>NC_090439.1:68903449-69206479 GCF_031143425.1 Pleurodeles waltl
CGATCTGTCCCCCGGGGGGCAGAAATGGCCTAAAATAAATTTGCCCCCCCAACCCCCACCCCCCCCCCCCGGGAGCGACCCTTGTCTACGGGGTCGCTCCCCCTGCGTGACATTGGCGCCAAAAACAAATCCCCGGTGCCTAGTGGTTTCTGCCCCCTTGGGGCAGATTGACCTAAAATTGGCCAATCTGCCCCCAGGGGGGGCAGAAATGGTCTAAATACAATTTGCCCCCCCAGGGGAGCGACCCATGCCTGATGGGTCGCTCCCCATCTCTAAAAAAAAGAAACAACAAAAAAAAAAAACACAAAAAAAAAATTGCCCTGGCGCCTAGAGTGTTCTGCCCCCCCCGGGGGCAGTTCGGCCTAATAATAGGCCGATCTGTCCCCCGGGGGGGCAGAAATGGCCTAAAATAAATTTGCCCCCCCAACCCCCACCCCCCCCCCGGGAGCGACCCTTGCCTACGGGGTCGCTCCCCCTGCGTGACATTGGCGCCAAAAAACAAATCCCCGGTGCCTAGTGGTTTCTGCCCCTTGGGGGCAGATTGACCTAAAATTGGCCAATCTGCCCCCAGGGGGGGCAGAAATGGTCTAAATACAATTTGCCCCCCCAGGGGAGCGACCCTTGCCTGATGGGTCGCTCCCCATCTCTAAAAAAAAAGAAACAACAACAAAAAAAAAACAAAAAAAAAATTGCCCTGGCGCCTAGAGTGTTCTGCCCCCCCCGGGGGCAGTTCGGCCTAATAATAGGCCGATCTGTCCCCCGGGGGGGCAGAAATGGCCTAAAATAAATTTGCCCCCCCAACCCCCACCCCCCCCCCCGGGAGCGACCCTTGCCTACGGGGTCGCTCCCCCTGCGTGACATTGGCGCCAAAAACAAATCCCGGTGCCTAGTGGTTTCTGCCCCCTTGGGGGCAGATTGACCTAAAATTGGCCAATCTGCCCCCAGGAGGGCAGAAATGGTCTAAATACAATTTGCCCCCCCCAGGGGAGCGACCCTTGCCTGATGGGTCGCTCCCCATCTCTAAAAAAAGAAACAACAAAAAAAAAAAACACAAAAAAAAAATTGCCCTGGCGCCTAGAGTGTTCTGCCCCCCCCCGGGGGCAGTTCGGCCTAATAATAGGCCGATCTGTCCCCCGGGGGGGCAGAAATGGCCTAAAATAAATTTGCCCCCCCAACCCCCACCCCCCCCCCCCCCGGGAGCGACCCTTGCCTACGGGGTCGCTCCCCCTGCGTGACATTGGCGCCAAAAAATACAAATCCCCGGTGCCTAGTGGTTTCTGCCCCCTTGGGGGCAGATTGACCTAAAATTGGCCAATCTGCCCCCAGGGGGGCAGAAATGGTCTAAATACAATTTGCCCCCCCAGGGGAGCGACCCTTGCCTGATGGGTCGCTCCCCATCTCAAAAAAAAAAAAAAAAAAGAACAAAAAAAAAACACAAAAAACAAATTTGCCCTGGCGCCTAGAGGTTTCTTCCCCCCCTGGGGGCAGATCGGCCTAATAATAGGCCGATCTGCCCCCAGGGGGGGCAGAAAAGGCCTTCCCAAAAAATTGCCCCCCCATGGGAGCGACCCTTGCCAAAGGGGTCGCTTTGTTGCATGACATTCGCGCGCAAAAACAAACTCCCTGGTGTCTAATGGTTTCTGCCCCCCTTGGGGGCAGATTGGCCTTATCAAAATAGGCCAATCTGCCCCCAAGGGGGCAGAAATGGCCTAAATATATATTGCCCCGTAGGGGAGCGACCCTTGCCTAAGGGATCGCTCCCCACCTAAAAAAAAAGAATTCATCACAAAAAAAAAAAAAAAAAATGGTCCCTGGTGCCTAGAGGTTTCTGCCCCCCCTGGGGGCAGATCGGCCTAATAATAGGCCAATCTGCCCCCAGGGGGGCCAGAAAAGGCCTTCCTAAAAAAATGCCCCCCTGGGAGCGACCCTTGCCCAAGGGGTCGCTCCCTTTTGCCAATTTCAAGAAGAAAAAAAAACAAATCCCTGGTGTCTAGTGGGGTTTCAAAAGCCGGATTGCAAGCAATCCGGCTTTTGAAACCTGTGAGAGACTTCAAAGGGAAGGAAATACATTTCCTTCCCTTTGAAGCCTCTCGGGGCCTCCCCCATGGGATTGAAAAAGAAATGCAAAAGCATTTCTTTTTCAATCCCGCTGGAAGCTCTGCTTCCAGCGCGATGGGGGAGACCCTGTGACTAATCAGCGCGCGCTCGCGCGCTGACGTCACAGGGGGGGGGGGGGGGGGGGGGGGGGGGGGGGGTCGGGGGTGGGAGGGGAAGGGCTTCCCCTTCCATCCCTGACTTGGGGGGGTGGGGGGGAACCCCACAGAGGGAGCGAGAGCGCTCCCTCTGGGCTCTGTGCACAGGACGTAATGGTTACGTCCTGGGCACAGCAGCACTGTGCCTCAGGACGTAACCATTACGTCCTGGGCACAGAAGGGGTTAAGAGGGACAAGTGTCCATGATATGGGCAAAGTGGATGGCTTTTGTCAGGAGCTATTTACTAACAAACTTTTAAATGCACTCATGACACGCAAGTTGTATTAGGAGCGCTTCAGCACACGCTCTAACCCACTGGAATACCTTTTCTCAGTTATCATGCTGGGAGACAGTTTCTATTTTTAGGGTCGAGCCTGCGTTGCATGCGCTCGCACATGCGTATCGCAGCGAGACGCTTTAGTTATTAGAAAAGGGCTCGGAGCCCTGTCAACATCACGTCAGTGTTTTTCATTGGTTCGTGGGCTTGCCTATTAAAATCCACTTGCTTTCATTAGTCGAAGGCATGCACACGTCATGCCTTTTCCGGTGGCTAGCCCTCCTCGAGCGCATCAACGAAGTACAGAAAACATGCGAGGCTCGCTGTTTTCTGTCCGGCTCGTGGACTACTTTTTCTCTATTTTGCTAGCGCGATTTCACTTGGCAGAAGTCGAAGCTTTACACAGTTAATTGCACTTTTTCGGGTTACGTACATAAATACACTTTTGCCAATAGGTGAAAAGTCGGGTAAGGAGTTTACAACACTATCAGCTCGAACCTGAGCAAACGCGAGACCCGTTGCATTACAAATGCTTGTTATATCTGTAGTGGATGTAGAAAAGATGCATCTCCAGTTGTCACATTTCATGCTTGAGTTGCTCGCCAAGCCCTGTTTTTTACTTTACTTTCTTCTAAATTTGTAGCTTATCACCACAATGCGGTGACTGCTACTATCTGACTGAAAAATGAACCATTTTGCAAAGTAAAAAAAGAAATAATATATCAAACGTCTGGCTTGCAGAAACATTGATTTTTTATATGATTCTGTACTGCTTTGTTTCGCTTCATTTGTATCGAAGCGAGGTTTGAGTACCATCTTTGCTAAAGAGTTTACCACCATAGTTCGATGTTGCGAAGCCCTGTAAGCAAGTTTTTTTTAAGCTCAATTTAACGGCTTTCATTTCAACAAACTCAAAAGGAGGGAAGGCTGAGCTGACTCTGCCAGGAGCCAGGGCCAAGCATCTGAATCACTGAACCACTTTGTCAGAACTTAACTCTTCACTAGAATAACATTGTGATTGGCCTCCTCGTTGCAGATGGTCTTTGTTTACCTCCGTCTGCTGACGTAAAACTGCAGCATCCCGGTTGCCGCACTCCTCCGCTCGTTACTGCATCCCGCCCTCATTCCGGGGTCTGGTTAACACCCCACCCGGATTCCTAACTGTGGTCCATGGCAGTGCTGTATATCGCTCCTTTTCATCCACCATTTACTGAAGTGTATTTGGTGGTTTAATGCCACTATGACGATCAAGCAGCTGGAATCTGTACTGCTCACTGGCGTCAAAATGTTTAAATCCTGCATGTTGCATTTCAGTGGCAAAAATAGCCACTGATAATGGAGAAGACAACACTATAGAATCTCTCTAATTAGAAACTCTGAATTGCAGTTGATAGTATATTTCTTGGGGGCATTAAATTAAGTCCGACGAAGGTAGATCTAATATAGTGAACTGAGTATAATAAACAACCTGACAATTTCTTTAATATATCTTAAATACCTGTGCCCCTTCTTGTTAAAAGGCTACTTACACAAATGTCTGTCTTGAAAATACTAGGTAGAAGATGCTGTCACATTTTTATTGTAGCAGGAGTATTTTTAATATGTTGAACAGACAATGGGCTGTGATTAAGGGGATTGGTTGTTATTCTCTTCAATTATGTCTCAGCAGTGAGAAACAAAGCGTGTTTCTGCTGTAGTGAAACAATATCCAGCCCTGAAGTTTGCTGCCTGCCTCTTTCAGTCCCTTAAAAAAAAAAAAAAACATCTGGGAAAGCCTGTTCACAACATTGGACACGTTTGAAATCCATACACAACATAAAACTGAATGGTAACTGTGTATAAAGAGAATTTGTTTTACCTCCCGGTTCTGAGTTACAATATGGACAACTAAAGCTGTGCTCACATAATTCAACTCCACATAATTACTCAATACCACATAAATACACTGTGTGCCATTAACCACATACACTCCACAGCATGCCACATAATTCTACTGAA
Organism: Pleurodeles waltl; assembly: GCF_031143425.1. Taxonomy (NCBI): domain Eukaryota; kingdom Metazoa; phylum Chordata; class Amphibia; order Caudata; family Salamandridae; genus Pleurodeles; species Pleurodeles waltl. Next base: position 68,907,978 of record NC_090439.1, read on the forward strand.
CATAATTTCACTGAACGCCACAGTTGCATTCCCCACCACATAATTCCACACAATGCCACTCTACAAATAAATATAACCAATCCACAACACAGACTTCCACATCATGCCATGAAATTACCACACCACATAATTCCACTCCATGCAATACCACTACAAATAACTACTCTCCATGTCACACAATCTCACTCCACGTAATTCAAGCGCACTCAATAACTCATAATTACTATCCACTGCCCACCATGCCTCATAATTCCACTACACAACTCCCAACACCACAAAATTCCACAACAAACAATTCAAATCCAACCCACATAATTTCTCTCTACACCACATACATCCACTCTATAACATATGGCTAAGACATTGAAATTGACAATGCTAATAGCTCTCGAATTATCGCATAGGCGAGACCTATTGGCTCTGCCAATGCTTCTCTTCCTCTGGAACAGGAATAGTTGCTGCTTTGTCTAGGTTCTTGAATTCTGTTCAGAACTGCCTGTTTCTTTCAGTAGAGATTTTGGCAGTGGGGTCGGGAAAAAAGCTTTTGAGGATCTGTGGAGAATTCCTCTTTGTAACCATGCTCAACGATGCTGAAGTCTATCTACTGTTTCCTTATTCGAGGGCAAAATCTTAAACAATCTGCTACTGGTTCCATATAGTAGGGGCATTTGAGGGTGACTGCTGACTGCGACCAATATCTTTCTGTTAAGGGGCACCGCAGCCACTCCCCTTTTCTAGAAAGGGCTGTAAAAAAAAAGTTATTTCCTTGACTGCAGGATTCCACAACTTTCATGCCAAAACCAGTGACATCTTCCTCTGACTCCACTTCTTCTCCTGTCCCCCCCCGCACCCACCACCCCCACTTTTGTCCTGTTCGTCAGTATGTTTGACTGTGTTTACTGGCATCCTGCTAACCAGGACCCCAGTGACTGTGCTCTCTCCTCTAAATTTGGTACCTATCCCGACAGTTGGCAACTGGTGCCCTCATGTAAGTCCCTAGTATATGGTGCCTAGGTACCCAGGGCATTGGGGTTCCAGGGGACACCTATGGGCTGCAGCAATTATTCTGCCACTCATAGGCTGCCCATGCAAAGGATTCTGCAGGCCTGCCATTGCAGTCTGCATGAACCGGGTCCACGTACCCAGTTTCACTTCAGGTCACTGCAAGTCACGCCTGTGGTAGGCTCTCGCAGCCCAGAGGGCGGGGTGCAGGTACCTGTGTGTGAGGGCACCCCTGCACTAGCAGAGGTGCCCCCTCGAATGCCAGCTCCATTTTAATGGACTTCGTGAGTGCGGGGACACCCTTTTGCATGTGTACTGAGCATAGGTCACTACCTATGTGCAGCTACATAATGGTAACTCCGAACCTGGGCATGTTTGGTATCCACCATGTTGAAATCATACCCCAATACTGTTGTAAGGATTGGAAGTATGATTCCATGCACTCTGGGTCTCCTTAGAGGGCCCCCAGCATTGTTACCACCAGTCTTAGAGTGTTTTCCCAGCTAGCCCAACTGCTGCCACCCCTCAGGCAGATTTCTGCCCTCCTGCTGCTTGATCTGATCAAGCCCAGGAAGGCAGAACAAAGGATTTCCTTTGGGAAAGGAGGTAACACCCTCTCCCTTCGGAAATAGGTGTGACTGGCTTGGGAGGAGTAGCCTCCCCAAGCCACTGGTTTTGCTTTGAAGGGCACATTTGGTGCCCTCTGTGCATAAACCAGTCCATACTGGTTCAGGGACCCCCAGTCCCTGATCTGGCGTGAAACTGGAAAGTGACCACTCCCCTGTCAATCACCACCTCTCTGGAGGTGCCCAGAGCTCCTCCAAATGGTCCCTGGGTTCTGCCATCTTCATTCCAAGGTTGGCAGGGGACTCAGAGCATCTGAGTTGCCAGGCAGGTGACGTCAGAGGCACCTTCTGATAGGTAGTTACCTGGTTAGGTAACCAAGCCCCCTCTCTTGGTTATACAGGGTCTTCCTCTGAGATGGGTTCTCAGATTCGGCTTGCAAGACTCCAGGAGGACCCGTCTGCAACATCTGCTTCAACTTCTGGCTTCACAAACTGCGACTGGACCCTCCAGGAACCTACAAGCTCCAGATCCACAAGGAAGACTTCTGCAACATTGTATCCAGAACTCCTGAACTGTATCCGGAACTCCTGCCAGCTGTGCAACATTTCCCCAGCTGTGTATCCTAAGAAGACTGCAACTCTTTAGCCTGCACAAGAAGAAGAAGGAATCGTCCCTGGGGTGAAGGCATCACTCCCCTGTAACTACAGGTACCTGGCTACATCGACGACCTGCGGCGTGGATCTCCCCTCATCCTGAGTGGCATGGGTCCTGCCTCGCGGGTGGTGGTCCGGAGAATCTCCCTTGGTCCTCTCTACCAGCTGTCGCACTTTGGTGGTGGTGGTGGTAAGTCCTTTCCACTCAATACAAGACAGTAACCCCGTACACTGTGCCCTTTGCAGCTGCCTAGGCTTGTTGTTTCACCTCCAGGGGAAACTTCATGGCCACGTGTAGCTCCAGCCACCAAACCTCCCTCCTGCAACTTCTGGACCTCTGCGTGGTCCTCAGCCAACGTGGGAGCAACGTCTGTGGTACTGCATGGGCTGCTTCTGCGACTTCTGTGTCCCTGTCCTGTGGGACACCTGTGGGTGCAGCCTCTGCTCCTGTGGGCCTTCTGCAACGTGGAGGGTCCCCTGTGACTCCCCCTCCTGGGTAGATTCCTCCTGGAGCTTGCTGGTCCCCGGCAGCACCCCTTTTCCTCCAAACGCGAGTTTGCCTTTGCCAAGGCTTGTTGGGGGAAATCCTTCACCGACACCCATCTGCAATCCAGCTTCGAGGGTGGGACACCTTTTGCATGCATCAGGAACTCTTCTCCAGCTTTTGCACTGCAGTGCTGACCTGTCTTCCTTCTTCATCGACCAACTCCAAAACGTACCTTTGGGTGGGTAGCATCTCCTACTCCCCCTGGACTCCACAGACACTTCTGCACTTGGTCCCCTCTCTCCACAGCTCTCCATCTTCAGTTTTCCACTGCTGGTTCCTTGCAGGCTGTTCTGGGTGTCTTCTTTTTATCCTTTGGGGTGGTTTTGGGGCAATACAGTGTTTTACTCCTGCATTCCTAGGTGCAGGGAGGTTCTGCTTTACTTACCTGAATAGTTTCTTAGTATTCCACACTCCCCTCTACACGATTTACTTACATAGGTAGGGGCCCTGTTTTCGAAATCCACTTTTTTTTTAGTATATGGTTTGGGCTCCCCCCCAGGGCTACTATTGCATTCTGCTATTTAACACAGTTTATATATATATATATTGCATGAGCTTTGCAGGTCTCCTAGATAAGTCTTGGCTGCTCATCCACAGATACCTCTAGAGAGACACTGCCTACATTTCACTGAGAGGGGATACCTGGACCTGGTATAAGTACCGTACGTACCCACCACACACCAGGCCAGCTTCCTACATTCACAACATCTATTGATGAAACTTTAACACAGCGAGCGCTTCCAGCAAGTGCTATAAGGGATATATTTCGGATAAAAAGTATGGAAACGAGGGCGTTCCGATGTCTTTTCGCTGTTTGGTTAATACATTTCTTAAGGTAGAAAGAAAAAAGAAACATGTTCTTTTCTTTTATATTAACACACAAATCTCCCTCATCTTGCACAATTGTATGGGGTAAATTGAAATTTTCTTTACTGTGAGACGTGCTATAATTCTACCCCTTGAGCATACTGCCCCTTTACGCCTCATCCTCCAGGGGGCTCTGTGTTCTGTTGGTGTTCCTCCCACCGATGTAAGTTGGTGGGGAGTGAATCATGAACTTTTGAACTGTCCCGTCGCCCCCACAGCCCCGGCTATTCAGTTTCATAAATATATTCCATGGCGGACAGACACACTTCTTCAGCGGTCATGGGCTGGGTTGGGGCTGACGCCTCACGCATTCAAAATATTTCACGGTCTTCAAAGGACCATCTATAGACAAGTGTTTGTGTTTTCACTTCTTTCTATGCCCCCCCTGCCGCCTTGACCTTTTTAAAAGGTTGTTGCTGCCACAACCGGAAAAAATATTTCAGGGAAAATATACAGGTGGGCAATCAGAGAGCTAAGCAGTGCATGGGTGTCCCCTGGTTTGTGATGCAAACCCCTGTCTAGTAACATTAGGAGAGAGGTTTGCACCAAGAAAGTCTGAGACAAGTGTCACAAAGGAGAAATATTTTTATTTCTCCTAACTTTTCCAAATTTGCATGTGTGTTGTACAGTACTGCATGCATCCACATTAGGAAAAGATTTAAACTTTGTCCAGGCATGGTATTTTGTACTGGAATGGTACCCTTACAGTACAAAACCTATGCTAGACATGACACAAACCCCTTCACACTAATGTGCAAACGTGTCTGGTGCTAGGCAGCCTTAATGTGCCCCAGCGGTAGGGAAAGAGCAGGAAAGCACAGGCCCTTATTTATACTTTTTGACGCACAACTGCGCCAACGCAGTTGTGCGTCAAAAAATGTTACCGCCGGCTAACGCCATTCCAACGCGCCATGCGGGCGCCTTATTTATGGAATGACGTTAGCTGGCGTATGGGAAAATGGGGGTTGTGCGTCAAAAAATGAGGCAAGTCAGGTCTGAGGCAAAATTCAGGCCTCAAACCGGATTTGCGCCATTTTTTTTTACGCCCAACCTCCATTGACATGACTCCTGTCTTAGCAAAGACAGGAGTCATGCCCCCTTGCCCAATGGCCATGCCCAGGGGACTTCTGTCCCCTGGGCATGGTAATTGGGCATAGTGGCAGGTAGGGGGGCCCAAATCAGGCCCCCCTATGCCACAAAAAAAATCTGAAAAAAATACTTACCTGAACTTACCTTTACTTCCCTGGGATGGGTCCCTCCATCCTTGGGTGTCCTCCTGGGGTGGGCAAGGGTGGCAGGGGGTGTCCCTGGGGGCAGGGGAGGGCACCTCTGGGCTCCTTCCGAGCCCACAGGTCCCTTAACGCCTGCCCTGACCCAGGCGTTTAAAAAAAGGCGCCCATCAGGCTGTGCATAGTTTTTTAAGGCCCACCCCCTCCTGTGCGTCAAAATTACGTCAGAGTATAAATATGGGGCACAGGCCTTAAAGTCATTTTTTGGAAGGGAACGCCTACCTTGCATATAATTAACGCAAGGCTGGTTCCCCCTTCCTAAAAATGACACACATGGTGGAATTTTGACGCCCGCGGGGTCAGACGTCAAAGTATAAATATGGGGCAGGGTTTGCGCTGATTGTGCGTCAAAATTTTTGACACACATTCGGCGCAAACAGAGTATAAATATGCCCCACAATATCTTAATGGATATGGCACTGACCTGCTCTTTCACACAACACATGATGCTTTGCATGAGTTTTTAATAAATCTATCCCTTAGTTTCTAAACATAAACCTAGAAACATTCATGCCTCGGATGATGATGCTTTTTTTATTTTTTATTTAGAAAGTTTTCTATAGCGCGGGCAAGACCCTGAGGGTATCAGAGTGCTTTACAACAGTATAGATAATAAACACATGAAAAACATAAGAACCCCATTGCAGACCGGTTATGCCGTGGGATTCTCATAGACAAGAAGATAGCGATCCAGCAGTGGTGGGGTGGGGGGGGTGAGAGATTCTTTTTGGGGTGGAGGTTGGTTGAGGAGGAATTCTTTAAGTAGCGTCGTGAAGATCTGATAGGAAGGGTTAGATCTGATGTGAATAGGTATGGAGTTCCAGATTCTCAGCGCGTTGTTTCAGAAGGAGCATGTCCGAGTTTTTTGCTTCATAGTTTTTGGCAAGAGGAGGAGGAGGAAGGTGTTTGAGCTTCTTAGTGATCTTGTTTTACCTGCTTTCAAGAGTTTTTTGGTGAGGTATTCTGGTTTCCCAGTGTGAAGGGCTTTGGGCCGTATTTATACTCTGGTTGCGCCGAATTTGCGTCGTTTTTTTCGACGCAAATTCGACGCTAAACTAACGCCAACTAACGCCATATTTATACTATGGCGTTAGACGCTTCGGGCGCCAAAGTGCCCGGAGTGAGCGTCATTTTTTAGCGTGAACCCCTTCCTTGCGTTAATGAGATGCAAGGGAGGCGTTCCCGTCTAAAAAAATGACTCCCAGGCCTTTACGTGGTATTTATACTCCCGGGCAAAAATGACGCCCGGGAGTGGGCGTGGCCAAAAACGGCGCATTTGCGCCGCTTTTTAACGCCTGGGTCAGGGATGGCGTTAAGGGACAAGTGGGCTCAAAATGAGCCCACAGTGCCCTCCCCTGCCCCCAGGGACCCCCCCTGCCACCCCTGCCCACCCCAGGAGGACACCCAAGGATGGAGGGACCCATCCCAGTGAAGTACAGGTAAGTTCAGGTAAGTATAATTTTTGTTATTTTTCAATTTTTTTTTGTGGCATAGGGGGGCCTTATTTGTGCCCCCCTACATGCCACTATGCCCAATGACCATGCCCAGGGGACATAAGTCCCCTGGGCATGGCCATTGGGCAAGGGGGCATGACTCCTATCTTTACAATGATAGGAGTCATGTTGATGGGGGATGGGCGTCGAAAAAAAATGGGGCAAGTCGAGTTACGACGATTTTTTCGACGTAACCTGACTTGCCCGATTTTAAGACGCCCATACGCCATTTTCCCCCTACGCCGGCGCTGTCTGGTGTACGTGGTTTTTTTCCACGCAAACCAGGCAGCGCCGGTCTGCTTGCGCCGGCTAACGCCATTCCATAAATACGGCGCCCGCATGGCGCTTCAGAATGGCGTTAGACGGCGCAAACATTTTTGACGCTAAACTGCGTTAGCGCAGTTTAGCGTCAAAAAGTATAAATATGGGCCTTTGTGTGTTAGGCAGGCAGTGCGGAACGAGCAGGGGGCCTCAATTGGGAGCCATTTAAGAGTCTTCATGGCCGGGGAGATGTGGTCATATTTTTTTAATTCCAGTCACCAGTCTGGCAGCTGTGTGAAGAGTGGACCTCATAGGGGCAAGTTGGGATTTCGCCGTGCTGGTAAGGATGAAGATCCCATAGTCTAGTCTCGAGAGTACCAGTGCTTGTGTGGCCTGTTAGAGATCATCATGGGGGAATGAAGGGTTTGATTTTGTTCATAAGTTTAAGGCTGTGGAAAGCGTTGTTAGCGTTCTTCTTGATGTGGTCCTGCATAGTCAGGTTAGAGTCCAGAGTGATTCCCAGAGACTTAACTGTGCTCGAAGGGGTGAGAATACATTTGAGAGCGGCGATGGATTTTAGCCATTCTTGCAACTTGGGGAGCTGGTTCGATTTCGAAAGGAGGAGTATTTCCGTCTTATCTTGGTTTAGTTTGAGATGGTTATGGGATAGCCAACAGTGGGCTTCTTTGAGGGTGTTGTTCAGGTGGTGGATATCTTGTAAAGTGGATATTTCCATATAAAGTTGCATGTCATCAGCATAGAGATGGAAGGGGATGTTGGCTCAAGCGAGAATGGTGGTAAGAGGGTCCATGTAGATGTTAAAGAGTGTGGGAGAGAGGACAGATCCTTGGGGGACTCCTCTGGTAATTAATTAGGTGGGCGAGGTCGAGTTGAGTATTTTTACTTGTTGTGTTCGGTTTTGTAGGAAGGAGGAGAACCAGCGGAGGTCTGTACCTTCAATGCCGACTCTTCTGGAGAGAGTCCAGAAGAGGCTTGTGGTCGACTGTGTCGAAGGCCGCTATTAGGTCTAGGAGAATCAGAAGGCAGCATTGGTGGGAGTCAAGGGAGTTGCGGAGGTCATCTACAATGTTGAGGATGGCTGATTCTGTGCTACAAACTTTTCGGAAGCCTGATTGTGGAGGGTTGAGGAGGTTGTTATCAGTGTGATGGGTTAGTTGTTGGAGAACACATTTCTCGAGATTTTTGGCAAGGAAGGGAAGGTTGGAGACTGGTCTGTAGTTATGGAGGATGTTAGGGTCGGCTCCTGGTTTCTCAAGAATCAGCGTGATTTGGCCTAGTTTGAGGCTGTCAGGAATCACGCCGGTTTGAAGGGAGCTGTTGATGATCTTAGTCCATATCGGGGAGAGGGACTGGTGGACTTTTTTTTGCCAGGGAGGAAGGGAGAGGGTCAGCTAGGTGGGAGGATGTTTTGGAGGTGGATACTAGTTTGGAGATGTCCGATGCCAGGAGGTGGTGGAAGGGTACCCAGCTGGCGGGGGTCGACAGCTGAATCTGGTTGGGAAGATAGATTTCAGTTTTGAGGGTCAGGTTGTCAGAGAGGGATGGTTCAGGGATAAAATTGTTAGTGGAAGGCGGGGGGCTCTGTGTTAGGAGGGGTATCCAGTACTAGGGAAAGCTCAATCTCTGTGATTTTATCGTTGAAGAAGTTAGCAAAATTGACACAAGTGTCTATGGTTGCAGGTATGGGGCTGAGGGGAGATTTAGTAGTTTGTTGTTTGATGATGTTGAAGAGCTCCTTAGCGCGGTTTTGGCTCTGTCTAGAGCATTGCTGAAGAAGGAGTTTTTTCGTTGGAAATGTGTTTTTGTAGCTTCTCCATTCTCTTCTGAGTTGCTCATGGTGGGTAGTGGAAGGGTTGGATCTCCAGAGTCTTCCGGCTGCTCTCAGTTTTCTTCTTTCTAAATTGAGATCATTGTTGAACCAGGCTCTGGATGGTGTGTTTCTCACTCTTTTCAGTTTCATAGGGGGTAATTGATCGAGTATGGTAGTAATAGTCGAGTTGTACTGGGTGGTTAACTCATTAGTTGAGAGGTTGGTTGAAGGGGGCGGTAGTAGGGAGGTTATTTTTTCTTCCAGAGTAGTTAAAGGGATTTGGTTAATGTTCCTTTTCCATTTAAATGTCTTTTGGGATTGGGTAGTGTGTTGGGGGGTATAGTTAAGATGGAATAGGATGATGTGATCAGTCGACAGGAAGGATATCATCAATCGTGAGTGAGTCTTTATGTGCTATTATCGCATCTAGTGTAGCTCCTTTGATGTGGGTTTGGCCCTTGCAATGTTGGGAAAGGTCTTTGCTGTGAAGGTCATTTAGGGCTTGGATGAGAGCATTGTTCTCGTCATTCCATCAGGGGTTGAGGTCGCCCAAGATGATGGAGCTGGGGCAGGAGAGAGAGCAGTGCGTTATTAGGTCAGCTAGGTGGTCAGCGAAAGTTAGAGTGTTACCAGGGGGGTGGTAGAGAAGGTGGAAGGTCACCTTGGAATTGTCACTTGTCTTTATGGAGGCATTAAGATGTTCACAGGACTTGTAGTTGAATGAGTCTTTTAACTCTATTTCAATTGCATTTTTGTGAATGATGGCAATGCCTCCCCCCGGGTTGTCTTTCCTATCTTTGCTGGAAATTGAGTAACGGGGAGGGACGAGGATGTCCATGATCGGTTGTGAGAGTTCAGTCAGCCAGGTTTCTGTGACAAAGGCATTGTCAATGTTATGATTGAGGATGGCATCAGCAAGATCCGTAGCATGTTTGACTGCTGATCTGCAGTTAATGAGCATACAGTTTGTATGCTGATAGAACTTGGGGTCCGGCATGGGAGGGATCAGGGGGATATTGACGAGGTGAGCTGGGGGTCTGGGTGAGGAAGGCTGTATGTGATGCCGACCTAGGCCAGTGATGACCTGGACGTTGGAAGGGGGATTCGGGATGGGTAGGAGCGAGTTGTAAGATTGAGTGAGTTTGATTGCTTCGTTGTGAGACAAAGGAGAGTTTGTTCTTCTTGGCCTTGAGGTGTTTAGGTGGAAGGGCCTGGAGGGCCAAATGAGACTCTCTGGGGTGGTCATGTCCAGCGAAGGCGTGTGTGTCATGTTCGGGGACGGGTGCATCAGCGGGTTGAGACTTCTCGCTATCATGTTGATGCCCTGTATGATGAGTTTGAGTTGGGATTCAAGATTGGAGAGCCGTTCATTGATTTTTGAGGTGGAAGTGGGTTTGGAAGGGGGGGGGGGGGGGGGGGGAGATGAGGCTCCCATTTGCCAGGGTCTGAAGCAACTGTTTCTGATGGATTTTAGGATCCCTGGGTAGTATGTGAGAGAAGGCAGTAGTGGAGTGTTTGGGTTTGGTATCGGGGGTGGTTTAGAGGAGGTGGGCAGAACATGAGTGTCTCTACGATTCGTTGAGTAGTCTGTTAGTAGGAGGTAGGAGAAGCGGGTTCGGAGGGGAGACTGTGTTGGGGAATCTTGGAGAGGCTCGGAAAGTGATGAGGTATTGTGTGAGAGGATAGTGATGGTGTGGGTTGGGGAGCCTATACAGATGTTGTGATTGAGGGTTGCAGGGTTAGGGGAGTAGGGGGCTTGGTCAGGGGAAGAGAGGTTGATGGAGATGGGTGGGTCAATCAGGTTGTGGCTGGAGTCTTTGGGAACGGAGGGGGAGCTGGGTGTGGTGTTGGGGGTTGGATGTGGGGGTAGAATGAAGTTCCAAGGGGCTGTGGATCTTAGTGGGGGGAGGGCTCGTGAGTTGTGGGGGTTGAGGCAGTGGGAGGGCAGAGTTTAAAGAAGGGAATATGGATTTGAAAGCTCGGAGGTTAGTGTTGTTAGCTTGAATCATGATGGTTTCGTTTCTGAAAATGGAGATGATGACATTTCCCTGGAACGTGGGTGAGCTGGAGATTAAGAGTTTGCAGCCTTATGGGATGTTGGTAGTTTTGGAGGAGAGGAGGTGGCTAGTGAGGAGGATGTTCCATCTAGCTGGGCGTTTGGTGAAGAAGGTAAGATCTGTTCTTTTAGGGCCTTTATGGGCATTGTAATAGGTGTCTACGATAAGTAGCTCCGGGTGTTGCCTGATAAGTTTGCGCTTAAAGTTTTTCAGCGCAGTGGAGGAGAGGTTGTTGGGGGGAGATATGGAGAAAGAGTTGGATCCTTGGGGTTTAAGGAAGCGGGAAATGGGTGAGATTGCTGGTCCTGTAGGGATCGACATCATGGGCTAGTGAGGTTAGGGGTAGGGTTAGAAGGTGGGGCAAGGTTGGGGGCCGGGGCTCTAAGGGGGGGGAGCTCCAAGTAATGTTCATCCTACCTTGGTAATGCTGCTCGAAAAGGGTAAAGTGGTCCTACTGATTGTGTCGGGTGTAGGGACTTGAGAGATCTAGTTGAAAAACCAGTGCTCGGTAAGGGGTTAAAAGGTCGCTAGCAGAGGTAGAAGGTAGAAGGTGGGGCAAGGTTGGAAGCCGGGGCTGGGGCCCTTGTGGGGGGGGTTGGGGGCTCCATGTAATGTATATCCTACCTGGGTAATGCTGCTCGAAATGGTTAAGTGGTCCTACTGATTGTGTTGGGTATAGGTACTTGAGAGATCCAGTTTAAATGCCAGTGCTCAGTATGGGGTTAAAAGGTCGCTAGCAGAGGGGGCCAAACAAAGTGGGGGATTCCAGGGAGGGGGGGTCGTAAAAATGAGCACCAGAAAGTTTCTGTCAGGAAAGGGGGGGGAGGCAGTGGGTCAAACGTCCGCCATCCCGTTAGGAGGAGTCATGCAATGGCAAGAGGTCAGGGAGAGCTGGGATTAGAGGGGGGGAGGGGGAAGAGGTGCCTGCAAGGGGGGCAAGTATCAAGGGGACACAGACGATCTTGTGTGGGAGGGTAACCGCTAGCTAAGGATGAACGGCAGAAGGCACGCACCCCGCAAGAGTTACACTGGCCCCACCGACGTGTGTACAGGGGAGGAATATAGCCCCAGGGGGAGGGGAGCCCCAAAAACGGGGAAGGCCGTGGAGGGTGCGCTACCCAGAGGGGAGTTAATCCTCCCTACCCACTAATAGCTCTGAAACTCCTCAGCCGGAGGAAACCGTAGGGTCACAGCTTGAGTAACCAGTTTTTTCCTGAGTGGAGAAGGTGATAACAAATTGCACAGTGACGGAGGGTTGGTCTCTAAGGGTAGAGGCAAGTAGGTTTAGAGAAGGGGGCTAGGTTAGACCATGATCTCGACAACAGGGTTATAATGCATCTGCCATGAGTATCAGGAAAAGAAAGCTAACAAGCCTCAGACAAAGAAAAGGGTAGAACTTGCTCCAGTAAAAATTTACCTGGATGTGGATCATTGCGAATTATTTCCCCCGAAAAATAGTGACGGTCAAAAGAAGGTCCAAAAGGGAACAGGGCAGAGTCAGCACGATTATCCCGGCAGAATAGGGATAAACTCAATGGGGGTTCCAGAGCCGGGAGTCCGGTCCTCGGCTTGGCGTCAAGGATGGCGAGGATTCTGGCGGTTGGCAGGCGAGGAATCCGACAAGGAAAATGTGCCCTCCAGCCCGGAGGGAACAAGGGTCTTGGCTCGTCAGAACGGGGCTGGCACCGAGAGCTCGAACATGGCTCGGGCAAGGGCCCAGTCTCCTTGGGACTGCCGGGATCCGGCTCTGAGTCTGAGGAGCGGCCTTGTGGTGGACCGGCGCTGCGGCTGGAGCCCGAGGCGAGGCCCGGGCGAAATCCTGCTGCCTGTAGTCTGCCCGGCTCCAGCTCCGTGAGTCAGAGGAGCAGCCAGGCTTAGTGGCGGGCAAGCGTCTAAAGCCGGAAACGAGGCTCTGGCAAAATGGAGACTGGAGCCTGTAGCGGTTTCAAGCAGGTAAAGACTGTAACCTGCCGGCGAAACCAAAGAAGCGGCTGATCCCCGGCGGTGATGCTATTATTAAACCAAGATACAATTAAGTTATGTGTGCACTGCTAGGATTACAAATGGATTAGCATTTGCTTTTTTTGCAGCACATACATTAACTGAAGTGTTTTTAAGGTACTCACAAATGTGACGACGAAAGAAAAGGAGGCACAGTGAAATAAGGTCTAGGGTCAGCCAGTTTTGTCACGCAGGTAAATTTGTTTGATCCCAGGTATCCTAGTTTCACTTTATACAGTTCAACCACTAGATGAAGGGATAGGGAATTTAGTGATTGACAAAAGGCGTAGGTGGCAGAAGCCATATGAAGACCTGGATCGAGGGTCCAAAAGTACATCTTTCTGAATGAGAGCTCAGTATGTGACTCTGGCCTTCATTTGCTCTCCCACCTCTAGAAAAGTAACTTTAGTCATGTCCAAAAAGCTGATATTTTGATGCAGAATCAGCAGATAATATATTCTCTCCAATTTACATCTCCGAATGATGTTACAATAATCTTAGTTTAAATTACACCCAAAGCCCCACTTACCAAGCATCAATGACGGGTGAGTTACCCAGAGTCTCTAAGGCTATATTGTCCTGCATTTACACAGCTCACACTTCTCACCCCACACTTAAACAAATTCACCAATCACCCTCGCCTCCCACAGGAATCCACTCATCCATTACACAGTTCACACTTCACTTACATGGACACACTGGTCACCTAGCTCTCACAAGGGACACACCACTCACCCTGCACTAACACTAGCACACATTTCACTCAGCACTTATACCACTAAAACTGCTCTCACACCAGTCAACCAGCACTTTGAAGAGCACACCTCTCACACAGCATACATTCAATTACTCAAAACTTGTGAACATGCACATATGTCTACAAATTCACTCAAAACATTTTCTGCTCTTCTTGGATTACTAGATGTCTATTCAGTTTGGTGTAAGAGGGAAGAGGTACGAGGCTGTGAGATGGTCCAGGAAGTGAGTTTGAGTCTGTTGGGGCTGATATGGTGTGGAAGTTTAAATCAGACTGTGGGGATGGGCTGGGAGGGAGTGCAGATGTGGTACAGGAGGGGAAAGCAGGTGAAAACTGCAGGTGGAGGAGCATGCACCAAAAATAAGTAATACACTGTTCCAACCATGTAAAACAGAAAGTAGTGACCGGGGTCCTAAATTCTAGGAGCAAGAGGCCTCACACACCCATAGGGTGTCATGCTTCATCATAGGCACTGCTCCTCGTCAGACCGGCGCTGCAATGTCTGACGGGCACCACCCCGTGAGGGGGGGCTCTTTGCCGGAGATCTTTTTATGTGGTGGTGCCGTGACCCCAAAGGTAATTGAAGTGTCAACGGAGATCAAAAAAGAATGTGATTTAAAATTGACTACCAAAACCGCCACTGAGACAATGGATTTTATTAGACCAGATGGACGGTCAGGGCCAAGGTTAAAAATATATAGTCAGAAGAGTGAATAGAGAAATTAAGATCAATCACTCTTATAGTGAAAAAATGTATCAAAAGGAGGGGTCTGGGAATTTTCCAAAATCTACCCTCTCATGGGTCAACATGTTTCGCATCCTGGTGGTCCAAACGGATCCAGTGATGCTTCATCAGGACCTTATATGACTATGTGTATCTCCTAAGTACTAAGGGCCACATATATTTCCGAACAAGGTATACAAGTTACTATCAGCCCGCAATTAGCTGGGGGGAGTAACAATCACTTACATGAACGTGGAACCAGTCGTTCCTAACTCGTGCCCGTCCTAAACTTGAAGACGCGCATCCTAGGAATACACAGACCAATGGTCCAGCGCTAAATGACGTTTTTGTCTGCTGCTGTAACCAGGACGTAACCTACCCCGGTCCGTGGTTCCCGAAGAGGAGCATGCACAACAGGCTAAGGGTGAAGCACAGTACCAAAGGCTGTGGGCTGGTGAGGGAACTGAATGGAGACTGCACCTTGTGGTGGTTGCAGGAGTGGCTTTCAGTCTGGGTACCCTGCTGCAGGATGGGCAGCCAGAGCAGCAGCCTGCAGTCCTTCTGTGAATGCAGACACTGTCTTTGCTGGGTGCCACAGCAGGCATTAGACCCATTTCTGGGTCACTTGGTCTTGAGTAGCAGATCAGCTGTCACACAGTCAGGGACACAGCGGCCTGCAGCAAACCCAAGGTGCACTTTGTAAATGTGGCAGTGGTGAAATGCACTGGTCTTGGTTTCGACAGCAATGACCATCCTAGGCACAGTTTTCACTTTGCAGCGAGGTCAGCCGCAATCACTTTTATCGTTCTTATTGTGTCAAGGTTAGCTGCTGATCGACACTTGGCAAAGCAATTTTGAAGAGACTGAGCCCATACTTGCAGGCTTGCCAGTAGCTCTTTGAAGTCTCCCTTCTCCTGGTTGACCCTCAGCGCCAGGGTCTTGCTGGTTCTGGCACTTCCAGGCAATGGAACCTTCTGCAGGGTTGCCCACACCTTTCCCTATCTCAGTAGGCATTCAGGTTGGCTGCCAGGTGCTTCAGGTCAGATCCAGCTCTTCAAGGTGATTTTCTTCCATCTGGGAGGATGGCTCTAAGAAATATACCAGCGCTGGCTTCACAGCAGACCTCTGAGTACACTGCAGAGCATCCCATTTCTTTGTCAAAGAGGACTTGGAACTGGAACAATAAGGATGTCTGTGGCTCTCACTTTAATACAGTCAAAGCAGACCAGGGATTTTAATTTTTGATCTGTAATCTCAGACCGGGGTTTGGGATAATTCTTTCAAGTGTCCTTTTTAGGCTGTTCTCAAGACACACCTTTTGTCTTGAGTGGTGCTCCTCATAGCAGGCTAGTCTCCAGCCTGGAGGAGTGCCCACAGCAGAGGCACACTCTTTCTATACCTGGCTTATCAACAGCCACACTAAACAGTGATCAGGGAAAAACCAAACAGCTGGCCTCACCTAAATGATTCTTTCCACCCTGAACAACTGAGACTTCAATCCTTCAAAACTTCGACATGACAATGGCACAGAAAGACTGATCAGAAGCTCCTTTCAGCATGAAGGACAACATGGCTTATGTGAGTTTCTAAAGCAGTCTTTTCTCTTCCTTTTCCACTTCATTGTCCATCTCCTTCCTCCATCTTAAGGAATGTCAACAAAGTACCTCCACTGTCTTGGAAAACTAACTCACCTCCATCTTGTGCACAGGAGAAGACTAGGAACTTCCAAAATGGAACCTACAGTCCTCCATTACTCTAGCACACTCGAGTACATATTGCATGTACTAAATAAACATGCATAACATTCATTTGGGATGTTAGCTCAAGGATTAGGGTTACAGCATTTAAGCAGAAATTTACATGGGTGAGGCCGATAGGCCTGCATTTCACTGACACGGATAAAAAGGCCTGGTCATGACTGGATTCACAAAACATGATATGCTGCACCAGGCTACGACAAGGCTATGAGACCACGGTCAGCAAAATAAGGGCATTCTTGGTGCCAAGTAATACCTGAAGTGTAGTATATTAAGACATTTTGGTTCTTTGGCAACACAGCAAAAGCCTCCTCAACACTGACCCTTGCTGTTTGCAAGGCACACCTTAATTACTTCCCACTCAGCAGTGTCAGTCTCCCTCCCTGCCTTTCCGGCGCTGAACCACAGTTCCAGCAGAACAGCTAAGTTCACCAGATAGCAAAACACGAAAGCAAATACAGTTAATCATATTTTATCTCTTGACCACAGAAGACTTCATCAATGCTGCAAACAATTGTAGGCCAGCAGACCAGTGCCTCCTTGAATAGCTCTAGCCAATCCAACCAGAATTGTCAATGAATACAGGTATCTTACCAAAGGAATCTTACAGAAACCCTCTCTAAAACAAACATGCGTTAAAACAATAGAAAGATTGAAAAAGATGCTTGAAGACAAATATCTACATTGGAGTACAAGCATGCATATATTAGCTCCCCCAAGCCTTTGAAACCATTCATCATTCCAAGCTTCTACAGAGACTTCACAACATTGGAGTGCAAGGAGCGAACTGAAGCCAACTGAATCTTTTTTTCAGACAGATAGATCATCTCACATTATTCTTTCAGGTACCTCCAGTCAATTCACAACTAGTGTACTTAACAGTTCTACCTTCTCTTTCACATTTGACTTGGCTCTCTACTGGACCTAATCTCCTAATTCAACTCTAACTGTTATTTAGCTAATAAACAAAGCATATTTAAGTGTGAAAAACAATCTGACTTTGATTCTTATTTAAAAGGACATTGCCTCAGGCAGTAAAATGAAGGATGATCTTTAACCACAGCAAAAAAAACAAAAAGACACTTCACAACTTGAAGTATTCATATGCGGAAAATGGACCAAACGCTATCCATCAACAATATGTACTCAGCAGCCAGGCGCACCATCAAACAACTGAGCCTCAGTGAGGAATCTAGGGGTAACCATGGACTCAATCTTTCAAAAACCATCTGATTGGGTTTGTTCAATATGTTTCAACTGAATAGTTTGTCACTTCTTTCCCTCGTATTGGCTATAAAGATAGCTCTGCCCCATTGCTTGAAATGCTTGACTTGTACCACTTGCTAAAACCGTTAGCCCCACCCCTGAAGCTCAGGTCTAGTTGCGCCCCCACCTAGAGGTTGGCAAGTCACCAAAAGCTCAAACTAGGCTCAATCAAGACTGAAGCATGGCTCTGCCTCAGCTTGGGGTCCTCCTGCTGGAACCTCGAGCCCTTAACAGCAAAGCTTTCATATGGCTTCTGCTTGCCTCCCGCCCTTTCTCTATCCCGGATGTGGTCTGAGCTGCTGACTGGGGAACATGTAAAGTGTGCAGCCTTAGATTTGAGCACATGCTGTACTTAAAAACTGCAGAAAATGGACTAGGACAGTGGTTCCCAACCTTTTAACTTCTGTGGACCCCCACTTTATTATTATTAGATCCCGGGGACCCCCACTGAATCATTATTAGAATCCGGGGACCCCCCACTAAGTCAACTCTGAAAGCTGGGGACCTAATCTATTAATATCATTTAATTTTCTAAGCAGTCGCGGACCCCCTGAGATGGCTTCGCGGACCCCCAGGGGTCCCCGGACCACAGGTTGGGAACCACTGGACTAGGAGATAAAAACAAAGCCTCGTTATAAGCAAAGACAAGCAAGCACAGACCCATTTCCTAGCTGATTTGTACGAAGTAAAACCAGAAAACCTGGATAAATTGTGGCTTCCCCACTTAAATTGTGTCATTGTTTCACTAAAACTCTTTGTACTTCATTAATGCATATGTATGCAGTTTCAAATATGCGTGTTCAGACTACCAGTTGTACAAAATTATCACTTTTAATACATACATCTCAGTGCAGGGCTATAATATGTATTGTTAATGTCAAAGCTTCCACACGTTTAAGAAATAGTACACGTTTTTAAATTTTGAAGATGCTTTACAATATTTAAATATTGTTTGTTGTAATATTTTCAGGGCTCGGCTCGTGCAGGGAACTCTAAAATCTGAGCCACAACCTTGGCTCAGCTCTCCCGGTTCACTTGTTGGCACGCCCACCTCTCCACCTACCTTTAAGTCAGAGTGTGGCCATGCCTGGTTTCAGCCAAAAAAGCAGAAAATCGCCTCCTTTCTTTGCTTAATTACATGTAGGTCGGGAGGAGTTTACCGTAAGGGTGTGTTAAAAGTTCATATTTCTATAATTTTTAAGGAGATTAAAAAAAGTCTGTAGGTCGAGGCAAAGCCAAACCTAACATCTGTGAAAGAGAAGCTTGTGGAGGCGGTAACGGAATCTGAAGTTATCAAATTTAGGAGGTTATCCCTTGGTGCTAGCTGTATGATCATCACGAATGTCACCTTAAACCAGCCACCACCTCTTTCTTCACCTTAGTAGGTCTACTTTTTTTCAGGGCTTGTCCACTTTTATATTAGTACTCATGGTCGATGGATTCCAACAGTTGATATTATAATTTCGACTCATGCTTTTTCTTTCTTTCTTTCTTTCTTTTTAATCATAGATCTATTGATCAGTCCTGTTCCATGTATCCAAGTTAAAAATACTAGAAGGCTATTATAAGGTGCCTAAAGCATTTTAATAAAGATATAGAAACATTTTGTCTGGAGTATTTTCTGTAGACCATAGCTGTTCCCTGGCTGTTGCATAGTACTTCACTATAAATCTCGACAACAGGGCAGAAGCAGGTGCAAGCTTTAAAAGAAAAAGCACCATATGGTGTGTTTTTGTCATGTTATCAAGGGAGTACATCCATTAAAGTTCTGGCATCCAATCTGGAATATTATACACACCAAGGGCCTCATTTACAAGAAATGGACGCATCGTCATACAGAGCTCCTTGGTGCACATTTTCACAGATGCATCAGACATTCTCCACCAATGCGAGGAAAGTCCCATTAGAAAAAGCCCTGTATCAATTTTACACCTGGTCTGAGCAGGCATTACAATTTTGACACAGTGAAGTTGCAGAGAGACGCAGTGAGGAGTTGTAATTTTCACTGCATCAGTTTTACATGGCTTTTTCCATTGAACTCCTACCCTGCATACATTATACCTGGTGCAGGTATAATGTGACGCAGGGCTTTACAAACTGATGCATTGGGCTCAATGCGTCAGTTTGTAAATATGTAGCAGTGTAGTGCACTGCTAGCACCGCCGCTGCATACAAAAAAAATGACATAGCAGCGGCACAAGGGGCTTGTAAATGAGGCCCTAAATGTACTCTTCAGGTGCTCCAGATGCGATTCTGGCTCACTGAGTGGCTGAAATGAAAGGAAGACACCTAGTGAAAAAGAAAAAATTTCTGTCTTGGTCACCTGGCCACTAAACAAGGAGTATTACAGCTAATAGAATGTGAGCAAGCACTGGAGGCAACAAGGTCCTGTTGTGCTTACCGGAGCAAGGGGACAAAGGATGTTTCTTAAAGAATGCTTTTTACCCTAACTTTTTCAGTTTTTAAAAAATTATAAACCACTTTTTATTGAGTTTTAGAAACAAAAGCAAAAGACTATGGACTTGACATAAACTGCAACATCATTCTGAGTGGTACGGGAATCTGTTCAAGACAATTACAATGGACAGATACTATGGCTGGCAACTAAGTCTGCTGAGTCTGCACAATTTGTGATCTGTCAAATTAATGGCTAATCGCACTTGACCCAACCATTTTCCCCACACTCTTCCATATGTTTTCGGACATCCGCAAGCCTCATACCCAGGTTTTTCTTGTTGAGCACACCAGTACACATTTCTCCGCCAGCGCGACGGGGATGGTGTTATTCCATCCGGGTGCAATATCCCGTTTGGCCACAAGGAGTGCGACCCCGCAGGAAGGCCCTCTCTGCCCTTGAGTCATCCACTCCCTCTATCACCCCCAACAAAATCATTAAAGGTGAGAGTTCCACCTCCCACCCCAAGATATGAGTCAGTTCTGCCAGTGTAGCCATCCAGTAGTTTTGAATGTGGTGACATGACTAGACCAAATGAAAGAAATCTGTAGGTTCCCTTCTACAGTGGGGACGGGGTATAATTATTTCATGACATCAGCAGGTCGGGCCATATAGGCACAGTGAAGGTAATACGTCTGTATCAGATGGAGCCTGGAGGAAATTGAGAGTCTGGGGAGCCATCAGCGCATCGCGCCAGTATGCGTCATCTATGGGTCCCGGCCATCCCTCCCATCGAGCCTGGAAGTGGACAAGCGTTCCTGGGGAGTTAATCACCAAGGCACGGTAAATTTTGGACACTCCTCCCTTGCCTAACACACCCATCAATAGTTCGGCCTCCACTGGATTGAACTCTGGGAGTGGGGTAGCCTAAGACACGTGTGGCAGGAGGAAGTTGCGCAGTTGTAAATATCTATAAAATTGTGTATTCGCAAGCGTATAAGCGTCTCAAAGGTCTTGAAAGGATCACATAGGAGTTCCCGCTCATACATCCCCAAGCAAAGTAATACCTATAGAGTCCCTAGCCTTAAAACTTTCTATTGTTGCAACTTCTCCAAGCCAACTACTGTGCCACAAGAGAGTCTACTGAATAGGGCGTTCATTCCATTGTGCCTGAAAGCTGCTCCTCAGGGTCCGAAAAGTAGATGAGGACATTGTCTGCGTATAGCGCTACACTGTCCTTGTGGTTGTCATTCCATCTCCATCCATGTGTCTGCGCATCGCATTGGAGAAGATAGACACACCAGGGGTTCGATGACTAGCACGAAGAGGATGGGGTACAGGCGGCAACCCTGTCCCCTCCCTCTGCCTATGGAGAAGGCCGATAATAGTACACCATTCATTTGCACCCGCGTAGTGGGGTTAGTGTACAGGATTTGAAAGAGCCATCAGAAATGGGGTCCAAGTCCGTCACGTTTCAAAACATGGCTCAAATATATCCAGTCCACTGAATGGAAAGCTTTTTCAAAATCAACAAACGGCAGGGCTAGGTGTGGCGTCGATCGGTGGCAGTGCGCGAGGGCAAGATGAAGAAGACGCAAGCAGTGACGCGTACCACAGGCTGGCACAAAACCACATTGGTCCGGATAGATGAGTGTTGTAAGAACTGTTTTGAGACGGGTGGCTAATAAGGTGGTAAATATTTTGACTTCCTCGTTAATTAGGGAGGGCGGTAGTATGCGCAAGAATTGTAGGCTGTTGGTATTCAGGGATAACTGCAATAGTCAAGCTTGGGAGGGAAGGTGCTGTTCCGCTCCGCCTCTTTGTATAGGGCAAGCAAGTGAGGCGTCAAGATGTCTCATACTTAAGGCAGTATTCAGATGGTATGCGATCAGGCCGGGTGTCTTCCCAGAGGCACGGGCTGAAATTGCAGTTCTTATTTCTTCAGCCATTAGGGGATCGTCCAGACTTTGCACCATAGTGGGGGTCAACCGTGGGAGCAGCACATGATTGAGGAACTGCTGTATGGCTTTGGGATCTGGGTGAGGAGACAGTGCATAGAGGCACTGGTAGTAGTGCACAAATGCATTAGCAATGCAAGGTAGGGTGTAGTGGTTCCTTCCGGATTGATTTGTGATTTCAGGAATTATCCTGTTGGTCAACGGGCTAGAGACCAACCAATATATACGTTTTCCATTTTTGTCACTCCAGCCATAAACTCTGGCTGCTGATGCACGCCAAAGGTGTTTGGCAGCTTTGAATTATTGGAGCCGGATCACCTCTCTGCTGACGAGGACAAGCCGTTGGAGGGGGTGGTCTCTCCTGAAAGATGAGTAGGCAGCTCCTGTTCCAAACTAAGGGAATGTGCCTCTAGGCGTGTGATGTGAATGAGGTGGTTGCTCTCCAGCACTCATATCCACCTTTTAGCCTGTACCCGGACCGTTGCTTTCCCAGCCGCCAACTATTCTTTTCTAGTGGTTCTCTAGCAAGCTAGGGTTGCAGACTGTCACGTAACTTGTTGCCCATTCCCTGTACTGGGTTCACTTTTCTTCAGCATAATTGAGCCGAGTTCCTGAATTAGGTTTTCATTCATTGAAGACTACAACTATGATTATGGATCCTGCATTGTTCTGAAAGTACATTCGGATGTTGTCACCAATTGCATGGGTGAAGGTCTTCTCTTGAAGGAACCCAGTGTTAAGCGGCCGCATAGCATGTGGTCTCTCCCGCAGGTTAACAAGGTAGAGGAGGATAGGAGTGAGAGAGCGTAGCTTATATAATCAATATTAACATGAAATGTTTATGAACTAATGTATAATAATGCCGCATAGAATGTATTTTGCAAAATGCGTGCTTGAAGTGTGGCCACCAATATATACGGGGACTAATGAAAATGACTAATAATGATGAATTATTATATGAAGATATAGTTTTACACTAATTATTAAAGGTTATATGTTAAAAGTTCTGCTAATATATCATTAGGCCTTAGTTAGCATGAGTCGAGGCCTAGCTGCCTGGCTCTAATATTAAATGTGTTTTTCTAACGTGCAGTGTGCTGACTTGCTGAAGGACATGAACTCTTGTTTTTCCAAAGCTAGAAGCTGAATGTAACTGTAGTAGATCCGTTCCCATGACATTCGACTTGCTTGTAGAAACATTTTAGCCAAATGCAACAGTGTAGATTTATACCTGGTACAAGGTTGCCTGAACTGGAACAGACAATGGAGCCACTGACTAAAGATGTGCAAAGAACCACGAGAGGATGAAATCATACCGGACCATCTACCCCTTGAAGATGTCAATCATAAGGACCAATAAACTACGTCAGAACAGTTATGGGGTGACAAAATTGATGAGATAATGGAAATTCTATTGGATGGAGATAGTGGGGTGCAACCCATTAACCAATGAACTTTTAGGGGAATGAACATCAAAAAGGAGATAAAACCCCTTGACACACGGAAATGAGTTAGTTAGTTAGGGAGATGCTGATGCGATTTGCTATGATCCAGACACTTTTTCACTCTGCATAGAGACTTTGCTCTTTGGTTCTTGGAGCCAACTTTGCCCTTAGATTACCCGTTTATACTTTACCTCCTTATGAGGGGAAGTACCCTTTTGCCCTTCCTGCCTGAGCTGAGTCCTGACCGATGGCGAATCAACTGATGTCCAGAGGACGAAGACAGAATCTGAGTGCTGACCCAATACGGAGGGTAACTATATGACAATGTTGTGATTGTCTGTTTGCTTTTCCTTTCTAGGTACCAACTGCTACTTTTGACAGAGACCATAGTTAGAGGTTTTTCCAAATTGATGTTACTAAATTGTTTAGCATGAAGTCCAACATGCTAATGCTAATTTGAGGTTAGTTAAGGGGTTTCACTAAACAGAGAAATGACTGAATCTATATGTTGTTGAACAATGCGCTAACGTTACACTGCTTAGGTTGATCTATGCTGACGCTGTGTTATGTTCTAATATTTGTGATTCTTGCTTTGATGAAGTCTTATCAGAGTTGCCATATTGTGACTATGCTATTGTGCTTCTTGGTCCTGAGATTAATAAACTTGCTAGTAGAATTGTAATCAATAGGGAATAAATATCACAAAATCGTACTAAACCGGTGTGGTTATTCATGACTGAAAGGTCATGGTGGTGTCCTGAGTCTTATTAAATGTTTTTGACTAAAGTGAATTGCCTTGTTATAATAAATATTGATGACGTTATTGACATATTGATTGACATGTTGATTAGCTATCTCATCCTAAGGTGTCTTCAATCAGGACGAAAGATTAATTGGCCTAAAACGAGTCCCGAGTGTTTAAATTAGTCATAAAGGGACGTGTTGGCAGTTCCATGATTGGAGATATCTCTAGACATGATTCGGACATCAGTCCCGGCAGTCAGGAGCCGGGAGGAAAACAAGATCAGTTCTGGAGTGTGTATGGTGAGCGGTAGAGGTATAAGTAAATTGGGTCCTGCAGGGATACCATACCCGATAAACATCGAAGAGACCCAGTGCAGTGGTCCAGTCTGTGAGCTGCCTGGCACCAGCCCAACCAGCCGTCAACAGGGGCCCAGTGGCATCCTGCTCAGGAGTGAGGACTGCATTAAAGTCCCTGCCCATGATGGTCATCCCCGGTGGGAGCCATAGCAGCACTAACAACTCTTAGAGAAATGCCTCCAGGGATGTCAGAGGGGCATAGACCGTGACAAGCACAAGAGGATGGCCCTCCACCAAGCCTGTGATAATAAGGTATCTACCATGGGCGTCTCACATCCCGATAGACAGCCATGGGAAAGGAGCGATACAACAAGATAGCCACTTCACAACCTTTTCAGTTTTATTTCTTAAACAAAAGGCACACGGACTTAACTATTGGAATGTATCAAAGAAAATGTTTAATTCGGTTGTTTAAAAGGTGGGGTTTTAGTGATGACACATTTTGCTATGCTAGAAGCCATTCTTGTCTGTACTCATGAGAGGTTTTTCAAGCTGATGTCTTCATGGTTCAGTAAATAACAGATCCTAAATGTAATTAGAATATTCATATTTTCCATGAGAAGCTCAGCAGTGTGATTTGTCTCTTCAATAATCTAAATGTGCCAGTATGTTTGGAGACTACAGGCCTCATTTACAAGGCCTTTGCTCCACCGTTGTCTCAGAGCAGGCGTTAAACTGATGCAGGGCTTTTCTCTAATGAAGCCTTCTTCGCATTGCTGGAGTAGCATCATCTCCCAGAGATTTAGCCTGCTGAAAACAGGCAAAATCACCAGAAAGAAAAATAACTGATAGAAAAGGGGAAATACAGAGGGGATGGGGCATGGATTTTCTGATTTAGTGAGCACTTCCCCATTATCTCCTCATTCGTCATCCACATCCACATAAAAAGTCCTTACATAGTCAGGTTTGTCTGGTCAAAGAGACAAGATTTCCCTACCCAAGTCCTAGAATGAAGTAAAAAATATTCATACCAAGTACCTAACGGATGCGTCACGTTCTTGGAGTAATAATGTGGGACTCCACCTACCATCCTTCCTGTTTGTGTCCGTCACAAGACTAGATCCTCTTTTTCTTTTTGGCAGTGGGCCCCGATTTAATTAGATATCCCATTCTTTGGTATGGTAGTACAATGTAGCTATGATTGGGGAGCAGTGGGACCTTTATACCTCCGGGTCCTGGTGTCACTATACCTTTTACACTATGTACAGCTACTATCTTGCACCGGTGGTCCCCTGCTTTCTCTCTGGTATGGAGTCAACAAATTTTAAGTGTTATGGCTGGGAAACTGAAAAGGAGTACCAGAAAGAAAGCAAAAGACCAACGGTATCCCCAGTCCTGTAAACATCCTTAATCAATACACACCCTGCATGCAGAGGTCGGGATACGTTGCCTTGGTATATTCCCACGATGTGCAGATAGGGACGAGGACCGAGGAGAAAGTAATGCCTCAATTACTTACTAAATAATCTCAATTTGTCTGAGTCCTAGTCCTAGATTTCCCCCTCCCCACCTGCTTTATTGGGTGTAACAGAGGAGCTTTACTTAATGATTTCAGGGAGGACGTAGAGCCCAAGTTAGTGACTAGGCATGAGTATTTATTTTTCACTTTATTTAGGGCTAATGTAGGTGAATCTTATATGTGATCTAATTAGTGGTAAGTAATCGGAGCTTTACTTAGGAAACCCTGTGTTACTGGTCCACGCCGTATCGAGAACGATGGTGGTAGAGTTAACGTGGATTACCAGGTCACTCAAATGAGACCCCAAGTAGCTGGAGGGGGAGGAACTGGACAGTCAGGCCTTCCACTGATAGAAATACATAATTAATACACATTTTATCACAATCCATTGAACTATGAAAAATAACTTAAAGTAATGACATAATCCCTTTGAAATACGGGGTCTTAACCCACAGACTTACCTACGGGCTTCTTTGACAGAAATCTCAAGACAGGAAATGGGGGTGCAACTGTGATGCAATCCAATCATCTATCTAGGCGTCTCCCTCTGCTCACCCGACCTTTTAAGAAACAAGAAAGAAGGCATCTTTCTGCTGCTTACACCATGGACAGTCCACCATTCCCTGCGTCACACCAGACCTCCGGTCCTGCTGGCACAGAACTCCAGTTACCTGAGCTATGGTGGAGCACTGCCTCACAACGCTCCTTCCAAACTTGTGTACTCCTCACAGTGCTATCGAGTGTAAAGATCCAACGGAATCTGCCATTGCTTCTGCAGATGTCATGTAGAAAACACCGATAACTTTACACACTGCAGTATACTATCTGCTCCTTTTGTCTTTCCATCCCTTCAAGCTGTAGAGGTGAGTGGATCGTATAGGTACTACAAAGAAAACTAGGGAAAACCAACCACTATTGCAGCTTGGTAGGTCAGTTACAGTCCAGCACATTTTCTTCAGCCACTTATATTTGGAGGCATACCTAATACAAATAATTTGACTTACACATTTACCACACACCATTGTGCATGTCAAGTCTGATAAAACACGTATATTGAACAACAGGTTATATATAGACTTATCCAAAACATCAAACATGTTTCATAACCTTCATATACATGCCCTTTTCTCTTGTCTTCAACACTGGTTGGGAAATGTATGAAGGCAGGCATGATCAGAAAATCATCTCTGAAAGCAATGCTGGCATTAACTCCTTGTCCATCTTCCTCGTCCCAGTCCTTTGTGAGCAATCCCTCTCATACACAGACAAAAATAACAATCTTTCAATACGAGTTCTCCTTCACCCAGCGAATCCCTCCTTCCTAGGTAAGGAGGAAGCCAGTCATTTTTTGACGCAAAAGCGGTGCAAACGTACAAAATACAATTATATTTTGTAATTTTGTGCCGCTTTTGCGTATGACGCAAATGCAGCGCAAAACATGTATAAATATGGGCCTAGATATGTACACTGGAATAGGCATAAAAGCAATAGAAAACAGTACAAATAGCAATAGGCAATAGTGACCCTAAGGGAAGCCCAAACCATATACTAAAAAAAATTGAATGGAAATGCAGGACCCCAAATAGGTAAGTAGAATGTGTGGGGAGGAACTGGGGGAACTAGGAAACCCCAAAGGCAAGTGCCACTGTGCCCCCAGCGACCAAGAAGAAAGGAGTAAGTTACTGGATTTCCCCAAACCACCCAAAATGACGAAAGAAAATAATGAAACATCCAGACAAGACTGCAAGAAATCAGTGGTGGATTCCTGAAGAGGGAGACCTGGAAAAGATGGGGACCAAGTCCAGAAGTCGCAGGAGTGTCCAGGGGTGGCAGGAGCCATTACTCACCAGAATGTGGTTGCAGGAGTTGGTCGACTATAGGATGAAGACGGTCAGCAATGCAGCCCTGGAGCAGATGAAGAGTTCCTTGAAGATGCAGTTGACGTTCCATGCGAGATGGAAGATTGCAGTTTGTCTGTGGCGTGGAAAAGCCACTAACAACCCTTGACAAAGGCAAGAGTCGAGTTAGAAGAAAAGAGGAGCTGCTGGGGACAGCAAGGTCCAGAAGGGGACAACTCACAGAGGGGGGTCTCAGGGAACCCTCAGCAAGGCAGAGGGCCCACTGATGAAACCACAACCCTCACAGGACACCAACTAGAAGAAGACTCAGGAGCTGCAGAGGAGCCCTTGCAGCACAACTGAAGAAGGGTCCAACGCCGCAGGAGAAACACGCAGAAGGTTCTGCGTCACAGAGTAGAGCGATGTGGACTGGGGCTACACAGAGCCTTTGAGATCCCTTTGAGAAGATGCCAACAAGCCTTGGTAGCTGCAAGAGATGCGGTGCAAGGGGGAACTGTCTTGCATGGGAAGGCAAGGGCTTACCTCCACCAAATTTGGACAGCTGGCAGAGATGACCAACAGGACTATTTCAGACCACCACCCGTTATGCAGGATCCACACAGCTGGTCATTGTTGCTGCTGGTGCCTGCGGTTGCAGGGGAGTGACTCCTTCACTCCAAGGGAGATTCCTTCTTCCTTATCATGCAAAGTGAAGGCTTGCAGAGGATGCACAGCTGGAGAAATGTTACAGAAGCTGGAAGGAGCCATGGAAGCAATGTTGCAAGCAGTGTCTTCGTTATGGATGTAGATTGTCGGTTCCTGGAGGGTCCAGTCGCAGTTCCAGTGGCTAGAAGTTGAAGTAGATGTTGCAGAGGAGTCCTGCTTGGGTCTTGCAAGCAGAATCTGAGGACCCACCCAAGAGGCCGACCCTAAATAGCCCTGGAAGGGGCATTGGTCACCTAGCCAAGTGACCACCTATCAGAAGGGGTCTCTGACGCCACCTGCCTGACCTGCCACTCAGATGCTTCCAGAGGCCTCTGCCCACCTTGGATTTAAGATGGCAGAATCAAGGGGCCCTCTGGAGGAGCTCTGGACACCACCCCTGGGGTGGTGATGGACAGGGGAGTGGTCACTCCCTTTTCCATTGTCCAGTTTTGCGCCAGAGCAGGGACCGGAGGTCCCTGAACTGGTGCAGACTGGTTTATGCAAGGAGGGCACCAAATGTGTCCTTCAAAGCATACCAGTGGCTTGGGGAGGCTACCCTTCCCAAGCCATGTAATACCTATTTCCAAAGGGAGAGGGTGTTACCCCACCCCCCACCATCTCCCAAAGGAAATCCGCTGTTCTGCCTTCCTGGGCTTGAGCTGAACAAGCAGTGGGAGGGCAGAAACCTGTCAGAGGAGTGGCGGAAAACCCCAGATAGCTGGTAGGAGCAATGCTGGGGGTCCTCTCAGGAGCCCCCAGAGTGCACGGAATCATACTTCCAATACTGGCAACAGTCTTGGAGCATGATTTCGACAGGTTTGATACCAAACATGCCTAGGGTAGAGTTACCATTATGTAGCTAGACATAGGTAGTGACCTAGGTCCAGTACACACGCAAAATGGCGTCCCCGCACTCACAAAGTCCATGAAAACAGAGCTGGAGTTTGTGGAAGCACCTCTGCTCATGCAGGGGTGTCAACACACAGGTACCCGTACAGTGCCCTCTGGGCTAGGAGGGCCTACTGTACGGGTGACTTACAGTGACCTCGTGAAGTGTCCTGTAGTGAAAAAGGTGCATGCACCCTTTCCCACAGGCTACAATGGCAGGCCTGCAGAGAGGTTTTGTATAGGCTCCCATGGATGGCATAATGCATGCCGCAGCCCATGGGGGACCCCTGATGCCCCAATGTCCTGGGTACCTTATAGTAGGGATTTACATGGGGGCACAAGTATGCCATTTGGGGAGTGTAACAACCATGAACAACTGAATTTAGGGAACAAGAGCACAGTCACTGGGGTCCTGGTTAGCAGGATCCCAGTGAACACAGTCAAAAACACTCACATTAGGCAAAAAGTGGATGTAACCATGCTAAAAAGAGGCTAATTTCCTACACCACCCCACACTGCTTTGCAGGACCACATGACGCTGGTGTTGTCCATGAACACCTGCACAATCTTTCCCTTGATAGAGGGAAGAATGGCTTTCAATGCTAGCTAGATTGCAAGGAGCTTTAGCATGTTGATGTGGAGTCCCGTTTCGGCTTGAGACCAGATTCCTCTGATCTCCGCTTCTCCCAGATGGCTGTCCCAGTGGTGATTCATCTGTTACTACTGTCAGATCTGGTTGGGGAAGGGACAGCGATCTGCCTCTGGCCCAATCGCATTTTGTTAACCACCACTATAGACCTTGCGGTGTTCTCTCCGAGATCTGGACCATGTCAGAGAGATTCCTCTGATGCTGTGCCCACTTGAACTTCAGGTCCCACTGCAGGGCCCACATATGCCATTTGGCATGTGTCACCAGCAGGCAGCCATAAGGCCCATCAAGCCTCAGTGTCATTCTTACCAAAATCCAGGATAGAGGCTGAAACATATGTATTATAGCCTGAATGTCCTGGATTCGCCGCTCAGGAGGATAAGCCCAAAACTGCACGGTGTCCAGAACAGCTCAGATGAAAGGGGGCATCTAAGAAGGAGTCAGGTGTGACTTCAGCATGTTGATAGTGAACCCCAGGAAATGCAGGAAGTCCACCGTAGTCTGCAGGTGGGGAATGAGAGACTGTGGTGAGCTCACCTTCAACAGCGAGTCATCGGGATAGGAGGAGACTGAAACCCCTGATCTCCCCAGATGATCCGCAACCAACACCTTCACCTCTATAAACACCTGGAAGGCTCTGGTAAAGCTGAAGGGGAGCACGGTAAACTGAAAGTGCTTGTGTCCTACTGTGAAGTGCAACTAACGTCTGTGGGCAGGGTAGAAGGGGATGTAAAAATAAGCATCCTGCAAGTCCAGCACTACCATCCAGTCTCATAGGTCTAGGACAGACAAGACCTGAGCCAAGTTATGCATCTTGAACTTCTCTTTCTTGAGGAAGAGATTGAGGGTTCGAAGGTCTAGGATAGGGCGAAGGCCCTTGTTCTTGTTTTTTGGGACCAGACAGTAGTGGGAATAGAAACCACAGCCTTCTTCTGGCATTGGAACCCTCTCTATGGCTCCCTTGGTCAAGAGCCACAACTTCCTTGTGGAGAAGGGGCAAATGATCCTCCATCATTCGATCGTAGGCTGGTGGCATGGATGGAGGGGTAGCCTCCAAGGGGAGATAGTAACCCCTTTGGATGATCTGCAAAGCCCACATGTCTGAAGTGATGGATTGCCAGTGGGGCAGGTGATGGCGAATCCTGCCACCAACTCGTCCATGGTGGGGGAGGCAGATTACGGTGGTTAAGAGGCTGCTGCAAAGGAGGAGGCGATGGACCGACCAGACTGCTAGCCACCTGACCCACGAGGTCTGGGCAGCATGCACAGCATGGTGGCTAACTGGGAACTGTCACAGTTGGAGACCTCTACAGTAGTGAAGAAAAGGGCAGATGGCAGACTGAGGTGGGGGTGGGGGGAGGAGACAAGGGGCCACCACAAGGCCCAATGATCTGGCCATAGCTCGAGAATCCTTGAAGCGGGCGAGAGCTAAGTCTGCCTTGTCTCCGAAGAAGCAGGTGCCATCAAACTGCATATCCATCAAAGAGGCCCGGACATCGCCTGAAAAGCCACATGTCTTCAGCCAGGCGTGGCGCCTCAGGGCTACTGTTGTAGAAACTGCTCTGCCTAGTGAGTAATTCGTGTCAAGTCCGCAACAAATTGTGAACTTTGCTCGATCTCTCCCATCAACAACAGCCTAAGAGAGTACAGCCTGGGCTTCCTCCGGGACCTGTGGCAGGACTTGTGTAACCGTATCCCACAACCTGGGGCATAACAACCCAAAAGGCATGGCGTGTTCAATGACGCAAGGCTGGTGGAAGAAAACATCTTCCCAAATGCATCCAACCTTTTGGATTCTCTATCCTGGGAGCCATAGGGAATGCGCCTTGGGAGGTAGAGGCTTGAACCACCAAGCTCCCAGGGGTTGGATGCTGCATCAGGAAACTTGGGTCCCCAGGTGCGAGGCAATCGAGATGTGTAATCGTCCTGTTCACAGGAGCCTCTGAGCTGAATTTGCACCAGGTACCCTGTATGACGTTAGTGAGGGCATCACTGAATGGGAGCAGGAGTTCTTAGGTGGAAGCTCCCCAGTTGCAGCACCTCTGCGAAGGGATTCGTCTTGACGCCACCGAGGGTAGTTGAAGGTCCAGGACATCAGCAGCTCTCCTTACCACCATACCATAAGAAGCTCCCTCCTCCATAGACCCTGTAGGGGGAGAAAGCATGCCAGTATCTGGCGGCTTCACCCAAGTCCTCAAGCCAGTCCAATTCAGTAATCGCAAGGCTGGTATTCTAAAGGGTTCAGCGACCCATCCCATTGATCCCCGAGGCCTAGCCAGAGAAATAGGGCTCAGGACCCGATTGAGAAGGCAAAGCTCTTGCAGGCATCGTGCGACACCCACCTGGCTCAATGTTAGAGCCGGGCAATACAACAGGGACAGCACAGGTGGCGCAGAGAGCATCGACGTGGGGACCAGTGTCAGTTGAAGGTCCAGGTGGTACAACTGGTGGCAGTCCAGATCCAAGACTGCATCGCTGGGAGCCCCTCGGCATCGGAGTGACCGGTGCAGAACCTGAGGGGGCCCACTCTGACCCTGCGGGGCCCAAAGGCGTTCCAGCAGGGTCCAACTGCCCAACAATGAGGTGCATGGCCTCATAAAACTGTTTGAGTTCGGCAGGTGGTCGCTCCAGCTCCTGGAAATTCAGGGAGGAGCAGAGTCGACCCAGGCACATTTTCTGCAGAACGAGGCCTAGAGCGTTGCCGCTTCCTCGTCTTGTCGCTTCAACTTTTTATTTTTTTCTTGTGCCTTGGCTTACCCGACCATCCCTAGGGCTTCGAATGTGACGACGACACCTTCAGACTCCGTGACCAGTCCTGGGAACTTCCTCTCGACCAACACCTCCACCTGCACTGAGTCGTGTGCCAGGCCACCATCAGCTTTAGGGACCGCTCCATCAAAGCCGTCGGATGCATGACCTAGCCCTCGGAGCACAACTTTGGGTCATGGTCGCGCTCCAAACACATAAGGTGCGGATCTGTCATGGACATCGCGAGATGAAAGGATCAACAGGGCTTGAAACCTGTCTTCCCAGAAAACATCCCTCGACACACCAGGAGAAAATTCTCAAAAAAAGCTTGACAAAAAGCCTAAAAAAAAAAAAAACACTCAAAAATTCACCGAGGGGTAGCTCGCTTCAGGTCAGCACTGGCTGGTAAATGGTTGTAGGTTGAGCGCATCCGCTGCCAATGCCTGATTTCATTGTGGTGGCAGTAATAGAAGACTTTACAGAGGAGTTATACTTCATCTCCTAGCAACAGGCAAGAAATAGGAAATGCTTTTTCTGTGTGAAGAGATAAGTACACAGTATCCCAGTATCCCTGTGCTGTTTGCATTATGCTTGTAGCCTCTGGCATGCTGGCTGAGACTCCTTGCTGATGTGATATGCTTTCGGTCGGTGACAGGCGTACTGGAGATAATACTGCTCTATGATGATGATATCTTACTGGACTTAAAAAAGCCAGTGCATTCCTCGCCTGCTGTCCTAACGGTGTTCAGTGCCTTTGAAAGGAATGAATGGAATAAATCAGTGCTGTACAATACAGGTGACTGACCCTCAACGGGTGTGCTCTCCTGGAACAGACAGTTTCTGATACCTGGGTATAGAAATAGCAAGATTCTCAGCCAGTGTTCTGTAACAAACCCTAGAGGTTGTCTATCAAAGGTTTCAGGACAATGCAGACTGCTGGCGTAGCCTCCCGCTGTCAATTATGGGTAGAGCAGCCCTATTCAAGGTTATTATGCTGTCTAAAATACTATTTGTCCTCCAGAACACTCCATAGCTACTTTCGGAGGTCTTCTTTAATAAAGTACATGGAACCCTGTGCTCCGTCCTCTGGGATGGTGGGATCCCCAAATTGCACTTTGCACCTTGTGTAGGTCGGTATACAACAGGGGCTTACACAGCTGGACCATTTTGGACTGCCCAGCTGAAGGCTGTAAAAAAGTGGGAACATGGACCTAGAAACAATCCGGCAACGAGGGTAGAGAAACATTTGGCTGAGAGGAAATCCCATATATATTACATATATGGTACATCCTCCCAATGCCCACCCATTGGGAACAACGAAGATCTCTCTGGAAGTCTGGGACAAGGCCACTACCTCTGTGGTTTGGAAGAACAAACTATTTAGGAGGACCCCTGTGTGGGTAGGGGGTTGATAGCATGAGCTGAGGTTGATGGGGATGAAAGCTTGGGACCTCATTGGTATCCTGACCCTTGGGGATCTAGCCAGGATTAGGGTGGGATCATGAAGTCTTTTCATGAGTTGATGTAAGAATATGATCTACACAAATCCCAACACTTCAGATACCTACAACTCTGACACATTTAACCTGCGGAGGATATCCCCTGGGGAACTGGAAAACAAAAGTCTCCTAGAGGGCAGGATACTCTTTGGAGGAACTGACCACCAAGGCCATCTTCCATACTTACCGCACCTTGACCAACCTGATAATCTTTATTCCCTCAGATCTAGGTGGGAGGTAGATGTGGGCCCCTTGGAAGACATGGACTGGGAGGCAGCATTTGATGCACCCTAGGGAAAAGGCGATAAACTCGAGCCTGAGACTCATAAAAGTCCTTCATAGAGTCTATTACCACAGACATCAGTTGTTTAAAATGGGCAGCGCAAACATTTATCCAACTGTTTGTTATGTGAGGAGGAAGTGAATACACTCTGGGATTGCCCTGTACAAATTCGTATTGGAAGGTGGTTACCTCAAGACTGACGTCTATATCGGGAGTTCATGTTTCTTGCACCCCCTATTTTCTTATTTTGCGCATCCCTAGTGAGGTGGATTTGCCCAGGAGACACCACTTATTCTGTGCTTTGGGTTTCATTATGTCAAAGTGCAACATTGCTAAAGAATAGGGTGCTCCAACTCCCCATACGCTGGGCCAATGGGCCACTGGTATGACATACTGTATGGAAGCAAAAAGAGTGGTGTATATTGATAGGGGCTGTCCAAACAAATTTCTTAAGGGTGGGGGTCCTAGTGTACCAACTATGGCCTAGATTGAGAGAGTGATGGTCGATAAATTATCCCGGTGATAGAAGGGTATGCCCACTAGGGGGAAAGCCAGGACTTATTGCCAGGATTTCAGTCTGATGGATAAGGGTGATGGAGGAGTTAGGAACTGTTGACTGTACTTACAGATAGATACCTTTGTTAACATTATCCTTTAGAGTTTGGTGGAGCCTCGTTGATGTTGTATTGTGTAATCCTGTGACCTATGTGCATATTGTATATGATATAGTGATGAGTTATTGTTGGTATGCTTAAAAATGATAAAACCAATCAAAGGAATTTTGAAAAAAGTGTACAGATACAACAAATTCCCTATAAGCAGTTGCAACACTTAAACAAATTAGGAATGTAATTTGTATGTATGTATGTATGTATGTATGTATGTATGATTTTCAAAAATACCGAGAAACACAAAAGGAAACAAAGTTAAC
This sequence comes from Pleurodeles waltl, assembly GCF_031143425.1. NCBI lineage: Eukaryota > Metazoa > Chordata > Amphibia > Caudata > Salamandridae > Pleurodeles > Pleurodeles waltl. The sequence goes on from NC_090439.1 coordinate 68,942,949, forward strand.
TTTGCAAACTGAGAATGTCAGTTGATTTTTGAAGTTCCAAAAGGGCATACATTTTCTCCACACTTAACATTCACGATACCAGAGGCCATTTCTGAATGTTTATTTTTATTTTTATTTAGCCTTTGTAACTTGAGCTAACCATCAGTAAAATTGTGGGGGGGGGGAATCTCTCTCTTGACTGCTGTAACATGTGATAATAGTTAGGGATCAAGAAAGCAGATGGCATCCTACGGCATGGAAAGGCAACATCATAGCTCAATACCATTGCAGTACTAGAATAGGTTTTTCTTTAAATTTGTTTTTGTTTATCAAAAGCTACATATTTTAAGTTAAAATACTACTTAAAGGGTTAGATAACAAAGGCATCATAGTGAAACATTACCCCTAACTCTCTCCCCAGTACTAAAGCCCCAGATTACAGAAACCCTTCCAGGACCCGAAGTGGGAACAGGTCATATGACAACAAATAGGAATGACACATTGTAGGATTTAACACATGCTAATGTGGCTTTAGTTTCTTCATCCTTTGTATGCAGGGCTGGTAGTGGTTGATGATTTGAACAAGAATGAATGAATTGATGAAAAGGAAAAGTAGCCCAGCAAGCCAGATCAGTAGAAAGGTATTATGTCCTTTAAATTCCAGATAATAGGCAGGAGCAAGCCAAAGTGCCTGAAATGATAATGAAACAAATGTCAGGTGATTATTCGAACTTCTGATCAAACACAAAACATATGTATGAACTTTGGCTGATAAAGATGCCTCACACTTTAATCGGTTCTCGTTTCCTATGAAACACTAGAGCAATGTTCATGTAACATTGTTCTGACCCAAGAAAATTTGCAATGGTGCAAAAACATTCAAATCCATTTAATCTTGCTGTATGATAGGCAACAGACCAAATTAATATATTCATTAAAGACAAACATGGCTCTAACTTACTTTACATTATTATGACTGTGGTTACATGAGATGTGCAGAAAGATTTCTCCACATTTTAAACATTATGGACAGGTTTAAGTTGAGGCAAAATACTTAATTCTATTTTTTTTTTAGCATAAGCAGCTAAATTAATGCAATATTCTTTACGTTTGAAAAAGGCTGTTTTACGAACTATGTTTCTGTTAACATAATCTCTATTACTTTAGGGAAATTATGTGTAAGCACTACACGTCACGTTTTTCACAGTTTCGTCCATTTTGCCCTGGTACAAAAATCGTCTGTTAAGTGAACTGGAGCAAGTGTCCAGAGAGATGTAAATGAACTTCCAAATTCTTCTGCACTACCTCAGTTTCTATTATAATATAGCACTTGATGTACAGATAGCTTTCGTCCACTTCTCTGTTGTACATTTTTAGGTTTGTATATTTCTTTCATTAACTCATCTCACCAAGTGGAGGTAGACCATCGCATGACAAGAAAAGCACGTAAATGTGTCCACTGAGAACGCAACAGAAAGGCCCCATCAAACATTTAATAAGAAGTTTGCAACAAGGGTAAATCTTATAGTCCCAAATCAGTGCTACCTCAAAAAAAGGGGAGGTGGGGAATGCAGAGAAAAAACAAGAAAGGCAAAAATCAGTAACATAAGACTAAAAGACTTGTTAACCCACTGCTTCACTGCCCTCCCTTGAACATTATATCTTCAAACCAGATTTCAAACTTTCCACCAGGACAACCCCACAACAAGCCTGACAACACCAGTTACCCAACAATAATCTGTAACCCCACTGGAAACGTCTTCACCGACTCCACCTATCCAAATGTCTACCCTTTCCTGTGTTGTTTCACCCTTAAACAAATAAGGAAGCCTCCTGATGCTGTGATCCCACAAAAAGATGAACTAGGGGTGTGTGGCCAAGATGGCGGCCGGACACGAGTGAAACCGCCGAGCTCAGCCTTCAGACAGAGGCTATCAGCGGAGATCGAGCCTCCTCTGCTCCCCCGCTTAGTAAAGGGGCGCCTCAAACATCACTGCCAAAGGGAGGAGCGCGGTGGGCACCGGAAGAGGCACCTCAGTCCCCTGTTACACAGCTCCTGAGGAGGCGCCCCACATCACGCCTGAATTTAAAATGGCAGCCGCCTGGTAGTAAGTGTGATCGGAGGCCTGCTGCCTCCAGAGCGATGGCGCACTCTCCCCTTGCATTGAATGTGGTCTCTGAGCACTTGCCGCGATCCTGCTTCTGAAAGCTACAGAACCCCAGGCAAGAGACAGGACTGACCCCTCAGGAAAAAGCTTTGGCGATTGCAAGACGCGGGTCCCAGGTAGCAGTGGCCACCACTCAGTGACACCAGGGCCCATGCTGAAGAACGCAGAGGGGGCACACAGTGTGATCGAATGGAACCCCAGAGCAGGTGTGGGACAGGTGGCAGCCACTCTCAAGAAATACTGGGAGCAGTTCTGCATGTAGAACAAGGCAGTACTTACAAAGACTGAAGCACCAGCCAGACCCAGTGGGGCCACTCATCCCCAGCCAGAGGAGAGGTCCCTGCAACTCACGTACATGGAGGACGGCTGGGCCCAGGGAGTGGAGCACATAGCGGCAGTCGGAAGGACTTGCATACCTGTGCATTAAAAATTAGTAACAGTGCCCAATGTTCTGGGTGAGCCAGTCCACTTGGGGTGACCGATCAGGGGGCCCCATACACGCTTAGGAGGTAACGAGAGCAGCACAAAGGCGCAGGGATACTGGTGGTGGATTGTTACTCTGTAATCCAACGAAGTGGCCCTGCTGCAGGAGGGAACATTAGAAGTAATGTATGGTCATTACAAGGGGGAAGTAAACCTAGACTTTCACTGTAAAATTACTCTATCAAGGAAAGGACTATATTCATTTTATCCATTATTCTTGGATTAATTTAATTTTTTCAATTTCTTTTATCAACTCAATTACTACAATTTACAAATTTAATCATAGACTTCCTATTATTATACAGTTGTAGTCGTTTTAAGCAATGCCTATTTTTAGGAGTCTTCACCATACTTCTAATTTCTCCCTTAAAGGTCGCAATTCGGCGTCTTCCGTTGCGAAGGATGATACTTTGAAAAGCTGTGAATTTAGAATCAGCCGCCATTATTGCCAGAACTATACAAAGTGATGATTTAAGTGAGAAATTATAAATATGGTGAAGACTCCTAAAAATAGGCACCGCTTAAAACGACTACAACTGTACAGAATCGCTAACATTGAAGACGATCAATAGACTTCGGCAGTTATTATCCCGATAATGACCCGCTGTTGATTCATAGCTATATACAGGGTCGAAACGTATTGTATATAACACCGTCACTTTTTTTCACAATATTCACTTTCACTGTGTCTGTAAGTTTAGGAGCACCTAGGATTTTATGATAATAACAGGAAGTCTATGATTAGATTTGTAAATGGTAGTAATTGAGTTGATAAAAGAAATAAAAAATGTAAATGAATCCAAGGATGTTGGATAAAATTAATATAGTCCCATCCTATATTACTTCTAATGTTTACGTACCCAGGTCAAAGGGTTAATGGGTTTTGCCTCATTTTGTGAAAATGCAGGAGGGAACATGGCAGGTCGACGCTCCCATAAGAAAGATGCTTCGATTAAAGACTTATGAAGACATAGAGGAAAAAAAAGTACACCAACCACAGGAAGTCAGTCAGCGGAGCAATCCAACGCAACGAGCGATACCACCAGAACACCCAACGAGGCTGAACCAGTTACACACACTTTCCTGAAGACCCTCTTTGGAGACCTACGGGCAGATATCGGCACACTTAAACAAGACCTTACAAAAGACATCAAAGGCCTCACAAAGGACATGAATGAACTGGGTGACCATGTGATAACCTCAAACGATCCAGTGAAATGCAGGGAGAAGAACTGGATACCCACCAACGTGAAATATTGGAGCTACATGACAAAAATGCAAAACTCCGATATCCGGTGGAAGACTTTGAAAACCGGTATAGGAGAGGCAACATTAGAATTAAAGGAGTCCCGTTACAAGCAGCTGGAGGCAATTTGCAAGATTATACTCGCAGATTGTTTCACCTTATCGTGCCGGAACTCACACCACAAGAGATCATTATAGACAGAGTCCATAGGACTGGGAGACCGACTACATCCCCTGGGCAACAAGACATTTTAACTTGACTGCACTACTACAGGCAAAAGGAAATCATCATAGCCGCAGCATGTGACCACAACCACATTGATTTTGAGTGTAACAAGATCTGGCTATATCAGTACCTCTCGCCTCAGCGCCGCCGCCAGCTAAGACCAGCCACGGAGATCCTACAAAAGCAAGAAATCTGCAACAGCTAGGGGCCGCCCTTTTCACCTCATGTTTGTATGAGAAGCTGAGACAAACAGCATGCACACACTGGAAGAGGTACAAGCAGCGTTGATCCTAACTAAGAATCAAAATGAGGAGGAACTACACCAATCGCAATTAAGTTCATCAGGCTCATTGGCGCCCTTTAGATGCCCAACAAGAAGGAAGAAGGGAAGACAGTTGGGCCAACTGCAATGGAGAGTCGTAGTGAAAGGGCAGCCTTACTCAGGCAGCTAATTCCTCAGGAGCAGGCATCCGATATGGATAACGATTGAGGGATAACTGATTGGCACTGAACTGCTCTTCAGGCACTATACGAATATGGGCTGGGGAGTTCCGTCTCCAGTTTTCAAGGAAACATGAGCTGACGGCAGGCCTTTGACCCCATGGAGGGGAACTCCACTTGGACTGAGATGCCTTGCTATGGACCCTATCTTACTGGTTCAAAGCGGTACTGGGGAAGACCGCATTGGTTCTGGTTTCTGTTTATATGTTTGACACTCTATGTTATCTCTTGCTGCTTTTCTTCTTAACTACTATGCAATACGAGTTCTCAGCGGTATGAACGTAGCTACATATGGGAAATTAGTTGGCTATTCCCCAGCAACCTGGGACACACCTCACAGATATGCATCTGCGCACCGACCCCAGAATGATACACATTATTAGTTACAATATCTGGGGGCCTAACGAGCCCGCAAAACACCCAGCATTTCTATCTTTGATCTGAGACTCAGGGTGGGATACATTTCTGATACAGGAAACATATCTGGTGCACGCAGACTGGAAACGTTTAAGATCCAGGGGGTTTGATAGACAATACTTCTTGTATAGTACAGGGAAAAAATCCAGTGTGGCTATTCTTATAGCTACCCACTTTCCAGGTAAAGAGACCAAGATTCAAGCCGACATTCCTGGCAGATTACGGTCACTCCGCATCACATTCACATTCACACACTTTTACCCTGGCTACAATGTATGCACCTAATGAGGACCAGGAGGCTTTTATATTAGAGACCTTAGATAAGGTGATGGTCACTGCAAATAAGGCTGTGCTAATTGGAGGGGACTTTAACTTAGTGCCAGACACCAGTCTGGATCGGTCAGTGCAGAGGGTGGGACAGACGGGGGCATTCTCAACGCAGAGTCTGGAGATATTAACAAATTACGTGCTAATGGATTTCTGGCGGCATGACCACCCAACAGAGAAGGATCACATTTTTACTCTGCAGCCATATGCACGAGTTGATCTCTATCTAGCTACACCGCATTTTCTGCAATCTATCACACAGGTAGACACAGGTTCAGCAGCACTCTCAAACCATACCCCCTCCATATAATTACATCCTCTCCTGGCCCAGCCTCCCAGCAGCGCACTTGGCATCTCAACCTCTGACTTCTTACTAGTGAAACACACATATCCGAACTGGCTGGCGCCGTCACCAAATATTTGGAACACAATGATTGCCCTGATACACACATAGTAGTGCTCGGGGCGCATTAAAATCAGTTCTTCGCGGCTGATTAATTGCACTGGCGTCCCGTCTTACCTGATACCGGAGAGATAAAAGGGCTGCACTTGAAAGACGGGTAAAAGGGCTAGAAGTGGAGCACAAACTATCGGGATCCCACAAAATACGCCGACAATTACACAGCATGTAAACAACTATGGGCACTGTACATGGATAGAGCAACGTATGCTCTGATTCACACTAAACAAAAGTACTATGTAGGGAGCAATAAAGCGGGCCGCCTTCTGACACATCACCTACTGGTCCAGGCAACATGACAAAGGATGGAGGCACTGACGGGACAGCTAGAGGAGCGCAATGACTTCGATGACCAAATAGTCTTTGAACGATTCTATGCCCAGCTCTACACTGCTGACCCCTTACTAGAAGATGATTATGCATCCTACCTAGAACACGTACCATTAGAGAGGTGGCCAAATATAGATGCTCAGCAGTTGGATCAGGACATAAGGTTAGATGAGGTACTCTCAGTGATCTCACGCCTTCAACCCGGCAAGGCCCATGGAAGGGATGGCACCCCCCCAGAATTTTATAAATTATTTGCCAACCAATTGGCCCCAATCATCACACGTTTATAGAATTCCTTTGGCAACACAGGTTCCCTCGGAGACGCCATGAAACTCGCCATGATCACACTCCTACCCAAACCAGGTAAGGATCCACTATACTGCTCATCACATAGACCAATTTAGTTAATCAACATAGACACCAGTATTTTCAACTCTATACTGGCTAATCGACTGGCCTCTTATATGCAAGGCATCGTGGACCCAGATTCATTCCTGAACACAATTGCAGCAACAACACAAGACGTATATGCCACTTGCTAGATAAAAGCAGGCGTTCCCGAATACCGGCACTAATGTTATCTGTAGATGCCGAAAAGGCAAATGACCGGTACACTGACCCTACATGTTTGCAGTGTTGCGGAAGGTGGGCGATTCATTGAGTGGATACAGTGCAGTTACAATGGTCCTAAGGCAATGGCTGGGGTCAATGGGCTAATGTCATCTTCCTTTCTGGTGACTAGAGGCACTCGGCAGGCCTGCCCACTGTCCCCATTACTCTTTGTACTATATATGGAGCCCATGGCAGAGGAAATTAGACAAAACCCCTTGATATCGGCTATCCCAATGGGGGACGAGAACATAAACAAGCATTATATGCAGATGACATCATGGTGACTCTGATGCATCCCCTCCGGTCCTTGCCTTCACTGATGGAAGAACTAGAGAATTTTAGGAGGGCTTCTGGGTGTAAGGTAAACCTACAAAAATCTCAGATCCTAAACTTAACAGTTACAGCAGCAACGCAGACTATCTTGCAACAACACTTTCTGTTCATCTGGGCCACAGGGGCAGTGGGATACTTGGGACTCCGCATTCACTCCACCACAGTTCAGACTGCAGTCTCCAATTATGGTGCCTTATTAGCGAAAACATGTGCTGATCTACACAACTGGAAGACTTATGCAGTTCCGTGGATAGGCTGCATTGCAGCATTAAAAACTACCCTATTGCCCAAAATTCTCTATGTTATGCAGACATTACCCCTGACCCCTCCTCCCCAAGTTTTAGTTAAGCTATAACGACACACAGAAGAGTTCATTTGGGAAGGGAAGAAGGCACGTATACCTAAGAAGCTGACCTACCTACTGTTGGGGATGGGAAGCTTGGGGATCCCTCACCTTAAACACTATTATCAGGCAGCCCAACTGCGATATCTACTGGAGTGGAAGAGATCCCACACGGAAAATCATTGGTGCTTCACAGATCAGGCTCTCGCAGGCATACATATATGGAAGATACCATGGCTCCCTAAACCCCCTAGGCCACCAGGAGTTTAGATCTCCCCTATTCTGGGAGCCAAAATGGGGGTGTGGGACAGAATACAGACAAGAAAGAGGCTTTCCACTTGCATCTACCCTTTCATCCCAATTAGGAGTAATCTGGACCCCCCCCCCACATGTCAGGGTTCCAACTACTTGGCGTGGCAACAGGCAATTTGTAAAAGGGTTGGTGATTTATTTGATGAATCAGGCTTAGTGACTTTTGCCGAACTTCAACAACACTATGGTATGCCCGAAAATGCCCAGTGGCAGTATCTCGCCACTGGGTTACAAAGCCTTGTGTCAAGCTCCATGCGAGCTGTACCCTGCTCCCATTTGAGAAATGTATCCTAGCTAGAAGCTCTAACAAGCGCATTCTTTCAGATATCTACACCTTCATTAACAATATGCAGCCCTCTTCAAAATGGTCAGCACAATGCCGATGGGAGAAGGAATGTGAACGCTCCTTTACATCTCAGGAGTGGTGGGATATCCTTAAACGGGCCACCGCCTCAGTCTGAAGTATTGCGGGCCAGGAAACCCTACTAAAAGTTGTGCATTCTTGGTATTACACAGCGGCAAGAGTGTCCAGATGGAGGAGGGATGGGGTTGCGTGCTGTTGGCGGGGTACACACAGGAGGGGACACTGATCTACCTCCTTTCAGATGCCCAAAGCTCCATCACTACTGGTCTGAGGTCCTGGATGCCCTTGAAAAGATGTACAATATACAGATACCTAGATTCCAGAGTTATATTCTTCTGGGCTTACCAGATGTCTTACACTATCCACTGAAATCATTGCAGGGATGGTCTATCACGCTAGCCTTATGTGCAGGTAAGCATGTGTTTCTAGCAAGATGGGGCACAGACACCATACCTACTCACTCAGATTGGCGTCACAGACTCAGGGACCTATTAAGCATGGAGAAATTGACGGCCATAGCTGAGCAATGACTCCCTAAATTTGACAAAACATGGGGACCTTGTTTGTCATACCTCTCACAAGAATTTGTAGAACTTACATACCTGACTTACCTATGGGTACTCCGCCTCACTCCCACAAACCAAGTGTCGGCTTAGCTTTACATATAACAGACGAGGACCCTGGATATCCACATGCTAAAAACCACACAATCGCCACACAGCCATAGACATCTGCTCAACAGCATAGACACTCTTTCTCCATCTTTTTCTGTTTCTAACTAATGTTAATCCTCTATTATTGTTCCTCGCCGGCCTGAGGTTGTAGGTGAGTGTTTTGTATTGTACTGCAAATCTTGATAAAATCAATAACAAAGATTTAAACCTAAAAAAAGATTAAATAGATGATGGCATTTAAGCCCAGACATAAAAAAAAAGCTTGAATTCGCCCACCTTACCACCTTCTTATACAATCTCACTCGCAGGATCTGGTCTCTCCATTCCTGAGCCTGTACGCCACCACCACGGTTCCTCAAGACAAAGTGGTACCTCCTTTGCTCATCGTAGGCGATGTATTGACCACCTTAATTACTGAAGGTTCACCATTATCCTGCTTGGTCACCAAGTCTCAAAAGACTACTACCATCAACTCATGAAGGGTTTCATTTGCAACCTCAGCTGGGGTTCCCCAAATCCTGAGTTTATTATATTTTCCTGCACTTACATCTTTGTATCAAGCTTCAATGCTGCCTTAGCGGCACATGGGTCCTACATCTCAGCTGTAGTCATTGCTGACAAGTTTTGTTTCAGACTCACATCTGGTCTTGTTTTATGCTATCACTGTCTTCTGTTCATCTCTAACACAAAGCCTCTATGCCACTTTACGCACTTCCATGTCTATGGTACACATCATCTCCACTGGCTTGGATCACAGAGTAGCAACTGCCTTCCTTTTGATAAACCCTCTTCTTTAGTGACCTCTGGTTCCGTCAGCACTCCTTTTGGAGCCCCACTGCTTGGGTTAAAGAAATTCCCCTTCATAAATACAGGCATGCAGAAAGAGAGCACATCAGGGTGGACAATTTGCAGAGCTGACACTAGTGGTCCCATTTCTTCTTGCGCGCAGCACTGTTAATGAGTCTCAGGGAGATAGGGACCTGCCTCTGATCTATCCAATCAAATTCCCCACTGACATGGGCACACTACTCTCACTGCCTAGGGTATGAACGGCACCTCGGTGACAACAGGAAAGAGTATTAGCTGGGACCTTCAACAGGAACACACAGACTGTGGCATCTTGGGACTCACTGTGACCCCTTTATAATTATTAAATATATATGCAAAATGCGCACAGAACATAATGAAGCAAAACCAATTAAGTATGATGCAAAGGAATCTGCCAAGTTTAGGAGTTCGCCAGAATAGTTAGGTTGTAAAATCGAAAATAAAATCATAAGTAGGAAAATATGGGAGTGCTATTTATAGCAATTTCCAGGGGAGATAGTTATATTGAAGAAGCCCAGGGCGGCGGGAATCAATATCAAACACTAGAATGAGAAATTACAAACTGATTTTTATCAAATTAGACTGTCAGTCATTTTTTTGAATTTCAATCCTTGGACCACAATTTCGTTTCCAGTACAAAGTCTCTGTTAGGGGCCTCTGAAAAGGTGAATTCCATCACGAACACAAAGGTTTTCAAGATGGTCAAGTTTTGGCAAATTATTAGGGGGTATTTACTGCATTGTAAAGTAAACTTGTATCTCACGACTGTTTCGTTGCAGTCATTAGACATTACAGCACTTTCTATATTTTAGATCTACAATAATAAAAAAAAATCTGCAACTTGTATGCATATACAATTCGTAACATGTTTTGTCTTCCTAGAATTTCGGAAGCAATTACGATTTACTCAATTGATGTACTTAAAAAAAAAAAAAACAACAACAAAAAAAAAGGATGGCGATTTGCCCAGATGTTCTCATTTTGTAATAGTCAAAGCCAAAAGCCTTCACAGTAGACCTGTGAGGGCAACATCATGATTTGTGGGTCAACTATTGTTTAAGTATATGAGTTCAATTTACATTCAACTGTTTGTTGATTTATGTGACTATACTGAACATAAGGCATGGAGCCACTCCTGGACGTACATGGGACGCCCCTGCTGTACTTATAGCAGACAACATAAGAATATGTGCATTTTTATGAATGGTTTTCATTTACACAACTATTTTTGTCAACAACTTACTTTCTGTTCAGACATGTCTATTACATTTATACTCTATTAATGGCTTAGGTTATCAACCAATTATTGGAATCTAGAGAAAGACAACCTACTCAATTTCTTAGATAACAGGTCAATACATTAAAAGGCAGAAAGAGCCAAAAATAGCTCTTACGAAGCACTTACCTGTCCAGTGAACCAAAGTGCAAGAAGGTAAATCCCCTGACGGCACGACATCTTCAGAGTTGGCATGATTGGTGGCATTAAGCAGAGGTACCAAAGGAAATACTGAGACAAAAATGAAAAATCATTTTGTTTATAGGTTTTTGGATTTAGCCACTTCATAAAATACCAAATATCACATTTTACATTACTTTCACATTTCAATAATAAGCCTGCACCCAATTCTGTTCAGCACAATCCCCTCTACAAAAAATGGCTCTGGCCATCTTGAGAACTCAGAAAACGAAATTACATTCAGAGTTGCTTAGGCAGACAACACTGCTGCTGACCCAAGGCACTGTTCTGCCCTCTTGCTGGTGAGCCAGGCTCAGGCCAGAGGAGCAGACAATGGATTTCCTGCAAGGTAGAGGCGTGACCACCACTCCCTGTGTATTAGGTGTCTAAGAGCTGGGGTGAGTGGCCTCTGAATGCCACCAGACTACTTTGAAGGGCACATTTGGTACCCTCCTAGAATTCGGTTTGCAACAGTTCAGGTACCCCTGGTCTCGCTCTGGCACAAAACTACACAAAGGACAGGTGAGTGACCACCTCCCCTGTCCAGCTCCTTCCCTAGGGAGGTGCACAGAGCTCTGCCAGGCGGCCATTTGATTCTACCATCTTGGAAATAAGATGTGCAGAGCCCCTGGGAGCATCTGACTGGTTAGGCCAAGTAGATGACATCCCTGACCCCCTTTGATAGGTGGGTCACTGCAGGGAGTGACCAACCCCCTGTAAGGGTTACTTAAGGGCTTGCTCATGGGTGGGTCCTAAAATTCATCAAGCAAGACTCTAGAAGGAACTCTCTGCAAGACATCTTCTGCTCCTGGCATCTGGAACTGTCAGAACCAAACAAGTCTGCTTCTGGTGGGAAGGCTCCCATTGCAACAATGTTTCTCCGGATCCTGCAAGAATTCTGCAACATCCAAAGCTGTGCATATTCCAGGGTCACAAGGGCTCTGTTTGCACCAGGAAGCACAAAGGAAGCTCCCTTGGAGTGAAGGTGAAGGAGTCACTCCCCTGCTACCGCAGTCAATCAGATAGTGGGGTCTGCTGTCCAAGGACAGCTGAAAATCAGCCAACACAGTTGGTGAGTGTGTGGCCTCTACAGGGTCCTACTTGTTTTCTATCCAACTTGGGAGACTGTGGGCCCCTACTCCTGCTACTGGACTGACACACCTGTGCACAGCGACTGCTGCAATTGCCAAGGCTTGTTGCTTCTTCCTCCAGGAGATCTTTAGGCTCCAAGAAGCCCCGGGCCTCCAGCACTCTGCAAACTGAAGATCAGCTCCTGTCCTGCAATGTGGGACTTCAGTTTTGCTGAGCTGATAAGGCCTTGTGACTCTCTGTGTCCAGCATCTGTGGGTCACTCGTGGGGGCTCCAGCGACTTCTGTTGGCCTTCCTGTGTGCTGAGGGCCAGCTCTGAATCCCCCTCCTGGGTAGAGACTCATGGAACTTGTTGGTCCCCAAAACTTTGCAAACTCTTCTAACATTCCTGTTTGCATTTGCCAGTGCTTGTTGGCGACCTGCTGGTCACTGGCCCTCCTGCAATGCAGCGACTGTCGAGGGGTAGTTTGTAGGTGACTCCTTGGATCTTCTGCAGCTCCTGGACCCCGCAGCTGGACTTCTCCTTCCACCGACTTGTAAGAACACCTTCAGGAGGGTGGGCATTGGAACCTGCACCACCTGGTTACCTTCAAGGGTGCTGGACTCTGACCCCTTCCTTTTCAGGTTCTCTACGTCTGGAATCCGTTCCTGGGTTCCACCGGCCTGGTCCACGGGTCATGACAGCAGCTGGACAATCCGAGGCATCCAGAGTCTTCAGAGAGACCCTTCTTCCCTCTGCATCCGGGTTCCTGGTGTAGGTACTCCTGTCTTCTGGGCATCATGGTTTAGGGGTACTTTCTATCCATCCTCTTGCCTACTGGTTTCCTCAGGATCCACAGGGAAGGGTCCTGAATTCCACAATCTCCAACAACTACTCTCTGTGTTATGCTATGGGACAACTGGGTGGGTAACTACCTTACTCCTGGTTGCTGGGGTCACTTTCTGTGTTTACCTCTGGTGTTCCTAACTGCCCCCAGCCCGTACATAACCACACCTACCTTGGCTAGAGCCACTGTTTCACATTCCATTTATTTTAGTATCTGGTTTGGCCCTCCCCTAGGGCCTTGTGTATATGTATGCTATTTATGGTGGTTATTCTGTGTCTATATTGTGTGTATTATTTCCAAAGGGAGATATACCAATGCCAGTCTAGTAGTTACTGCTGTAATAAAGTACCCTTTATTTTTGCAACACTTGTGTGCTTCTTTCTTTTTTTTTTTTTTAAATCTGTTTATTAAACTTAAAGTTAAACAAGGTCTGGACATAGCAGTACATTACATATATTTAGGCGAAAAGTCACCTATCTTCTAACTTTTATACGTTACACAGTATTGATACATTTCAATGTACTGGCTTTCCATGAACATTCTATAACCAATAACATTTGACATGATAAATAATATTCTTAAGTATGTCTTTTGGCGTCCATTATGATAGTGGGAGCGTGAAGTTACACTGCTGTGTGTGTTCTTTGGTATAGGGGGATAGTTGTATCCTGGGTCAGTCGTTGGGTAAATGTGATGCAGGCTAGGCCTAGTGATGCAGTAATTTGGATCTATTCTTGAAAGCTTCAGTTATTTTGAGTAGATCTAGGGATAGCGTGTTTTGAGTTTATTAAAGGGTGTAGTTTATGGGGGGTATTTGTCATCTCTAGATTCAATTCTAACTACAAAGAGATCCCAATTTTCAATCCCACTTTGTGTCTGACCTCTGTGCTGTGATAGCCTCAGAGTTTGAGCTTCCGCCAATGTGTAATCGTGCAAGTCACGCAGCCAGATAGAATGGGGGGGGGGCATTTGGGGCCTTCCAATGTGTAGCTATCAGACGTTTATATGTCACGAATGCTAAATCTACAAACTTGTGGGTGTGCTTATCTTTTTTTTTCCGGTGTCGTATATTAAGTAGACAGGATTCTGGAGTCTGGATAAGCGGTTGGCCTGATAGGTCTATGGTTGTGTTGACGATTTGGTTCCAGCCAGTGTTGATCGTGCGACATTCCCAGACCATATGGTAAAAGGTCGCCGCTGGGGCAGCGCATCTTGGACATATGGAGTTAGCTCCTGGATATATTTTATGAATATGAGCTGGGGAGAGGTAGGCCTGATGCAAATAATTGAATTGCGTGTATCTTAATCTAAAGTTGCGTGATACGGACTTAATCGAAGTGAGGGCTGTGTCCCAGGATTATTGTGCTATTGGTGTAGGAAGAGCGGAGTCCCAGCGAAGTTTGACCTGGGTTAGAGCTTTACAGCTTCTTGATAGGAGTATTTTGTATAATTTGGTAACAGTGTGTTTTGCCTCTCCCATAGAGAGTATTGCAGTAAATAGGAGAGATTCGTTTGGTTTACTTTGACCACAGCCCCATGTATTGCGTAGGAGATTATTGATGGCGTTGAATGTCAGAAAGGCTCGTGGCTGCATTGCCCCCGCAGCCGTCAAGTCTACAAACTTGATTGCTCTGGATTCGGTATATAGGTCACCTGTATAGAGGGTATTAACCGTTCGTAAGTCATGATGGGAGGATAAGGCATGGAAGCCCGGGATCTGTGGTATTGGGATCAAGGGAGAATAGGGGAGTGATGGCATTTTGCCTTGTACATATCTTTTCCAACAATGCCTGGCCGAACTAAGCAGGGGAGTATTATGTCGTAGATGAGGGAGCCCTGTTAATAACCATGCCAATATCTGTGTAGGGGTTATGTAGTCCATTATTGCTGTGACCTCTGTGTTGGACGGCTCATTGAGCCATTTGGTGACCCATTGAAGTTGGGCTGCTGCATAATATAGCTCAAGGTTCGGCATACCTAAACCACCTTCCTCTTGCGGGTATTGCGTGGTGTTTAAAGCTACTCTGCGTCTGTCTCTACCCCAGAGTAAGTCAGTTAGTAGTGAATGCGCTTTATGGAAAAACGAGCGCGGTAAGGCCAACGGGAGTGCCGAGAAATAATATAAAAATCTCGGTAATATTAGCATCTTGACTATTGCTATCCGGCCCATGGGCGAAAGGGGCAAGGAACTTCAAAATGCCAAGGAGCCACGGGTGAAGCGGAGAAGCCTATCTAGGTTACCTTCTCTTAGATCTGCCATAGAATGGTACACTTGGACACCCAGGTATTTGAAGGTTTGGTACGACCATGTTAATTGATGTGTGGAGGATGATGTTTGTTGTTCAGAGGGCAAACCAGTGAGGGGAAAGATACAGGATTTAGACCAGTTCACACGTAAGCCAGACACCAGAGCGAAGCTATCCAATATATGCATTATCTGGGGCAGGGAGTCAGAGTGGTTGCGTAAATATACCAGGGCATCATCTGCATACAAAGAAATTATATGGTATGCGTCAAACTCCCTTATGGTTGTGAAGGTTGAAGGTTGTATATCTGGGCCACCTAGTAGGAGATTCAACCACTGCAGGGTAAGATTCAAACCATTCTGGATTGGTCTCCCCCTACTACTTAGACGAGGGCCTTTTTCATTAAGAACTATGGCTCCATTGTAGCCCCTCTTAATGACCTCACCTCAAAGAGAATGCCCAAGAAAGTTTTATGGACAGCTAACTGTCAAAAAGCTTTTGAGGATCTTAAACCGGCCATGTGCCCTGCACCTATTTAAGAAGCCCTGACTACTCCAAGCAGTTCATAGTTAAGACAGATGCTTCTGAAGTAGGGGTTGGGGCAGTGTTATCACAACTTAACACCGAGGGCCAGGACCAACCTGTCACTTTTATAAGCAGAAGGTTGACCCCCAGGGAAAAGCGTTTGTCAGCCACAGAAAGGCAGGCCTTTGCTGTGGTCTGTGCCTTGAAAAAGCTGAGACCATACTTGTTTGGCACTCACTTCTTTGTTCAGACAGACCACAAGACCCTTCTTTGGTTCAAACAGATGAAAGGTGAAAATCCCAAACTTTTGAGGGGGTCCATATCCCTACAGAGAATGGACTATACAGTGGAACATAGACCTGGGAGTAACCACTCCAATGCAGACAGTCTCTCCAGATATTTCCACTTAGACAATGAAGACTCAACTGGACAAGGTTAGCCTTATTGTCCTTCGTTTGAGGGGGGGGGGGGGGGGGGGGTCAGAAAGTAACCTCTTTCTTGGCATGGTTACCCTCATTTTCTGCCTGTTGTCAGTGTGTTCGACTGTGTTCACTGGGATCCTGCTTAAGCAGGACCCAGTGATTATGCTCCCTCCTCTTAAACTTGGTTACTTGAACCACATACACCCCACATTTCGCATACTGGTGCCCCCATGTAAGTCCCTAGTATATGGTGCCCAAGTACCCAGGGCATTGGGGTACCAGGGGATCCCTATGGGCTGCAGCAGGTATTATGCCATCAATGGGGAGCCCATGCAAAGTGTGTCTGCACACCGGCCATTGCAACCTGCGTGAAAGGGTGCATGCACCCTTTTCACTACAGGTCACTGCACCAGGTCACTGTAAGTCACCCCTATGGTAGGCCCTCCTAGCCCAGAGGGGAGGGTGCAACTACCTGTGTGTGAGGGCACCCCTGCACTAGCAGAGGTGCCCCCACAAACTCAGCTCCATCTTTCTGGACTATGTGATTTCGGTGACGCCGTTTTATGCATGCACTGGATATAGGTCACTACCTATGTACAGTTACATAATGGTAGCTCTGAACCTAGGCATGTTTGGTATCAAACATGTCGGAATCATACCCCAATACTGTTGCCAGTATTGAAAGTATGATTCCATGCATTCTGGGGGCTCCTTGGAGGACCCCAGTATTGCTTCTACCAGACTTCTGGGGTTTTCCGGGCAGCCCAAGCTGCTGCCATCCCTCAAGCCCAAGAAGGCAGAACAAAGGACTTCCTTTGGGAGAGAGGGGTAACACCCTCTCCCTTTGGAAATAGGTATTATATGGCTAGGGAGGGGTAGCCTCCCCAAGCCACTGGTATGCTTTGAAGGGCACATTTGGTGCCCTCCGTGCATAAACCCGTCTGCACCGGTCCAGGGACCCACAGTCCCTGCCTTGGTGCGAACCTGGACAATGGAAGGGGGAGTGACCACTTCTCTGTCCATCACCACCCCAGGGGTGGTGCCCAGAGCTCCGCCAGAGGGTCCTATGTTCTTCCATCTTGAATTAAAGATGGGCAGGGTTCTCTGGGGGCATCTGAGTGGCAGATGATGTCAGAGCCTCCTCCTGCCAATCTGCCTATCAGGGCTATTTAGGGTCTTTCTCTTGGGTGGGTCCTCAGATTCAGATTGCAAGATTCCAGCAGGACTCCTCTGCAACCTCTACTTTGACTTCTGGCCACTGGAACTGCGACTGGACCCTTCAGGAACCGACAATCTGAATCCACAATGAAGACTTTGCTTGCAACATTGTTTCACAGCTCCTTCCAGCTTCTGCAATATTTCCCCGGCTCCTTCCAGCTTCTGCAACATTTCCCTGGCTGTGCATCCTCTGAGGACAGCAAGTCTTCAGCCTGCACGAGAAGGAAAAAGGAATCTCCCTTGGAGTGAAGGAGTCACTCACCTACATCCGCAGGCACCAACTGCAATGACAACCGGCTGCATGGATCTCCTCTCATCCTGAGCTACATGGATCCTGCATCCCAGGTGGTGGTCTGGAGTAGTCCTCTTGGTCAGCTGTCAAACTTTGGTGGTGGTAAGCTCTTGCCTTCCCATGCAGGACAGTACCCCGTGCACTGCGTATTTTGCAGCTACCAAGGCTTGTTGGCATCTCCTCCACGGGATCTTCAGGGTTCGAGTACCCCCAGAACTCCTTCCTGTGACGCACATACCTCTGTGTGCTTTTCCTGCAGTGTGGGACCCTTCTCTAGTTGTGCTGCGTGGGCTCCTTTGTGACTCCTGGTTCCTCTCCCAGTGGGTCTCCTGTGGGGGCTGCCTTTTCTTCTGTGGACTCTCTTCCTTGCTGAGGGTCCCCCTTGGACTCCCATCCTCCAGAAACTTTTCACTAACTCCAGGGCTGCACTGCTGACCGTCTTCCTTTGGGGTTTCACAGTTTTTCCAGCTCCCCTCTACACATCCCACTTACCTTAGTGGGGGTCCTGCATTTGCATTCCATTTTTTTAGTTTGAGCTCCCCCTAGAGTCACTACTGTCTCTTTTATATTGTGCTGTGTTCTATCACTTTTTATGCCTATTACTGGTTACTACTGTACATATCTAGTGTGTTACTTACCTCCTACTGGAGAGTTGCCTCACTAATACTTTTTGGTAATTGTGTCACTAAAATATAGTACCTTTATTTTTGTAACAATGAGTGTTTTCTTTCATGTGTGTAAGTGCTATGTGACTACAGTGGTATTACATGAGCTTTGCATGTCTCCTAGATAAGCCTTGCACGCTCACCCACAGGTACCTGGTATAAGGTGTAAGTACCTCAGGTACCCACCACACACCAGGCCAGCTTCCTACATCAACACCCTGTTCCACACTGGATCACCTCTATGCAGCTTTCTCTAGTAAGCTAAACGTTGAAGTTAGAGTGCAGGGTCTTCATACAAGAGTCTGCAACCTCTTGGGCAGAAGGCAAATTCTTTATTTCATGTTAGGCGCTTAGAGTACAGCAATAACAGGTAGGACCTTACAGAGCTCCATCCTCCCTCCAACTGTCCCTATCTTCTAACTACCACTCCATACCAACATTTTATTACATCATTCACTCTCTGCATTCCTGACAATTGCTTAGTCACATAGGAAATGGCGGCACAGGATATTACACCCACCCCCTTTATTACAAACAATAAAACTAAGAACAGCCATGTTTTCTACATAAAGTACAAGGACAATCATTCACATTCACCCTATCACCAACATGTCTAACTTGCCAATTCACGAAACAGTAACCTGTAATCTCGTTAATACCCACACAGAAACACTAAAATGGCAAAGAGCAGTGGCATAAACTTTGCGATGTAAGGCATAGGGCTCCCCACTCCTCACATCAAAGATGTGAGACAACCCGCTATGTTGGGGCTACCACAGGACAGCACAATAGTCCAAGTTATGCAGGTCTTGTGACCACAAGATATGTGCACACACACAATGACGCCATACAACATTTACACATGCAGGACATGTAGTCATGGACACCTAATCACGTGACCGCCTCGGCAAGTAACCCACCAACTTCCTTCAACACAGGGGTTCACCGTCATCCCAAAGTCTGCACATTCAAAGCACAAATGCAAACCATACATCACGTCAACTCAAAATTCCTTTGACAAAATTCCTTTGACCATACTTCAACACAAACCCCGTCTTCACAACTACCTTCATAGACCATATCTCCAGACATACACCTCACTTTAAGAAACTACACAGCTTCACCTGCATATTATCTCCGTCTTCCACAAGCAAAGCACACACCTCCACAAGGACTACACATTGCACCAACACTCAAACACAATAGTGCAGCCCAGCACTCCACCATGCTCCACATACAGCCACAATTAGCCAAACCAACAAGAACAAGTGCAAGGCTGAAGAAAGCAATTCATTTACACTCAGTAACATAACCTCTAGAAACTGCACCAGTGGGGACTTCTGAACACAATGGTGACAGATTCTAATGGATGCATACTGAAAACATTTTGGTCACATAATAACAATTAAACAATACAGCAGTTCAGTAATACAGGCGCTGACAGAAGATCGTGGATACTCATGTACAACTGAGTAGTGCTACATCAAACACTTTCTTTCAAACACAACACTGACTCAATTGTATGCAAATGAATAAAACTCACCACAAAGCAATCACAAATGTACCCTGTCTCCTGCACCACACATGAGAATTCTTCACATTTGTGCAGAAAGATGACTGATACCAGAGCACACTCATTTAACACTGCTGGCTCACCTACAACATCATGGGGTACTAAACGTGCCCACATTTTCACTGCATGTGGGACTTCCCCTTGCAAGTACTTACCTATCCCACATTGCACTTATGGAATACTCCTGTATGCAATTTCTCACAACTGGTACCACTCTTCCGCAACTTAGCACATACCCTCTGCAACTTTGCATGCTAGGATACTACTCTGCGCATACCACATTTATTCTTGCTCCAGTTCACACCAACACGCACTCAAGTGTACTACACTTGTATCTCTCGCCAAGGGGTACTATTCTTCCACAACGCTTGGACACGAACAACTAGAATGCAGCTATGCAACAACATGGAGAAGGGTATTACACTCGATTCCCTACTCTGCTAACAAGACTCCATCACACCAAAACATATGAAATCAAAAGTAATGGTCACATTGTACTCCCAAAACAACTTACAGGTGGATAGTTTAAACTTCCCAACCTGCTCATTTTACTAAGCATTCAGCACACCAAAACAATTAACTTAAACTGCAACTCCCAAACAAGAGAAGTTAATGTACACAGAAACTTACAAATCGGACACATGCATTAAGAAAAAGATATTTAGGCCACAGGTCAGTGTTCAAGAATCACCAATCAAACTATTCCTTAACCTAATGAACCTCAGCTAGTGGGAAACAAATCAATGTCTTAACAAAGGAACAAAAAATATTCTGAACTCCATGAATGTCAAATTATGAATTAATTGACTGAATATCACATTATAACATCACAATGAGACAAATGCCAGGCAGGCGATGTTTCAACGTCGTATGACTTCTGGGCAGAGTATACCCTCAAAACACACAATCTCATTTCTATTGCCAAAGTCTTTAGAGTTAGTCCTACTTCTCTTTGCAAATTAACTAGGAGGCCTTGGGTAGTCCTCCTTCAATGTCTCAAGACCTATTCCAACCAAACATTAACTTACTCTTCTCCTTCATGATTTCCAATTCGACATAACCAGTGCCTCCATTCTGACATCCAAGTCTAGATCTAATACAATAGTCTCTCTAATAAGCAACTTACGCTGCTGTATCCCCAAGCACAACACCCTTTTCTTCCACTGCAAACTGACTCGCGCCTGAGAGGAAAGTCCCTATTTATCTTGTGCTGTGCACAGTCACAAGATCTTTGCCCATCACCTTGACCACAATGCTAGTAGAAGCTGCATAAATGTCCTCTGGTCACTCTGTGCTAAGCGCCATAAAGTATGCAGAAAGCCTTTAATCAGTGCTCTTAGAAAGCATGCTCTGTCCTCCTCAAACTCAGTCAGACCTCATGAACTCAACAGGGTCCTTGCTTTACACATGCTGCACACTGCTATGGCGATGCAGGCAAAGCTCATGAGTGAAGTTGAATTAAAATGGAGGAATGTACAACTTAAGCTCGATGGGTTATTTCAGAATATGTTTACTGTAAAGGAAATGTTGTCGCCTCTTCCCAATGTCTCCATAGCAATATTCTTAAACTTAGAACTATACACTGAGACACAACCCCTCAGTTTATAAATCCCCTTTGCTGGCTCCTTGACCATTCCAGACCTGGGGGGGGGGGGGGGGGGGGGGGGGGGGGGGGGGGGCACTCCTCCTGCCCAGCAGCAAGGGCTAACACCAATTGATGGTGAAGTCGAAGGTAGGTGGCACCACACTAGTCCTGCACAGAAACATCTTCCTTGTCATGTCAGGCACCCCTTGCCAGAAATGAGTCCCAACTGCTGCTAGAGCCTTGCTTCATTTTCACACAGGTCCTTAAGACTCACCCCAATATGTTGAAGATGGAGGGCAAGGTCTTCCTTCATACAAGTGTGCAGAGTCATCGCTCAGGTAGGTAGGTAACATTATTTATTTCATGTTAGGCTCTTAGGTTACAGCAATAGCAGGTAGGTCCTGTTAGGGCTCCCTCTTCCCATCTACTATTCCCACCTCCTAGCTACCACTTCGTACCACAAACCAACATTCTATTACATCATACACTCTCTGCATTCCAGGCAGCTGCTCAGACAAGCAAGGAATTGCAACACACAGGCTACTGCACAGCTCAGGGACTGTGATCATATGGCAAAACACTTACCAAGCACTGATGCTTCCACTGTATCATTTCACCCACAAGATGCGGAGTGGTGATGTAATTTTTGCCCTCTATATTCTGATGGAATATTTAGCAGGTTGCCAAGGGAGAAGGCACTTAAAGAAGTACAGAAGTAAAAGGCATTCACAAAGGATCCACTCTCTTCGTTGTGACAGCACTTTGAATAAGATGTATGAATGTTCACTCTTCAGAAATATAAGTTCAGGTGAAGGATGCCCATAGAGTTAAGAACATAGCATGGCACACACACCGGAGCTAAGTAGTTGCTAGTTCAGCTCAACCTATCTTAGCAGTCTAACACTATTGTGTTCGACTTGGCTTCATTGGCATGGTCTCCCCTAACTGTTTGCCTCTACTTCCCAGGTTGATTCTGTATGTGGACTCTGTTTTTGCTGTTTTGTTTGCTCTGGACCCTTCACCACTGCTGACCAGTGCTAAAATGTAAGTGTTCCCTGAATAAATTATATGTGTACATTGGCTTATCCATGATTGGCATATTTGATTTACTAGTAAGTCCCTAGTAAAGTGCATTAGAGGTGCGCAGTGCCTCTAAATCAAATGCAAGTAGTGGGCATGCAGCACTGGTTGTGCCACCCACATTAGTAGCTCTGTAAACATGGTTCAGACCTGCCACTGCAGTGTCTGGGAGTGCAGTTTTAACTGCCAATTCGACTTGGCAAGTGTATCCACTTGCCAGGCCTAAACCTTCCCTTTTCTTACAAGTAAGCCACCCCTAACGTAGGCCCTGGGTAGCCCCATGGGCAGGGTGCAGTGTATGTTTAAGGTAGGACATATACTAATGTGTTTTAGATGTCCTGACAGTGAAATAATGCCAAATTCGTTTTTCACGGTTGCAAGTCCTAGCTCTCTCATAGGTTAACATGGGCCTGCCTTTAAATATGATTAAAGTGTAGATTCCCTGTGGGAGCAGTTAGACATGTGGACTTTGGGGTCTCTGAAATCACAATTTAAAAATACATCTTTTAGTGAAGTTGTTTTTTAGATTGTGTGTTTGAAAATGCCACTTTTAGAAAGTAGGCATTTTCTCGCTTGAACCATTCTGTGACTCTGCCTGTTTGTGGATTCCCTGTCTGGGTCAGTTTGACAGTTGGGCTGTTTGTACCTCTCCTCTAGACAGTGACACGAAGGGAGCTGGGGTGTAGCCTGCACATCCTGATGAGCTATCTGGGCTGAGGGGAGGGAAGGAGTTGTCACTCACACCTGAAAGGGCTGTGCCTGCCCTCACACAATGCAGTCCCAACCCCCTGGTGTGTGTGTGGGGCAAGGTCTGGGCAAGGCAGGATCTTGAAAACAACAGACTTCTCTTTGAAGTAGGCCTACTTCAAAGGCAGAAAAGGGCATAAGAAGAGCAACCAAACCCCTGGAAATTAGATTACTTCTGAAACAAAGAGGAACCTCTGCCAAGGAGAAGAGCTGGAGAAGCTGCAGGAGGAGTACTGCCCCTTTGCCTGTGACTGTGCTTTGCTGGGTTGGCTTGCAGTAGGTGCTTCTACCTGAGAGAGGACAAAAACTGACTTTTGTGTGACTTCCCACTGGAACTCAAAGGGCTTGAAACAAAGCTTGCCTTCTGTTGTTGAAGTCTCAGGGGTAGCAAAGACTTCTCTATGCCAGCACTTCAGCTTTCTGCTGAGAGTCCTGCCTGCCAAGTAGTGCCCTAACCTGTCTCTGGGCCCTTGAAAAGTGCAGCTGGTGGGAAAGGACAGAAATCCATGCAAAGACCGCCGTGTAGGGAAACTTTCAATGCATCACTGGCTTCACAGATGAAAAGCGACATTCCACCTGCATTTCAGCTGGGAGATCGATGCAACGTAGCAGGGGAAACTAGGCGCAACACCCACAGCGGCTGCTGTTAACAACGCAAGCTCCTTGTAGTGTGGTTTCTTGACACCGTTTGACTGGATTACGACGCAACATCGCTGGGCACGGAAAATCAATGCAAAAGCCGTCACGAACCAGAGGTGCCTGTCCCGATCCTCTTGCGGAGAGGAAAAACAACACACCCCGACCTGACTGGAGGAGGAATGACGCAGGGTCTCACTTGCGAGTGAGAAATAGACGCATCGCTGGCCTTTTCCGACGCACCCTCACCCTTACAGTGTTATTTTGACACAACCCAGGTACTTTTGAACGCTAACAAAGATCTCTCTGTTTTCAAAAGGATTTAAGACTCTTTTTGCTTTTTAAATTCATAACTTGACTTGGGTATGGTGGATTGTTGTAGTTTTGGTCTTGTTTTGTTTGGATAAATATTACCTATGGTTCTAAGCCTGTGTGGTGTCATTTTGTGGTGTTTTCTGTGAGTTACTGTGTGTGTTAGGACAAATACTTTACACCTTGCTTCTGAAGTTAAGCCTGCCTGCTCGGCCGAGCTACCAGGAGGGTGAGCGGGGTAAACTGAGGGTGATTCTCCTTACCCTGTCTGAAGTGAGGGTCCTTGCTTGGACAGGGTGGTAACCTGACTGCCAACCAAAGACCCCATTTCTAACAAATGGTATATCACACCCACCCACACACACACATACACACACGTGTTACCATCCTTGTGGGGACTGTGTGTGGACACTTGTCTTGTGGGGGCTAACCTTTACTAACGTTTTGAAAATATACCATTAACAGTAAAATGTTAAGAAAAAATTCATAGTGAAGGATCCTGCTTCAGATGTGCAAATATGATGATATTTAATCACGTGCACAGAACAGTCCTTGTATGGACTTGAACGTGTGTTACTATCCTTGTGGGGACTTACTCCATAATTACCATTTGTGTTGGTATACAGTTATGGGAACATGGCTAAGTATTTATTTTATAAGCAGTGTGCACAAGTAACATCACAATCTATTCATAATTGAATGACGTATGTTAGGGGTACATTTAGATGGAATATTATTAATGGACCAGAAAATATAACATATTGGAATTGCAGAAGAGAAATGAAAAATGTATGTAACTTTTTGCTTAGTGTTCAAAGTCTTAGGCGATAAGGCACTAACTCATGGATAAATTAAAGGAAGGAATCAAGCAAATATGGTCATGTAGAACTCAGTGCGATTAACTTAATTTATAGCAAAGTAGCTATTAAAATGAGGGCATAACTACAAGTGTGGCTGTCTGAAATCCGCCACACTCACGTTGACGGTCAGACTGCTGTAACTTTGGCCAACTACCCAATTACAACCCAACATAGTTCCCGCCGGCATGATGGTGGTAGGGCTTGTAACCAGCCACGGCGGCTCTGAACTCAGCGCTGCCTGGCTGATTACAACACCTCTTTCCACCAGCCTTTTCATGACGTGGACACACACACACACACACACACACACACACACCTCCCCAACAAGAGACAGAAAAAAATCATGCTTTCTTTTTTCCATATTGAACAACCGAGAATGAGAATTTATGAGTTAGTACAGCAACATGTCTAATATCACTTAATCAACTCACAATCCTAAAAACAAACAAACTTCCAACTATCAGGAAAAACTGCATTGGCATGGCCTGCAGGAGTACATCAAACAAATACACCTCATCCAGTGCAACTGATTGAATAGAAGACCAAAAGAAACCTATCAACCAGAAATAGCACTTCAGGTGGAATCATTGCTCTTCTGAACACCTCAAGCATGGTGTTTAGGAAAAAGGCAAACAGATCCATACCTATAACAGGAATCACAAGATAGGATTCCTAACGTAGGCAATGCCACCAGATAAAGGCGTGGAGAAATTACCACCAATTCAGGCATGGATGATCACTTAATTGGGGTAGGAGAGCACCAGAGGGACTCACCTTTCCTATGTTTCCTATCTGCTCTCCTTCTTGTGTTTGCGTCTGCTCTTCCTTGATATCTAAGCCAGCGACTCGAGTGATGTCGAACAGGTCGAACAGTATATTTTGCACCGAAGATCATCCCCTAGTCCTGAAAAGCTTCACTTTCTGCTCATTTATGGGTTCATGGTGCATGATCTGACTGAACTCTCGACAATCTGGAGTCATGGTCAGAACCTCAACATCAAAATATCATGAGGGTCAGTAATGGACATCAGACCCTTACAGTCTCTGCAAAGCTTGAAAGTTTGAAAGGAGAGATTTTAGTACTGCACCGTGGGAATTCTCCCAGAGCTGACGGTTCCCCAGGCAGAAATGTCAAAGAGAGAGCTCTGGATCCTCGTTAAAGGTGCGTAAAAAAAGGAACAGACGTCAGCATGCCGGGGTGGAAGCATTATGGTTCTGGTGACATCATGATGCCCTTCTGGCATTGACATGGAGCCACCATCATCTCTGTGGAAGAGCAATTGAAATGTTTCTTGATCCAGTCTGGCGCCAGAGATATTAACAAGCTGAGTGTAGGAAGTTGGCTCTTAATATAGTGGACCAAAAGGATGTACACTGTGTAAACAGTCCAGGCAAACCCCACAGGAACTAAGATTACAACATGGCAACAAAGATTTAGGATTAGCCACACATCCATATAGTTTAAATTCAAAGTTTGTAATACCAATTAGTGGTGCTCAATAACATCCGTTGCCACCATGTGTGAACTGGAAAAGAATATTACCAGTTAAATATCAAATATAAATAATAATAGTGGAGCACTCAAAGTTCATTTTTCATTAATATCTTGCTAAATGAGAATTCTGAAGAGATGTAATAAATAAATACATGAAGTATGGAAGAAGGAAAGTCACGCATGAAAATGTTAACTGAGAAACCATTTGGGTGTCCACATTCATTTGAACATTATCATCTTTAACAATGTTAGTTTATTTCTATATGTTAAAAAGGCACTATACAATTCATCAAAAACATGATTCATAGAAACACATAAAAAAACAGCAACAAACCAGTTCACTTAGAGAAATGAACTAAATAAATATTTATCTAACATTTCGGTGTCAATAAGGTTCAAATATTCAATCTTTGTGGCACATTGGCCAATGATGATAAAATGAAGTTCATATGATACTGGTCCAAATATTTAGTCCTTGTTGGTCCTCAAATGATGGAGATAAATTTCAGCCCATGTGATAAATGGCCAATCCTTATAAATCCTCAACCAATAGAGGTGAGTTTCAGCCCATAAGATGTTGTAGCCGACACTTGTTTCGTCCCACTCTGGGACTTTATCAAGGCTTATGTTCTGTTCAAGAAAAACACAATCCAAGTCTCAAATTCAAAAGAGTCCAATTCTCATTGTTAGTATGTTTTTTTGTTTTATAATATCCTGCTTTGGGTCTTTATCATCGCTTAGTTCTCCCGTATTTCAGATTTTCCGATTCCCAATGCTGGTCTTTAAGTTGCATATGATAACGCATGCATGTCTAATCTGATGTCTCAAAACTAGTGTGACATGTGTTTTGTCCCACTCTGGGACTTTATCAAGGCTGATTAACTAACACCAAAAAAGGAAAGACAAGTTTTTGTTTGTCATCGAATTCATGTATCTATTCACTCATTGATATTGGCAACATCCAGTTCTCAATTAATAATTGCCAAATATCAAAGTCACCTTATAATCAAGTGGCCAATACTATTGTCTTTATTAAGGACCACAGTGCCAAGTATAAATAAAGGAAAGAGCTTGAAATAAAAGTATAGTCCAACACCCATAGATCCAAAAAGGACCTCAATGATTCCCTTATGTGAAACATGCTTTAGTAATAGTGTCAAAAAATATGAAGGTGAGGTTAGAAAGTGGCCACAGAATCCCATAGCAATACGGTTTCTTAATCTACCTTATGTTCTGTTCAAGAAAAAACACACTCCAAGTCTCAAATGTAAAAGTGTCCAATTCAGTAAAGGAATATCCAAAATAATGTATTTGTATATACTATATCATGTATTTTAACCACTGTCTACGACTCAATCTATATGTCCACACATATCCCACAGACCAACCTCATTGTTAGTATGTTTGCTTTATAATATCCTGCTTTGGGTCTTTATTATCTCTTAGTTCTCGCGTATTTCAGATTCCCAATGCTGGTCTGTGCGTCGCATATGATAATGCATGTATGTCTAAATATCGTAGGCAACAAAAAAAAAATAGTTAAGTACGATAACCAATAACCCTAAAATTCCAGAATCCATATATTGGTATATTGATGCCACAAATTGACCAAACTATGACCGAATGGCTCGCGCCCATACAATATCAGTTTTTCCACTTAATTGAGTTAGCAATTATATAATCATCAAAAACCGAAATAGGGCCATTACACGTCCGAAAATGTTAAAGATATATACTTAGCAAATATGATGTCTGTTGCCATAACTTTACTTCCTCAAATGAAGTTATCAATCTTGTAGGTCAATATCTCAAAAGAAGGTTTTGCATATATATCAATTTGTGCGGTATAAGTAAAAAAAGAAGCCAGTGAATAGTAGTTCATCACATAATCTCATATATCCTGAACAAATGTTCACTCGAAAATCCTCTTAAAAGATGACAATATATTAAATAAATTCAAATTATACACACATTCCTACCTAAGTACCTTCTAAACTCTACTTCCTACCTGATCGGATGCCTCAAAACCAGCATTTTGTGTATCCAAGCAAACGTAAGTCAATGAAAACGACCGGTTTTAAAACACCAAGTGGCCAATCAAACCGCAATACGGTATCAAGTGATCATTCCGACCAAGCGGTTTTTTCATTAGCGTGGCGGCCATTTTTTAAGTACCAAGTGGCATATCCTTCAGGGCACAACAGTCCTCATACCACAAATAAACAAATATTTCTCACATTGTAGAACCGTGTTATTGCTCCGAACCAAATTACATAATGATATCACTGAATTATACTTTACCATCACACAACATTTATTTCAAAATAATAAAATTCCATAATATTCTTCATAATACATTGATTTACCTACAACATGAGACATGCCTTTTCAAATTATTTTATACCTCATCCCCGGCGCGAAGTGTGTGAAATCTGATGTCCAAAACAATAAGACATATTTAAGGAAACCATCATTCCAATCCTTAATGTATGTATTATTGCCGATCGGTATGTGCTCCAAACATTAGGTTCATTTAATATCTAAACGGCTAGTTTTACAACTCCAAATGTTACTTCATATATCCCAATTTCTCAAAAGATCCCAAAGAGATACTTTTTATATAAATTAAACCATATATATCTGCAAAACAAAATTTCATAACTAAATTAAGAGTTATGAAACCCCAGAGGAACTACAGAGGTACAAATGACACCACAAATGCTCTCTTTTGTGGTAATGTGGGCGAGCAGTTAGTGCTAAGCATATAATGCACACATATAAGCAGTGAGACACACAATCAAAGAAATCCAACTCCAATTTATAAAAAATAACATGTACTGTTATATAAATTTAGATACCAAGATCATAGAATCAGGTAGGTACTTTTCAAGTTATGAATTTTTACTGTTTTGAAAAGTTGACTGTGCATTTTTCTGAAGCTGCAATGTTATCCTATGGGAGAGAAAGCATATACGGCAAAAAAGTACTCAACAGCAAATTACAGGACTGCTCTCCAGGACTTAAGGTGAGTATGGGGCAAGGTCCAGGGCCACACCAACATGTCACCACAGGAGGCTCTGGGGCTTCCGGGTGCAGAGGTTTGTTACGCCGTCTAGTGTCCTACTCACTTTAATGGGGAACAGTCTGGTTACAAAGTTGATGCAAGTAGGGACTGGGGGGCCAGTCCAGGGAACTTCAGTTCTTGTGATGCTTGGGGACATTGAGATATCAGTGGTCCTTTTCTCCTCGGTCCGGGGCAGCCAATTGCAGAGATACGTTGGACTGTCGGGTCTCCGTCACTGGAGGCAGTCCAACTAGAGGGGGCCTGCAATAAGAGGCTACAGGCGGCTTGGAGTCCGCATAGCAGCAGGACAGGTCAGTTACTCCACAAGGGTCCGGTGCAGCAGGCATGCTGGCAGGTTTGGCGCCACGTCAGTCGTGCTCCTTGATTCTCGGGTCAGCAGCCTTCTTTATCCACTTCTTTTGTGTCCAATGAAGACCTGAAGTCCTGGTAACAGGGGCTTCCCTAAACACTAAATATAGGGGTGTTAAGGGGAGTGAGGGGCGGTAGCCAATGGGGTACTACCCCCCAGGGTCACTATGCCCCCTAGATGACAACTTCCTTTGGGTATTGGGCATCACCCTGTCCCAGAATTCATATTTCCACCACATGCAAGATGGTGGAGTTCCTAATTTTGTGTTCAATTCAGGCTGGTCGTCCTAGAAGTGTGTCCAGCCTGCAAGTGCAACAGGCCTCCTGCATAGCTAATTTTCCCACCTGCCCAAGCACAAAATGTCTCCTGGTCAGGGTGGGTTGGCATCCCTTCATCGCTGAGGTAAGCCAGATCCACACTGCAAAGGCAGTGGGCTCTTTGCAGCTCCCCTGCCCTGGAATGCAGATCTGCAGGTCATCAAGTTGGGATGGGTGTGTAACACCCCTGCCAGTGCAGGTTTTGTTCCTGACTGTCTGAGTGCAGAGGGTCTCACCTTTGGGGGTCAGAAACTTGTCTGTGGGTGGCAGACTGGTTGAAACCATTCAGCCAGCACACCTGTAGTTGGTACATTTTTCAGGAGGCTCCTCTAACGTGCCCTCTGGGTGCATGTATTAATAAATTCTGGAACCAGTGAGGGTTTATTAATATGAGATGTTTGATGCCAAACATCTCTAGTTTCAGAGAAGCCATCACGTAGCTGGAGAACTCGTATTGTTTTGTGTCCAGCACATGCACTTAAAATGGCTTCCCTGACCACTTGTTATGTCTAAGAATCGACAAAGACATGGCAGGAGCATATCTGCTCATGCATGTATGTACTCACATGTAATATAATGCACCATGCCTTAGGGCTGCAAGGCCTGCTGTAGGGGTGACCTACAAATATTACAGGCAGTGTTAGAGTACATGGCACAAACGTGAGTGTCATCATGTGTTTTCACTTTTTAGAGAACCTTGTCACACAGCCTGCAATTGCAGTCTGTATGAGTTTGGTACTCGGTCCCTTTGAGTGGCACAAGTTATGCTGCAGCTCTTAGGGGACCCCTTTTAGTACCAATGACTTGGGTACCAAAGGTACCACTTACTAGGGACGTACCGAGGTGCTTAAGACCTGGTCACTTTGGGATCTTCTACCAGTTGTCTTGTTTTGGGGAAGGAACACTAGCACTGGCAACCAGGGTTAGCAGGAACCCAGTGCACGGCAGTCAAAGTTGCATCAAAAACCTGGCAAAAATTGGGGAGGGGGAGGGGGGACTACTGCAACCAAAAAAACAGTTTACTACAGAAGCCCCCCTCCCCCAAAGCCTACTGGTCAGGAGACTCGGCCACAATCTGGGAGAGTCTTCATAGTCTGTCAGGCAAGGAAGAGTAAGGAAACAGGCTGGATGGTTGCAGGGCCCACTCTGTCTCACCTCCTCCTGTCCACGTCATTTCCTTTGGGAAGCTGACCTATGTCAACAGTGTTAGGACCCCATTTAAAATGTACTTTGTTGTCTTCTTTAGCTTCCTCACTCGTTCTCCTTTTTTTGGGATGAGTGGTGTCCACCTCTGCTAACGCTATGTTAGCCAGGGGAACCCATAGCTTACCCGAAGAGGTCACCCACAACTTAAGTAACCCCACCATGGCCAACAGTGTCAGGTGGCATAGTTTGCTTTTTGGCATGGTGTCAGACCACCATGCTAATGATAGTGCAGCCATAAAAGCTAGCACCCAGTAGAGGACACTGACAACTGTCAGTGAACGGGAACCACACGTTTAGCTTTTCACCGACAGGTGAAGGGGTTAATTTATAAGATTCTGACAGCGAGGAATTTGAAGTTAGAACTATTTATCAAAATTAAGCATACACCTCTCTACATGCAACATGGAACATACAACAGCAAATATCCATTAACAAAACACTCTATACATAAACAATGACAGTAACATGTACGAACATTACATAAATCATGCCAGTACAATCTATGTAGTGCTCCTCTGAACAATGTAACCACAGATACCAAAAATGAGATATGCAGCAGAAACAACACAGAATAGACTGCATTACTACACACACACACACACTGTATTAACACTGAATAAAATAAATGAGTAATAGATGTGATGTCCAAATCTGGAAGAAAATCTGTAAAATAAATAAAAGCATATAAATCCATCATCAGGAACATATTGTAAAATTTCAGTCCAAGATGAATAAGCTAGAGTCAACTCTTTCCTGTATCTTCGAAAGGAATAATTACTAAGTTGGTAAGGGAAGAAGGCAGGCCATATTTTGACACTTGACAAAAGGATATACAGAAGGTAAAACACATTGGCAAACTGTCTGCTCTTCTTGATGCCTCAAGCCTTGAATTAAGATGCATGAAAGTTCTTGTTTGAGAGGCACGTTCAGAAGGTATATTACCAAGTTCAGTTACAGGATGATTTGCAAAACAAGCACATAGCAATGTGACACACCAAGTGCTACCATAACAAACATTTAACATGTTATTCCAATGAGTAGTGGATGTGCCTATTTGGATGTATCACCTCTCTTATTAAGGTATTTTGGTGCATGAGAACTATGGGGGATATACATTGTGATCAAAGATGAGAAAAAGCATAGGTGATGGAACAGAGGATATCATAAGGGAAGACCCTAGGAATGTCATATGTTATGAGCTATGGTCTCCTTTCCAGACAGTAAGAGGACTTTACATGTGTAAAAAGGCAGGATTAACAGATTCTATTTAGCAGACTAGACACTCTCTTGCATGACTGCCACATTTGAAGGTCTCTCTTCTATAATATGGTAAAAATGTAATGATGCTTAATACGTTACTTAAACAGATACAGGTGGTTTGTAAATGGATCCATTGGTCTTTTCTGAAAATGTTTATTATATTGGTGTCGGCTTGAAAACAAACACAACAAATACTCTTGAAAGTAAACAGACTTTCTTTCCTGATGGAGGCTCTTACCTGTGATGTGCAAACTTTGTTAAAGCTGACAAATATAGCGGTGTGAAGAAAGCAACAGAACACAAGGTCTTTGTAAAATGCCATGGATACAAAAACAAGGAGAAGCAACTGTGGGAAAAAGGCAGCAAGCCCAAGAGCAAAGCTCCAACTGCTTTCTGCAGTCAAATACAGCATGTAGAAATAGGAGGAGAAATTGTGACGGATATCCCTGCGGGTTATATGGTACAGGTAAGTGTGCTCCAAAAACTCCCAGCCGTACCTTCAAGAGAAAAAAAAATACAGAATGACTAAAGACAACCATGTGACTTACAAGAGTAGGAAAGTAATGCATTGTTTATTTGAGTCACAGCTCTGAATAGTGAATTCTAACCCCTTACAGAATGTGTCTTAGTTTAAAGTCTCACAGTATTACTCAAGTTCCATTAATACATTTCATGAAGTGGTGATTACACGGATGCCACTTCTACAAAGTTCATGTACCAATTCAGTTCTAAATAATAATTTTAAAAAAGTATACTGAGCGGTAGACAATACACACATTCTTCGAGGTTTTCGCAATAGAAGCCAACGCCTTCCATTTCAGAAAGAATAAATATATTATTATTATATATATATATATACATACATATATGCCAAACTTTCTTGGTTGGTTTATGCTTATTCCAATTATTTTATTCAGTGGATTCCCTTTCATCTTACTACCAGGTTGCTGAGGACTTTGATGGGATGCAAAGGCAGTAGTATTGAGCAACATAAAACGTTACCATAAAAGATCATCTCCCAAGCAGAAGAAATGAAGGAGAAAGTGATGATAGTTAGGATTTAGATGATATTACTGTTGATTTATTCAAAGGAAAATAAAACCTCTCCATCAGTCTTAGTAGCAAAGTCCCATCTATGAACAGAAGTCTTAGCACTGGGGGTTGGTAGACACTGGCTTAAATCAGATGCCTCTAACCAGTCGATCGTGAGCTACCAGTAGCTCTCAGACACCTTCAGAGTAGCTCACAGCCTTGAGTTCATTTTTAAATAAGCACAGGGTCACATTTTTCCTTTTAAAGGGAAGGCTGTGTTTATTTTACATTATTATCATCTGGCTGCAGTTAGCAGGGCCTGATATTGAGCAGTGCTCAGTCAGATTTTTGACCCAGGGTGCAGCTGGGGCACAGAGGTGAATAACTGAAGCAACGGGTTATTAACCTCTTAAATAAAAGTCCTTTTCAGCTCAATATTGGTGCAAGAACAAAATTATGTTTCTAAAAGCTTTTATATGTGAGAAAATTCAAAAGAAAAGTTACCTTAATGATTAAGTTAACTTTTAATTTTAATTTTCTCCCACTTCAAAGTGTCACATTTACAAGCAGGAGGCCTCTTGCTTCTAATGGCCAGTAGACCCTGTGCCATACATAGAACTGAAAAATACGGTCATTTAGTGTAATTTAAAAATCCTTGCTTGCTAGTGGTCAGTCATGCCTCTTTGTCCCTCCTTCTGTGTGGGAGCAGGGACCTGCTACTGTATAATTACGCTTTGTCCTGTTTAGCTGGTTTGGAAGGGACCTTTTTTTTTATTTATTTTTACTTTGTTTTGTGCTTTTGCAGAGTATTTTCCCCCTGAACTTAGCTGTAAACAAGGCTATAAATCAGGCTTTTTTCTTGGTCACAATTGGTCTTTGTGGGCTCTCTGCACCCTCTCTCAGCTTCCTGGCTTCCACCCTTCCATGGCTGGGATTTTCTTTACCAAATGTGCCTGCCTGTGTGCTGAGAGCAAGGACGGAGGATCACTTGTAATTGCGTATAGCCTTGGTACCCAACTCTACCAGGTCTCAGCAGTCCTTAGAAGATGCCCTCTTCTGCTCCATACTGGGATCCACTCGCAGCTCCACCAGTGCACTCCAGTTCACACACTACAAGCCCACAGCAGTGCCAGGAACCCCACACATGCTGTCTGCCAGAACATCTCACTTCTCGCAGTCAGTACACTCTGCTGCTCCAGTACTGGGACCTCGGGCGCAGCTCTTCCAGTGCAATGCAGTTCACACACTCCAAGCACTCAGCTGCGCCAGTGCCAGGAACCTCACACACGCTGTCTGCCAGAGCACCTCGGTTCTCACAGTCAGTACACTCTGCTGCTCCAGTACTGGGACCTCGGAGCGCAGCTCCATCAGTGCACTACAGTGCAGCGCAGTTCCACACTCGAAGCCCACAGCAGTGGCAGGAAACCCACACATGCTGTCTGCCAAAGCACCTCAGTTCTCCCAGTCAGTACACTCTGCTGCTCCAGTACTGGGACATCTGGTACAGCTCCATCTGCAGCACCAGAGCATTGGGTCCTCTGGTGCAGCTCCATCAGTGCAGTGCAGTTCACACACTCCAAGCCCTCAGCCGTGCCAGGGCCAGGAACCTGACACACACTGTCTGCCAGAGCATGTCAGTTCTTGCAGTCAATACACTCTGCTGCTCCACTACTGGGACCTCGGAGCGCAGCTCCATCAGTGCACCACAGTTCACACACACAAAGCCCTCAGCCGTTCCAGTAACCCCACACATTCTGTCTGCCAGAGAACCTCAGTTCTTACAGTCAGTACACACTTCTGCTCCAGTACTGGGAGGTCGGGCAAAGCTCCATCAGTGCACCTCAGTTCACACACTCCAAGTCCTCAGTCGTGCTCATGCCAGAACCGCACACATGCCGTCTGCCAGAGCACCTCAGTTCTTACAGCCAGAACACTCTGCTGTTCCATTACTAGTACCTGGGACGCAGCTCTTTCAGTGCACCTCATTTCTACCCCGGTGAAGTCAATTCTTTTCCCATACTGGGACCCTTCTCACATACAGTTCCATTACAACAGCTCGATTCTAATGTTCAGTCCCACTGCCAAGCCAATAGAGCAAAACACAGCTCAGCCAGTGCACCTCAAGTCTAACATCCAACACCACTGTTGATGGGAACCAACACAGCTCTGCCAGAATCCATCAATTCTAACATTCAGTGCACATTTCTTTTCAGTACTAAGGCTCACACACACGCCCTTCAGGACTCCTCACTTCTGAGGCTCAGAGGCAATGCCACTCCCATACTGGGCCCCAGTCGCAGCTTCACCAGGGTACCTCCAGGCTAACACTCGAAAACACTGGCATGCCAATACTAGGTTCCATACATAGCTCCATTAACATACCTCACTTCTGATCTTGTGTACCCGTTAGTATTCCAGTATTGCAGCCCACATACAACTCTGTCAGTGCACCTCAACCCTAAGCTGCAGCGCCCCATTATTCCAATACCAGGAATTACACTGCTCTCTGTTTCTCATTCCTCACCTGCTGCCTTTCTGTTATTCCAGCACTGGAGCTGGGACACAGCTCTGTCTATACCCCCAATCCTGATCTGAAGCATCCCAAAACTGCTGTATTGGGGTTCACATAGAACTCTGCTAATGCACCTCCTGGTGTTCCACACTCTGACTTCTGTTTGAGGGCGTGGAGGAGCCAATCACATTTATTCTTAGCAGCCATCTTTATTTGGGAGGGTCTGTTTCACGTATCTCACTCCATTCTTTCCTTTACTTTGTTTAATGTAAATGTTTTCTTTCTCACCCACTTTCCTCTTTCCAGCTCTTAAAAACCATACGTTAGCAGTTTCGCTCTCAACTGTATATTTCTACTCCTCTCCCTTTTTTAGGCTGAGCGTAACCGTTCGACCTGATGTATACTTAAGTATACTTATACTGTGGAAGGAAGTGGTATCATTTGTTGGTTGCAGTGTCCTTTAAAAATTCTTGCTGGCTAGTGGTCAGTTCTGCCTTTTTCTCCCTCCTTTTTCTGTTTCGGAGCAGTGACTAACTACTGTATTGTTCCAC
The DNA here is from genome assembly GCF_031143425.1 of Pleurodeles waltl. Classification (NCBI taxonomy): domain Eukaryota; kingdom Metazoa; phylum Chordata; class Amphibia; order Caudata; family Salamandridae; genus Pleurodeles; species Pleurodeles waltl. The sequence goes on from NC_090439.1 coordinate 68,979,892, forward strand.
TTAGGTTTCTTTATCTGTTGCTGTGGCAGACTTTTTTTTAAACATTTCTTTGGTGGTCACCTTTCACTGTGCTAGGCTGGTAGCTGCCTGCGTTTTATTGTAGTATTCCGTTCCTTCTACCTCCGCCCATGTAGCTATCATTTGTTTTGGATTTATTCCAGTGCTGTCCTCGTACCCGGCTCCTAAAATAAGCTTATTTTACTAAACAAAGGGCTCCTAAAATAAGCTTATTTTACTAAACAAACACCATATACCCTGGCATCACAAAGAGTCTCTCTTTCCAGGGCCCCTTCCCTGCTAGCACTCATGAAATCGCACACAGGGCATTGCTTATCTCCTTTTTTTCTTTTTCCTTTGAGATCGATGTCTTCTTCCAGAAGGCTCTGAGTTCACAGCCTGACATTGTGCCAAAACAAACGTCCAATTTACTGAGATTAAACGGCAAAGCCACTTCCCTTTATGTCACCTAAAACTCTCCTTCCTGACAGGTTTCAACTGCTTTTTTTAAATGACAAGGAGCGAAATCAGTGGCGATCTGAAACGTTGGCCGTTTTGAGCAGTCGAAAGGCTCTTCCCTCACTCCTGTCCAGGCCTAATCAAGGGCTTTGGCAGGGCAAGCGCTTTGAACTAAAAGTAATGAGAATCGCTACTGTCGAAAGTCACCTTGACTGTGATACGTCTTTTTCTTCACTTCACTTGACTCCCATCCCTGCTTAAATATTAATTTTGCATGAAAGATTCAGAGTTGCTTCGTATTCACGTGTACGAAACCAGTGTTTCTCTGTTAATGATCTTGCATCAATGCGAATTTCAGAAAACTGGTGCTGTTTTTTATTACGCTATTTAGCAGGGCATGAGTGGTAAGTACATTTTATTTTTCCTGTCGTCTGGTGTGGGTGTGAAAGGCGCACAAAGGGCGACCGACATCGTCTCAGCAGCGAAGCATTTTTCTTGGCTGTTGTACAGCCAAACACGTTACAATGACAGGATACAACCTGTTTCTTGTTGTGGATTGGCCTCACAGAAATCTTCCACCATAATTTCCTGTTTGTCTCCTGGCAAGTAAAAGCAAGAGGCCTGCAGCTTTTACTTAGCAAGGACACCTTTGTACCATTATCATGTGTTTGCATAATGTCTTAGCAATTTCAGTTTTTTTTCAGCGACATTTACCAAGGCACAACGGCATTGGTAAATGATAAACTCTGACTTTTAGACTGTGTGGTACGATCATCCTTTAAACCCCACTGACAGCAATCAACATGGTGTGTAGAGGTTAAAACAGAGTACAAACCAGAAGAGATCTCAGTGGGATGAAGAAATTCTACAAGAACTTGTTCGTGACATCTGTTGCTGCTGTAGTGGGTCTGATTGGTCTCACCATCAAATTTGTTAATGGCATTACGAAGTATTCTGCTGACATGGTATTGACATGGAAAACCAATTTTTTATTTTGTTCATAGATCTTGTTTTTTTTTTAATTTTCAGCACCTGGAGCTCTTCCCAAGTAGTCTGTTGTTGTTTATGAATGCACGTAGCTGGGATTGAGTTTATGAATGTAAGCAGTATATTTCTGTTTCCCACCTAGTGCTTAATGTGTAAATAAAAACGTGTGGGTGCACAAAGCTCTCCTCTGCGAGCACGGAATACTGAGGCAGGGTAATCCTGAAGCCATCTCCGGCCTCTTTAATCCATTTTCAACCACTTCCTGCCCCCTCACTTCACTCTTGCAGCTTTCTGCTTTTTCCCTTTTTGACGCCTTTTCGTGTTTCTCTTCCTCCATCTTTCCCATGTGTCTTTTGCTCGAGGTAAATTCTTGAGGCAGAAAAATAGGTGCTGGCCCTCAAAATTAAGTGCCAGTGCCCTCACACTGGAAACCACTGGCTCAAATTAGGCACTGTTCCCACCCTCTGAGGTTCCTTGATACTCCAATCTTGTTTTTCATGTGCGTGGAAGTGATTTCCAGAGTCATTAGTGTTGCAAATATAGGGACATATTTCAGAAAAGTGGCACTGCACAAAGTGCTGCGCCACTCTTCTTCCGCCCCTTAGCACCCCCCAACTGCCACCATGTGTGCGCCATATTTAAAATACAGGGCACCAAGGCGCAGCATAGGGGGCAACAGCGTCATATTTTAATGCTAGTGATGTACTCTGCAGGAGTAGCGCCAACATATTGGCACCACTCTGCAGAGTATATAGGGGCCCATTGTATTCAATGGCATGCCCCCTTTTAAAGCCTGCTCTGAGAAGGCGTTAAAGGTGCCGAAAAAAATGATGCAAGGAAATCTGTTAGATTTCCTTGCGCCATTTTTGCATTCCCCCTAACGGGGGAACACCCCCTTTGCATACATTATGTCTGGCGCAGGCATAATGTAGCGCAAGGGGTAACAAAGTGGCGCAATACATGCATTGCACCACTTTGTAAATATGGCGCTGCTTTTTTGGCCTTCTAACGCCACATTAATGTAAAAAAAATGGCACTAATGTGGCATTGGAATGGCGCTTGGGGCTCTTATATATGCCCCATAATTCTTATTACGCTTTGCCTCTTCTTTAATTTAAGTCCTTAAGTACTGAAATCTGAAGGATATGTTCAGTGCTCGTAAACGTGACATCACATTTATTGCAAGTAGACCTCTTTCACTTTAGACAGACTGATAGTGGGAGGATTTTTTTTCCTTCCACAATGCTGAAGGTTATTTACTTAACAACAACAGAAAACCCTACTAGAACGCCTCACATTCCCATTAGTATAGAGTATAGTAGTGGTGCTCAATACATTCTAAACATGCCTGTTGTCAAACATGAATTTAGGAACAAGAAACCTTGTACCAACAAATTGTAGCTTAAACTAAGAATGGAGCACACTTGGAAAGTAAGTGCTTGTTTACTAAACCATTTTTTATTTTAAAAAAAAACAAAACAAAAAAAAAAAATCACGTTTTGGGGTAAGATGGTTAATGGTTGAAGTACATATGGAAAAATAGGTCATACTAAGGATTTACATGATTTGTTTTGTCAGCCTTGATAAAGTCCCTTTTGGGGACGAAACACGTGTCGGCTGAATTGGATCATTAATCGACAAATTGACCTTCTACATCGGGTTCAATTGGATTATTAATCTATACATTGATCTTCGACATTGGATGACAAGAACTTTCAGTGCTACAAGCTAGTGATTTGGACATTATTCGTTTGTTTTATGGACTCATTGGAGCATGATGACTTGACAGTGGAGTTGTCGAACCATATTAGGCTCGGGTTAGGCCAGAGGTTTTGGGTTAAATGTGGGGAATTTATGCCTATTTCTGATTTGATTATATATACATGTTTTGTTGTCTTGTTTGTTACATTTCTTTTGTCATACATGTATAATATGTCTGCATCTTTTTTCTTTTTGTATTAAATATATAATTGTAATAATACAGTCTTTTGAGATATTGCATACCTACACCATTGCCATATACATATGCTGTCTTTTCTTTTTTGATTACATTGTGAGTATGTACTAAACTTTTCAGTAGAATTCAGGATTATTTGGACTTGATCACACAATGCTGAAGGTGCCAGTTTCACTTCTCTCAAGAGTTGCCATATCAAAGCGCGGTAATGAGAAAAGTGCTTCAAAGGGCGTTTTATTAATCTTTGATGCTTCCTTCATTACCCAATGATGTATTTGAACATAATGCAGACATTCAGATTCCCCTACATTGAAGTAAAATGTGCACTGTATGAAAATTTTGATAAAATCCTTTTTCAATTCATTTTTAGGGTAAGTGCGTAAGCGCTCTGACATGATGTAATCTTTCTTGATGTAATCGATCTGTGGGATTTTAACCACGCCCACCGAACGCCCATCACTATCACTCGTACAAGGGCTTGCCTTTCAAAAATCCTTTGTTATCACTGGTAAATGCTTTACGTTTGTCCCTCCTTGGGGCAGTTTTATTACTGCCTTGGCCATTGACCCTGTTACATGGATAATTGCATTTTGACTGCTTGCAAACTTTATCCTGTTTGTGTCTCTCCTTTGCGCTCTCGATCATTGCCGCCATGGCACTTTGAATTGTTTTGCTTTTCTCAACTGTTTTACTTTTCATTTTCAATTTATGTGGCAAGAAAAGTCCAGTTAGGAATTTACAAAGCTAATAGCTCTAACTCGAGCAAACGCTAGACCTATTGCATTGCAAGTACTTGTTTTATTTCCCTCTTCCTCTTTCTACCTCCTCTTTCAAACTTGCAAGAACCTTAGTCTCACCTTGTTTCGTTCCTCTATTTTTTCATCAGGCGTTCATTCTTTCACTATTTTTTTTCCTCTTCCCTTCATTCTTTGTCTTTTTAATTTGCATCCTTTCACTTTTTTTTATTTAGATCTATCTTCCTTTCTTTCTTTGGTGTTGTTCTTATCTTTATCTGTCATTTCACCTTTTACTATAAATCCCTCTTTTCCTATCTGTATGCTGAAGCCACAAGTTGCTTGTTGGGACCTGAAGTGTCAAAGTGGTTTTCCCATTCTAAGTCTGTGGGAAATGTGTCCGTACACACATGTCCTGGTTCTTTCGCTGCTTGTTTTTCTCACCATCTTTTTATCTTTCTCTAATGTTCATTTTTCTCTTTCTTTTCACACTTCTTTCATTATTTTTTCCTCTGTATCTTTCGTTTGTTAGCTTCTTTCCTTTTGTTCTTTTGACTCACACATGTACTACTCTATTTCTTCTCTTAGTTGTGTTTTAATTTTCTCCTTCATTCTTTCTCTCTTATTTCTTTCATCATTTTGTCTATTGTAGTCCTTTCGCTTCTCTTTTTCAGCCCCATCTGCTTTCTTTCCTGAGGCCTAGGTATCAATGGAGCATCAAGTGCAGGAGCACCGGGGCTCAGAGACCTATGGACCTCACTCAATTATAATTACTGCTGTATTTTCCTACCCAAATTGCAGTCAACCATTTCACTTTCCTAATCCAGGGCCCATGACACCGTTACTACGCCACTTGTCCTCCCCATCTTTACTCCCGACTCCTCCTTTCCTTTCACCATCCAATCCATCCCAAATGATATTTTTGTTATGGTGTTTTGAGCATTACAGTCTAATGTCAAAAGTTTATTTCTGATAAAGGTTTAAATGATAATTGTATATGTTTTAAGATAGAGGAAGAAGGTAAATGGAAGTGCTTTAGTTAAATGCTGGGCTACTGGAATTATATGGCATTAAAAGACGAAATTATGAGGTAGGGTTGGCCAATTTATGTGTCAAGAAAAGTCCAGTTATGAATTACAATCCCAATAGTTCTAACTCAAGAAAATGCAAGACCTATTGCATTGCAAATGCTTGTTTTTTTTTTTTTTTTTTTTAAATGGGAGAAATTTAAAGTGCAAAAAAATGTTCTAAATTTTGAACATTTTTGCAGAACATTTTTCTGCACCTAAAAATAAATGGTTCTATATTTGTGTTATACATGTAATGTGTCACCTATGGCAAAAGGTACGCCCTGTGCCACAAGTACATACAACACAGGTTCTCAGTCACTCACACACATATATCCCCCATTCATACTCACACATGTTCATACATCCCCCAAAGACCACTCTCACTGACACACAAGGTAGCCTTGTCATAGTGCCCCTAGTCAATGTAAGTTGTTCAAACCACAGTATCTGGCTCTACAAACATTAGGTTCAAAGTCAATGAAGCTGGGTGTGGGAGTGTCTGGTAACAATGCATGAGTTGTCTAGCCTTCAGCAGCTCACAATGGTTTTCACTGATCAGAGGTAGCTCTCACTACAGAAAAGGTCTGAGAGTCCTGGCTTAAGTGAACTGCCTTCAACATTTTATCAATTTAACTTTCACAGAGAAATTTACCCTTCACAGAGACGCTACCAACTGAATTAGTATATACAAATGATTGGGGTGGCTTTTATTGTAGAAATGTATCAAGCTTATTAAAAAAAAAAAAAGATACATCAGGCGTTGCTTTGCCAAGCATGGAATAAGATACCATTCCAAGAGGATCCACTCCTGCCGGCCTTCTACAGTTTCGAAGCATCCACAAACTCTTTCAGCCCCATTGATCAAAGAGTACTCCTGCAGGAGCAAAAAAGTGCTTGACTGCAACAGAGAACCATGAGCGGAGAAAGTCTGGTGGAAGAAAAGCTGTGGCAGGCTCTCTGGAACAGCAGAGGAGGCCAATTATGTTGACTTTAGAGGTCATAACAGCATGTCATCAAGAAAGCTATTTGGGGTTGGCCCGTGAATCATGCTGAGCTTTATCGACTGAGGCAGACAGCCACAGGAGCATCAGAGTAAACAAAACCAAGGCCTTTTCAGTGATGGGAGGACTTTGGTGAACTCTTTAGGCTAACTGGTGTCCACCTTCAAAGTCTCAGGTAGTCACTGAAATTCGGCTCTTGGAGGCCATGAGAGAACTGACTGTGGGAATGAACCAGTGTACGGAACATGAGTCAGCCGCACTTGGAAGTGGGGCATGCCAAGAGTACTAAGGGGCTGAGGGCCCCGAGATGGTCACAGCACACCACAACAGAAAGTAAGGCCCAAAAACGGTCGAGCAGGCAAGGGTTGGGATGAGCAGCCGCTACACATGAAGACCAAGAAGCAAACTGAGTGTATTCACACTGTGCCCAGACACAGTATACACAAGGGCAACTGGGGTCAGAGGTTTACCTAGTTGAGTGGGCAAGGAACAAACAGGTCTGAGCCACACCAAGGGTCCCAAACATCACAACACTTCACCCTTCATGCAGGCCTCCAAAGGGCCCCAGGGGCCAAAGCTCAAAGCCCCCCTGCCATACTTCCAAGAAAAGGAGTCTTGGTAGGACATGTTGACTCTGGGTGAGCTGAGGCACTGGTTTTGTGTAGGAAGCTGGCTTTCCAAATGGTGCACCAAAAAGACGTACACCGTGCAGAGTCCAGTGGATCCCTAATTGGTTTGCAGAGGCAAAAGCAGATAGGACTAATGCTCTTTTTAGAGGTATTGTGGGTGAACAGTTAGGCTTATCAGCGGGTAGTGCTAAGCCTTTGTTGTACTCACAAAGGCAATAAATGAGACACACAGTCAAAGAATAAATCTGATACCAATTTAGAAAAATAACACTTATTTTTATATATACTTTGAACCCAAGAAATTCATTATAAGGTATGTTTTTAAGCATAAATACTTTTTGGTTGCAAAAATCGACACTTAGTGGAATTTCAGAGTTCTTCAATGTTAACCTATAGAAGGAAAACGCATTCAGCAAACAATCACTTATTGACGACTCACTCGACAAATCTGGTAGACTTAACATGAGTACTGGGCTAGGGTCAGGACCATACCAACAGGCCACTCCGAGCAGCACTGGGACAGCCGGGTGCAAAGGTGTAGTACCCGTCCAGTGCCCAATGTATTTCAATGAGAATTGGTCTCTGTGGATTTAGGCTGCAGGTTCTGGCTGGGAGGCCAGTTGGGGACAACCAACCCAACAGGTAAGCTGTAAATGTGAAATGCTCTGGGATGAAGGTGCACCATTGTTCCTCTTCATCAACGGCCAGGGGCAGCAGATGCAACGTGTCCTATGGCATTGTGTTTCCTTGTCCTAGATCACTCACGGTTGGGGGGGGTCCTGTGGTCTGATGCTGCAGGTGTCGTTGGAGAGTCCAGGAGAAGTGAAACTACAGTGGACTCAAGCTCAGGAGAGCTGGGGGACATCGTTCACACCAAGGGTCCGGTTCAACTCGTGCCATCAGCGACAGGTACAGTGGTTGCTTTAGGCACCACACCAGCTGTGGGAAAGGGAACCTGTGGACTCAGACTCTGGACAGCTAGGGGACCTTGCTAGCAGAGGAGGTCCACTTCCACTCGGGTCAGTGCCGGCGGGTGTAGTGGTGACTTCAGATGTTGGGCTTCTAAAGACTTTGGAGTCCTTTCTTTAGAGTTGTTTGGAGAGCAGGCCTGGTGCTCACAGAAGACTTGAGTCTTTTTTGAAGGCAGGCAGTCCTCCCAGGTTTCTGGAGGTTCAACTGCAGGACGAGGCGTCTTCTGGTGCAGAGTCCATCAAGGGCTGCAAACAGGTGGGGGTGGTTGATACCAGGTCAGCTGCTGCTGCTCCTCCTCCTCTTCTGCAGGTGTGTCACTTCTTTGTCCTTTTCTTCTTAAATCATCAGAATCTGAGTTTTGGGGTTCATGGGCACCGCTTAAATACTCAATTTAGGGGCATTACAGGGAGTGTCAGGTGGCAGCCAATGGGTTGCCTCCCTTTAGGGTGAATACAACTTTTCTATGGCCACTTCAGGTGGGAAGTGGGCAATAACCCTAACCCTAGTGGCCTAATTCCTTTCAAACCAAGATGGAGGAATTTAAAAATTGGTGTCCACTTCAGCTCGTCCACCTTAGGGGTGGGACTGACATGAAGTGGGCTCACATCCTAATCTGCCTAATTTTCCCACCTGTCTTGCTGCCAAAAGTAGGGTCAGTAAAGGGGTTCGGTCAGGCCTTTGAAGCTTCCCACCCTGGATTGTCCATCCTGCCTGGAGGTGGTGCAAACACCTCTGCCCAGTGCATGAATTTTTGTCTCTGGACCACAAGAGCACTGGCTCTCACCTCAACGGGGTCATAAACGTGTCTAAGGGGGGGCAGAGCCAAGATTGCCCTGAGGACTGATGCACCTTGAACAAGCTCTTTCCCGGCTAAATCCTACAAAAATATCTGCTTGCCTCCCAGCCTGGCCCCTGAGAGTGTGAGGAGGTGCTGCTGACCCACAGAGGAAGCAAAGAAGGTGGGAGCGGCCGGGTTGGGGCCCCCGATGCGTCTGGAGCTCAGCTGTCCAGGCCGGTGGCTCCAGACTTCTTCCTGCCCAGAGACAATCGGATGAGATGGAGGGGGGCAGGTAAAGACCGGGAGAGACAGATATCCCCAGTGAAGGCCGCGCCGTGAGATGGAGCATGGCAGGCGCAGCCCTGGGTTTGCTGGTGGGATCACGCCGGAGGGGGGAGGGGAAGAGGCCCCCCAGTTGGACCACGTTGCTGTGGGCCCCCATCCATCCCTACCCCACCAGATGAAGTGTGCAGGGGGAGACGAATGCTCCCAATGAGGAGCCGGTGGGGTCTGTGGTGTTGCTGAGTGACGTGGGGGGGCGTGGACATAACCCCCCCTTACCTTCGGTTGCCCGGCAGAGGATTGGACTCTCCCCCCTCCCCTGCTGAAGTGAGGGGACAGTGGGGTGTTGACTGGTGCAGACGGGCTGGCACGCAGTAGTGGCTCTGGGACCTGTGATCCGACGAGGAGCGGCGGACCAGAGAAGGCAAGGCGTGGTTGGCGACTGATTCCAGCAACGGCTGCACCTAGTGAGAGATTGTGCCCCCCCCTTTTTCCCGGCCCCCACTTGCAGCTAAGAGAGAATGAAATAGTGGGGGGTGAGCCTGGCCAGCTCCTGCTTGTGAACCATGCAGAGACCCTATTGGTGGTGATTGAGACTGGGACAGCTGGTGATACCCCCCTCCCCCCGAGTTCGCTCGTGGGATCGCGCAACAAATGAGTGGGTCATGGAACAGGTCTGTGTGGATGAACCTCAGTGTCGTAAAAGGAGGTGGCGGGCCATAAGTAAGATGATGGCAAGAGGCAAGGAACCCAAGCCACCTAGACAGGGTTGTATGGACAGCTACACGAAGGGGGTGACACCCAGCCCCCCTGGCTATGGATTGTCCAGCTGTGCCAGAAAATGCCACCCTTCTGTCGTCAAATCATTCCTCTAGGGAGGTCCTGGAGGGACGTGTGGGAGAGGTACGCTTGGAGGTCTCCCTCCTGCGCCAAGACCTCCGGAATGTGGCAGAACGGGTCAACTCGGTGGAAACACGGATATTGGACCTGGAGGATAAGGTCCAGGACCTCCGTAAGGAAATGGCAGAGACTAGGGTCCTCACAAGGATATTATGTGGTGGTTGGAAGATGCAGAAAACTGGGCCCGCAGGAACAATCTGAGATTTGTGGGTTTTCAGTAAGAAACCGAGGGGACCAACCTGGGCCGGTTTTTGGAAGGATAGGTACGACGAGTCTGGCAATCAGAGAAGTTTTCAAATTGTTTTGTGATTGAATGCTCCCATCAGGCTTTAAGGGGTGCATCCTTCCCCCCCCCAGAGCACCTCCCAGGCTCATGATTGTCCATTTCTTAAACTTCCAAGACATATATGATCTTGACGGAAGGTTGTAAGCTGGGAGAGGTTCGACATGAGAATACAAACATCCTCTCCCGACTACACCAGGGAGGTCCAGAGAGAGCGAAGCACATTTGACTCTGTAAAGGCTAAGCTCCAGAGCCTCTAACTGCAATACATGCTCCTTTCCCAGCCAAACTAAAAGCCATGTTTCAAGGGAAAACGTTTTTCTTCCAGTCCCCAGAGGATGCCAGGGAGTGGCTGGAGGAGCGCATTCAATTGTCTAGGAGGGGTAGGCAGGAGACGGGCAGAAGGCCGATGGAATCCCAGGCCGCGGGATTGCGGGACCAGTCGCACCCCAGGAGAGGGGGCCAGAGAAGACAGAGAGGAGATGGAGACACGCCATGGAGATTGAGATGATCAACAAGAGTGGTGCAGCATCATCCGACTCTGAGGAAAGTCAGGCCATGGTTATCCGGAAGAGAGACAGAAGGGAAAGCTCAGCTCTAGGCATATGGGAGACAGCCCGAGCGCGGACACTGGGACGATTTCTGGGTCTCCTCATCCATTGGTGTGGGCCATTAATCAACTAGAAACGGAAGAAACGGTTCTTGGGGCAGAGGGGCGAGGCATCCAGATTGTGTAGACAACGCAGTAATAAGGGGTCGAAGGCGAGTGGGTTGACTGAGCTTGCACCATCCAGTGTAAGACGGAGGAGTAGAAGGTGGTGTTTTAATGCTCTCTAGACATAACAAAACTCTGCCTGTTTTGAGGGTTGAGTTGGGGAGTCTTCCTCTTACGGAGGTGACCCGTGAGTTGCAGTTTTACGTTGAAGAGGTGGGGTGGAGGGTGGGGGGGTGCCACAGACCTCTCGACTCCCAATGAACTGCAGTATGGGGCCCATGGGAGGGGTGGAAGTTTGTTTTGCTGGAGTTTGCTTCTTGCCCGTTTATGGCATCTAGGTGTCCCGTCCACGCGCTCGGAAGTCATGGACAGGAGGTCCTCCCCGGCTTAACGCAGTCCTCATTTAAATACAATGACTCCCACAAGTGATTTGGGGCCCGAGTAAATCCTCTGGCCTTTTCTGTTCTATTGTGGAATGTAACTGGACTTGAGGACAGGGTCAAACGAGGTCTAGTGTCTCAGTACCTAAAGAGAATGCATCCAGATTTCTTTTTTTTTTTTTTTTTTTTTTTACAGGAGACACATCTTAAGGGCACCAGGTGTAAATTTCTGGGTAGAGGGACCTATGTTACGTTGACACACACAGGCTACACCTCTGGTTCCAGGAGGGTGGTGATATTGATCAGTAAATCTACCCCCTTTCATATCATCAGACAGTGGATAGACTCAGCGGGTAGATACGTGGGGGCACAGGGGCTTTGGGGTAGACAAAAAGTATTGTTTGTAAGTGTTTATGCTCCGCCCAGACTTCAGGCTCCTGTGCTGGACAAGCTTGCAGAGATTCTATTGGCAGCGCACTCCACGACCCACGTAATGAAAACGGAGCTGGATCGCTTTGGGATGTATGGGGGAACTGGCCCACATACCTTATTGTATCGCTTTGCAGCAATACTGGGACTGTCTGATCTGTGCCGCCATGCCCACCCCACCGAGAGGAAATACTCATACTTTTCTGAAGCCCATAAGGTCTTTTCTAGACTGGATTATATTTTCGCCCCCGCAGGGGACATGGGGGTTGTCTGCCAGGCGGACTATTTTGCCCAGGGTTTGTCAGACCATTCACCTCTGATGGTATGGATTGGGAGACCAGATGGGGGAAATGGAGGATATAGACTGGGAAGCAGCGTTGATGTTTACCCGAGAAGTAGCCTTCAGGTCAAGGCTGAGACTAATTCGGTTTAAGATTCTACATAGGGTTTGCTACGATAGACAGCGTCTGCATACAATGGGGCGGGTGCCACACCAGAATTGTATAGGATGTCAGGGGCAGAGTGGTACCTTTTTACATACCATTTGGGGCTGTCCTGTAATGCAGGAATACTGGTTGAAGAGGGGTCTCGGAGCGTATCCCGCTTGACCCCAAATTTTATTCTTCTTGGAATCCACAATGATGTTCATGTGCCCAGGCCCAAGCTCATATTCTGCAATCTTCGGTTGGTTGTGGCTACGAGGGATGTCGCCCATCTGTGAGGAGCAGAGCTCGGCCCCACAGTAGACACATGGAGGAGAGGGATGGGTGGATTTATGAGGGCAGAAGAGGTAACATACACAAACAGAGGCAGCCAGAGAAAATTTCGGAGGGTCTGGGGCGCCTGGATGACATACCATTCACTACCTGTATAGGGACGTATGGTCTGTGGATTCACTGGAGTTCGATGAGGACTCTAAACTATGGACAGTTGCGGGGTGGAGGGACTGAACTCATATGATGGAGGAATGAGGCCAAATATAGATGTTTAAGGTTATGTCAGGGGGTTTTGGGGGATGGAGGGGTTTATTGTTGCTCTTTTTATCTACCTTTGGTGCCGAGGTACAGTGTTGTTCTGTATACACATTTTTTCGATCTGGTATGCAGCGGTTGAAAATTCTATAAAAAGAGTTATAAAAAAAAATAAAAAATAAAGGGGTCTAAGGCGGCTGAGCTGGTCAGATCCAGTCAGTTAACACACTAGTAGCTGGTCGGTTTTCAGGGGGCACCTCTAAGGTGCCCTGTGGGTGCATGTATTGGTACATCCTGACACTGGCATCAGTGTAGGTTCACCAATATGAGATGTTTAATATCAAACATCAGTATCTTCTGTGAAGTCCTCATGTAGCTGGGGAACTCATAGTGACCAGTGTCCAGCACATGTATTTAAAATGGCTTCTCTGGTCACTTACTATGTCTGAGAAACGACAAAGACATAGCAGGGGCATGTAATATAATGCACCCTGCTTTAGGGCTGTAAGGCCTGCTAGAGGGGTGACTTACATATAGTATATGCAGTGTTAGGGGACATGGCACACAGGCTGTACGCGGTGTCATGTTTTCACTTTTATCTGCACCAAGACGCAGCCTGCCATGTGCTTGGTAATGGGGTCCCTCAGGTTGGCACAAGTTGTGCTGCAGCCCTTAGGGACCCTCGTTAGTACCCCAGGTGCTAAAGGTTTTGCCAATTGGGGAATTGATACCTGGCAAAAAATGGGGGGCTAACCACGCCAAAAGGATGCTTTCCTACAGAATTCCACTTAGATTGCTGGATCTAAGAAGGCCAAGAGAAACACATATCCATAACAGACTGTCTATAGGGGGGCACCCCAGGGACTCAAGAGAGAGAGCAGTGCAAGCGAGCAAGGGCGCAAAGAGGGGAGCCCATGTAAGAGCAAGATAAAAAAAGTCATGCAGTGTGTGAGAAGACAGGGGATTATCATCTTCAGGAACCAGTAAAATTAACACTTCCAGGACATGTCAGTTACCACTCTGAGAGAAAACAGAGATTTTCGCCCTATCATGAACATCCTGAGAAACAACATATTGCATATCATCAATTTCACAATCAGTTTGCATGAATAGGTCAACAAAGAAATGCTGCACTCCCTCCAAGCGGTGAAGGAGTTACTGCCCAAAAAGTAAGATGAAGAGGAACTGAAGGACTCTGGCAGCTCTCTCCATAGGGCAACCGTCTGCCCTATGTGGCCCTACACAGGATAAGACAGCCACATGTGCAGAGTTTGGCAGTGACAGAAGTGGTCCAACACCTATGGAAGACAGGGGTGGTAAGGGATGAAACTCAAAGACTTGAAGAATTCAGAGAGACTTATGACCGGACAGAGGACTTAAGTTTGCCTATCGTAAATGGGAAAGTGATGAGGCTATTGGAGTCTCAAGACGTGTTTGCAGTAAGTATTAGCTTGCTTGGGGAGGGAGTGATATAGTTAATGACAGATACCATATACATAATTAGCTGTCTTTTGAAGTACACTACAAGTACATTACCTTGTGGCCTCCATTTCTAGGCACCATGAGGTTCAACTGATGTCCCTACCAAAATGGCAGGTATGTTCTGTTCCACACAAATGGATAGTCAAGGCATCCAACAGAGATTGTGGATCGGTCCAGTTGATTTGAGGTATTCTTTAGAGAACGGTTCAGTATAGGGTGAAGGCTGCGTGTAACAGAGGCTTGGCAACCTAAAGAGATTTGGTAGTCTGTAAGGAATGTTTTTCAGGAGGATATGTGTACAGGGTTAAGACCATGCACACAGCAACGGCTTTCCCAACTGTTATTCATTTGGTTACCCACAAGGGCTGTGCTGTTTGACATAAGAATAAGGCTGTGGAGAGTGAGAGTTCAGCCACCCAACAGGACTTGTCTACCTGCAGAGGATTAATCTCCAAAGATTTGTGCCCAAAGGAGGTTGGCAATTTTTTTTTCAGTAGTCTTGTAGCACTCCTGTGGGACCAAGCGCACACCCCTGTGTGACCTTGCAGCCCACGCAGAAGTCCACACTGGGTCCCGCTTGAGACCCATGGAACAAAAACTTTTTTTTATGGGTGAGTATGGTTGCGATCCCTCTAGGTGCCCCTGCCATACACACTGATGTCACAAATTAGGTCATTTCACGTGTCAGTCATTTTATCAATGATGTCATAGAACATGTTGTGGGTGATGTATTGTGTGAGGTGAAAAGCAGTGCATGGTAACGGTGTGAATTATAGTTACTAGAAATAATTCTAACTGGAGAATTTGAGTGTTTTATGTAGTTTAAAACATTACGTTTGAACTAACATTTTCACTGGACTATGACGTCACTCCAACATTTGATTTTTTTTCAGTGAATTGTTAACTTTTTTTAATGCAAAGTAACAAGTATTACCATACTTAACTATAACGTCACTTTAACGTCTGTTTTTTTTTTTTTGTAAATTTCTTCAAAGTTTTTTTAAAAACAAAGTAATATTTTATCATCATACGGAAATATATATACCAACCACCCCTCTTTGCCCAGGTCCTGCATCCAAACTGTTGGCTGTGCAGCACACAATCCCCCGCAGGCAGCCAACTCCCCACCGCACACTGCCTTTGGCCATACACACAGTGAGGATGGCGCAGGACTTTGCTACCATAGGAGATGGGAGTCCCGTTGGCTTTCCCAAGAGACCTGCGGGATTGTGGCAATCCCAAAAATATATATATTTTATTAAAATAAATTTAAATTTAGCTCCTTGGGTCCTTGAAGAAGCTTCTTGCTCCTGCAGGAGTGGGACGGCCAATGGGGAAAAAAGCCTCCCTGGCCCAGCAGATCGCTCTATTATATCCGTTAGATACTTCTAGCTGCAGATTCCTTACCTATGAATTTCCCAGGCGTCAGACTGGAACGGGAAACTTTTGAGTGAGCAGTACCCTTGTGTGCCATTCGATGGCTTTGTTCGGTTCTACATAGTGTCGTCGCTGCTAGAACTGATGTCCCGGGCACCTATATAGGCCCACCCAGGTACGCATTTGTCAGGTCTTTTCTTTCCTCTCCGTTACTGTTGATCCGGAGAGAGCTACCCCTCTGCCTCTTTTTGATAGGCTTTTTTCAAGATTTTGTCAAACATTTTTTGTAAAGTGTGTTGAGATGTCATCTAGGAAGGTAGGGGTTAAGCGGTGTGGCGCCTATCTCTGCACATGTCAGTAACAGAACTGCACCTACTGTGTTTATTGTATCTCAAGCGCGACCACGACTCACAGTCGTGCTCAAACTAACAGGCCATGGTGCCAAAGGCTTTGAGGGAGCAGTCCCTAAAGCTGCTTGCAGCCCAGCATTCGACGCCATTGAGCACAACTAGCAGATCTCGTTTCCGATCTAGAAGGTCCAGGGACCATCCCAGGAGCCCTAAGTGCTCTCCTTGCTACTCAAAGTCCTCAGGACATTTGAGGAAGAGGCTCAAGAAGCATAAGAGGTCTTCGACTTCTCCTTGTCCGTCGATCAACGTGACGAGTTCGGAACATCGTCATTCTAGGCATGGTTCCGCAAAGCCATTGCCAGTTTAGATTCGGCGCACCTCCCCCTGGTTTCCGGGAGCCAGTGCGACTACCTGTTTTGCTTTCACTAATGACCGAGCTGATAAAAATGTCCAGAATGCACTTCTCAGTTCAAAGAAGACATTTAATATTATTTGCATACAAGATTCAGCGCATAATCTTATCCTTATTTAGAGCATATAATATATTGGCATCCCATTGTCTTGTTTCAGTATTCAAATCCAATACATATTTCACTATACCACTGCTCAAGTCAAAGACTTTTACAAGGCCATGTGCCACGTATTTGAGAGGGCTCACCACTCCAGAGCACCTTCGGGCCCCGTAGGGTCTGAGGAGGTCGCATCTTGGCCTTGGCTCCAATGGGGCTTCGTGTATCCGATCATGGATCCAAACCGACACTGGTTGTGTCAGTGCCACCTTCTCCAGCACCAGTGCCAACACACCTGCCGCTGTTTGCGCACTCTGCGCCGCCAGCCCCTTTCTCATCTGGGGCAGCCAGGCATGGGGGATTAGTGGGAGGGGTCACTGGACCCTTTAGAATACCAGTTAGAGACACGAACTTCATTGGACGGGTATGAGGAAATAGGAGATGTCAGTGGACTAGACACCTCTCCAGATACTGGCCCTCTACACCTACCACTGCTACAGAGGAGGGAGCATCTTATGCAATAGTGGCGACGAGGGCAGCAGAGGACCTTGACCTCGAACTTCCCTCGATGGCGGTCAAGGCAAACATTTTGAAGTGCTTCAGCTTGGGGCTTCCTCATCCGAACCACGATTGCACTTTATGGAAGCAATGACAGATATCCTACTGGGAACCTGGTCAAAGCCCAACACAGGGGCTTCTGTGAACAGGACAACTGCCCACCGTCATTGCCCTGCCCCGGGTGAACCTAGTTTTCTCAGCAAACACCCCACCCCTGAGAACTTGGTAGTCCAAGCCTCCACTTTCCATGGCGTGTTCCCTGCTGCTCTTCTGGACAGGGAATCCAAGAGGCTGGATACCTTAGGCAAGAAAATGTTTTCTTCCACCAGCCCAGCATTGCGGTTGCTGAACATTGCATGCCTGTTGGGCCATTATTTCCATACTTTGCGGGATACAGTTGTGTAAGTGCTGCCACAGGTCCCAGAGGAGGCACCGGCTATCGTCTCCCAAGCAGTGAAAGACAGAAGAGATGCAGCAAAGTTCACCATTGGGTGTGTTTTGGACAAGACTGATTCATTGTACAGAATGGTTTCATCGACAGTGTCCTTGAGGCCTCACGCCTGGCTGAGAACATCTGGCTTTTCAGGGGATGTCCAGGCTAACCTCATGGACATGCCTTTCGATAGGACCCATCTCTTCGGAGAGAAGGCAGGCTTGTCGCTGGAGCACTTCAAGGACTCACGGGCTACGGCCAAGTCCTTGTGCATCTCAGTGACACCTCACCCCCTCCCCATCTGCCTTTTGCCCCTTTAGTGGCTACAGAAGGGGCGTTCCAATATACCACCCTATGCCAGCCACCATCCTGCGCAAACTCCCAAGCTGTGCGAGGACGTGAGACGCAGTGCATTCCGACTCCATGGGTCAGGTAGCCAGAAGTCACCCGCCACCAACCCCCGGCAGCTGCAGTCTCTAAGCCCTTCTAGTCTGGTTCCCCAAGACCATGTGCCCCCAGTTGGAGGGAGAATCCAACATCTCCTCCACTGGCAATACATTACATCAGCCAAATGCGCCTTGAAGATCATTCAAAGCGGCTTCTCTCTCCCTTTTCAATCTTTCCCACTTCCTATACAGTCAACACAAGAACAGCTAGCAGAGGATCATCTGTCTTTGCTTTGAGAGAAAGTTACAACTCTCGTGGCAAAGAGAGCGCTACAGAAATATTCCGATATCAAAAGTAGGCAGTGGTTGTTATCCCCACTGCTTCCCGATTCCCAAAAAGGGTCTTCGCCCTCCTCTAGACTTCTGCACCATCAATCTCTTCCTCAAGAAAGAGAAGTTCAAGATGCTCACTTTAGTTCAGGTCTTGTCTGCTCTAGGCCAAGGAGACTGGTTGGTAGTGATGGACTTGCAGGACGCGTATTTCTACATTCACCATCCTGCCTGCCCACAGGCGTTACCTGTGGATCAAGGTAGGCCACGAGCACTTTCAGTTCACTGTGCTCCCCTTTGGCCTTACCAGTGTCCCTTAAGTGCTAACCAAGTTGATGGCGGTGGCTGCAGTTCATCTCCGGAGATCAGGAATTTCAGTCTTCCCCTATCTCGATGACTGGCTGTTGAAGGCGGGCTAGCACCAGGCTGTCGTCTCCCACCTCTTGACTACGACAGACCTCCGGCATTCGCTAGGGTTCACTACAAACGTGTCAAAGGCACACCTGACTCCTCCTCAGATGCTCCCTTTTATTGGAGCTGTTCTGGACACAGGGGAGTTTCATACTTATCCTTCCGAGCTGCAAGTCCAGGATATTCAGGGTATGATACCAATGTTTCAGCCTCTATCCTGGATTTTGGATGAGAATGACTGAGGCTGCTGCACCTCATGAACTCCTGCAGGTAGATCATGCCAGATATATGTGGGCTCTGCAGTGACCGGAAGTTCGAGTAGGCGCAGCATCAGGGAAATCTCTTTGACATTGTCCAGATTTCGGAGGGAACTGCAAAAGACCTGCAGTGGTGGATGACGTACAGCGATTGGGTCAAGGGCATACTCCTCTCCTTTCCCCAAACAGATCTAACAGTAGTGACAGGTGCATCACTCCTGGGCTGGGATGACCATCTGGGAGAGGTGGAGATCAGAGGACTCTGGTCTCTGGTGGAATATGGACTCCACATCAACTTGCTGGAGCTCTGTGCAATCCGACTAGCATTGAAATAATTTTGTACCCTCTGTTAAAGGGAAAATGGTGCAGGTGTCCACAGCCAACACCACCGCCATGTGGTACTGAAACAAGGAGGGCAGGGTTGGGTTATGGACCCTTTGTGAAGAAGCCCGGCATCTCTGGAAATTGCTGTAACCGCAGGGCATTTCCCTGGTGTTTAAACACCTGGCAGATCCTCTGAACACCAGGGCGGACTAACTCAATCATCGATGCCTAGGGAATCACAAGTGGTGTCTCCGTTAGGAGGTGACACAAGTACTCTTTCAGCAGTGGGGAGAGCCTTGGCTAGATCTGCTCACCTCCGAAGAGAACGCACAATGTCAGTAGTATTGCGTGTTGGAGTTTCCAAGGAAGCAATCGCTAGGAGATACTTTGCGTCTCGAGTGGAGTTGAAGCCTCCTGTATGTCTTTCCGACAATACCACTTCTGGACAGAGCTCTCAGGAAGATCAAGAACGGCAGGGCCCACGTCATTCTTGTGGCACCGGGCTGGGCAAGGAGAGTCTGGTATCCCGAGCTTCTGAAAATATGCATTGATCCTTCAATCAGACTGCCACTTCAGGAGGATGTTCTGTTGCAGCAAAAGGGGAGGGTCCGCCACTGAAATCTGTCATCTCTCTGCCTCCCTGAGTGGCGATTGAGCGGAGACAGTTGATAGCTTCTGACCTTTCTCCCGAAGTCTGTAAAGTAATCTTGGTGGCCAGGCATTCCTCCACCAAAATGATATATGCCTACTGTTGGCAAAAATTAGTAAAATATTAGGCAAAAAACATCTGTTTACTTTCTTTCTGATATTCTTCTCTTCCTTCGTACCCATGCCCAGCAGGGCCCTGTCTTGCTCACTCTTAATGGTTCTCTCTCCATTCTGTCCGCCATCCTGCGGCTGCCTGACCAACCCTCCTTATTATAGTCCCCTACTGTAAATAGGTTTCTCAAAGCGGGTGTACATGTTTTCCCCTTTGCTCTTTATCAAGCCTAGGTGGGATCTTAATTTAGTTCTCACATAACTTGTGTGCTCTCTTTCAGCCGCTACACAATTGTCCCCTCCAGCTGCTTATCATCAAGACAGCCTTCCTAGTGGCAATAGCATCTGCCCAGAGGGTGCGTGAGCTGCAGGCTTTATCATCCAAGACAAAGTGGTGCTTTGCATCCGGGCCTCTTTCTTCCCGAAAGTGGTGGCCCCATTCCATTTGAGACAGTGTCACTCTGCCCACCTTTTATGCTCCTGCACATCCCTCTAAAGAATAGGATCAAATCTACCATCTGGACCCAAAAAGAGCATTGTCCTTGACCACACGAACTGCTCCAGGGGGATGACCAACTCTTTGTGGGATGTGTTGGAGCAAAGAAATGTCAGGTAGTACCAGAAACAAACCAGTTCATGCTCTGTCATTCTCTGCTATGCCTTGGCTACAACGCAGCTTCCTGAGGGCTTAAGGGCCCATTACACCAGAGAAAAAGCTGCGACCATGGCATTGGCTCATAGAGTCACAATCCTGGTCATCTGTCAGGCAGCAATGTGGGCATCTCTGCACACACTTGCAAAAACACTACTGCCTGGACAGTAAGGTATGCAGGGATGGGTCTTTCACCCATTCATTCGTGCAGGACTTCCTAGTATATAAAATTTGTCTACAGCCTACCACCCGGAGGGTATGACTTGAGGATCTATTCAAAGGAAGGAATCTGCAACTAGAAGTCTCTATAAGATAGACAAGTTACTGACCTTCAGTAATGCATTATCTGGTAGAGACAATATAGGTGCAATCTAGCTGCAGATTCCTTACGGACCCACCCATTCCTCCCTATTAGGACAGATTTCTAGGGCTAGGTTGTTTCCCTTTTACAGCCCTAGTTTGGACACACACTGATAAGTTCCCTTTATAGCTCTGTGCTCCTGCGTGAAAAGTTGTGAAAAGTAACTGGTGTCCATGCGCCTGCGTGGCGCCCATATAGGTGGCCACGACTTCTGTTGCCAGTGACGCAGTTTGGAACTGAACAAAGCCACCAAATGGGACGCCTGGGAAATTCAAAGGTAAGGAATCTGCAGTTAGAAATGGTCTCTACCACAGAACAGATTACCGAAAGTAAGTAACTTGTTCTTTAGGTTGCATGCCCACTGGACTCTCACAAGAGTCCCGCAAACTCAGCTGGATCACCTGCTGAAGGACAATATCCTGCTGCACGCCCAGCTGGAAGACAATGAAGGTCAATCAAGAAGAAACTACCTGCATTTGGTGGGTGTACCTGAGAGGGCGGAGGGTCCCAGTGTGGACCTCTTTGTGGAACACCTCATCAATGACATCCTACAATCCCAGGACCTTTCTAAGTTTTCTCTGTCAAAAGGGCTCATAGAATACTCAAGACTACCTCCCAGACTGGAAACTCTGTGCCCAAGACTTAAAATACATGATGCTCTTCCCAGCCAAGCTGCGGGTTATTGCAGAAGGTGAAACCTGGCATTTCATTACCCCTGGAAAAGCTTGGGAGTGGCTATAGGGCTGACACACAACACCCTACAAAACCAGGCGTAATGGGCCTGGAGGTGCTGGGGAATGCGATGCATGTGACACTTTATACCGCAACAGGGGTCTTAATAAGAGAGAGGAGGGAGAAGGGCACTCAGATCGACTGCAACATGATTCAGAGGACAATGGAGAGTAAAGGACCTAAGTGGAAGCATCTATACATATCTGTCTCAGACTTCTGATTTAGGAGGGGATGGGGGGGGCCGAGTTTGATCAAAAGGCACTACTGGATGTCATGAGCAGGGGCCTATACACACATATATCCTAGACATGGGCGAGAAGTGTTGGTGCCTTAGTTGGACTGACCAAGCTCAAACCCAGTTAACAGTTACACTACCATGTTTTTTTAGGATGAAAAGTGCTTTGCAATTTGGGGGAGGTGGGCAGCTTTGAGCCCATCACACAGGGATGCGGGGGTGGGAAGGATGACGTTTACAGGGAGAGTTTCAAGTTTAATTATGCAAACATACATAATACATTCCGCAGATAGACAAGCTCGAGAAGGGAGACATATACATTTATGGACAGCAATAGCTTATGCAATGCAGGGAACATGAAGTCTCAGAGCTCAGGAGCCGCCCCCTTAGGGTGATGTCCTGGAATGTCAATGGCCTAGGGCATAAGCTAAAAAGAGGGATAGTCATGCAGCACATCACGTGACACAACCCCAAAGTGGTCTTACTCCAAGAAACCCACCTCCTCAGCAACTCCTGCAAAGCACTGTCTAGAGCCAGCTACACACTGATGGCTCATGCGGGCTTCACCTCTGACTCACGAGATGTAGGCATACTTAAAAAAAAAAAAAAAAAAACAGCACCGTTCATGCCTTAAAATGGAGGCTGCGCTCCGACTCTTCCTCTGGGATAAAGGCCTGCCGGGCATAGCCCTCCGGAAACGGACTAGAGGGCATATGATGGAGGTATAAGTTTGCCAGACAAACAAAAGTACTTCTGGGTTACTCAGCTCGCTGTCATCAATGACATGAGACGAACCGGCTGTTTGGCTAGACAGGCTAGCATGGGGTTGGGAGGGCTATCGGGAGATGCTCTACAAGGCCAACACTGCAGAAACACTACAGTTTGGGATGAAAGGATTGACTGTCAGAAATAACTTCCCTGTGGTCAAGCGATATGCTGGCGGAGATAGGCAGACTCCATGGATTTGTGAAATGGGACCTCATTGGCATCACTAAATTAGGGGATATATGGGAGTGAAATGCACCACGTACACTAGATGAGATGAAAAACTAATAGCAACTTGAGCAGTCAAAACCTACAAATATATCCAGCTCAAACATGTCCTAGCTTCAAACATACTAAGGGGCACGACGATGGAAGACTTGCATACTCTCAGAACCACTCAATAAAGAGGCCACTTCCCTAATCTATAAAAACTGATCAACAATGTTCCAGACACCCTACACACACACTTAACACACTTAAAGCTAAATGGGAATCAGAGCTGGAGGAGTTTGAGGAGTGGGAGTGGGAAGAGGCCGTGGGAGTGTACAAGGACATTGCCATCGAGTCAAGGTTCCTTTTAGTTCAACTCCACATACTTCACTGCTTCTACTACTCCTGAACCACATTTCAGGCCATGGTCATATGCCCAACAGCAATTTGCCTGAGGGGCTGTGGTGAAGGGGAGACCTTGCTGCACATTGTGTGGAGTTGGGCTAAGATACAAACATACTGGGCATTGATCAGGGATGTATTTAGAAAGCTGATGGGGTGCACCGTATGAGACACAGCTAAATGCTGTCTAATGAACATCTGGGGAGATGATCCACTGCCCAAATACAACACGCTCTGGTTTTCTCTGGGCCTTGGAGTAGCAAAGTGTAACATTTCACAAAAGTGGGCCTGGCAGAAGTCAAGCATTGCAAGACTGGAAGAGTAATATGGATTGGTGCAAGCTTGCAGAAAAAACAATCTAATATAGTAGGGGATGCCCCAGGAAATGTGAGAAGGTATGGTCGCCCTGGAGGACTTTAGAGGAGATGTTGGGGGGGGGGGGCACATCTTTGTGCCTGCTATTATTTTTTATTTGTTTTATCTAAAATAAAGATTTGTTTTTAAAAAAAACAACTGTCCAGCTATAAATACATTTTGAACCTAAATTTCTCAAAAATACCTCATCAATTTGCACCAGAAGCATGCTTTCTTGGTAAAGATCTAGCTTTCTGCCAAGTTTGGAGTAATTGTGTTCAGCCATTGGAGCTGTAGCGCTGTTCAAATATCCCTATGGAAACTGCAAGGGGAAACTGCATTTTGGCAGCCCCTCTTTTCTCACCCCTCGCTTGATGGATCATCTCAAACCTTTCAAGGAAGTACCTGAGGTGGATTCACTTTTTTTTGGAAAGTTTGTGAAATGGGGCCAAAACTATTGGCAAGCCAAAAACACCCTTCCAATGGTAACTAGGTCCTAGCTATAACAACACAATGTCAGTTAAAACATACTGGTTTAAACTAACAAAACCTCTGAAATTCTCCAATTATAGTTATCTCAAGTACCTATAACTGCAGCCTCCTTTATGCACAGTGTTGTCAATGGTGTCATTTCAGATGTTGCAGTTATGTTATCAGTGATGTCATAGACCATGTCATGACCAATGTAATATGTGAGGTAATAAGCAGCGCAGAGCGGAGGTGCAAGTTAGTGACTTTAGGGCTTGAGTCAGTTGCTTCAGATGACTATAACTGGTGCATTTCAGTGGCTTTGTTATATTAACCATAAAGTCTCTTTAACCTTCATTTTTTCACCCTAATTTCTAGCATTTTTTAACGTAAGTCACTGTCAATATATAAAAGTCAGAATTACTGGTTTTGTCAGGGATAATGGCATTGTCTGTCAAACATTTACATAAAGCATTTATAGACAAAACAATACTAAACAAGGGTCTGAATCTTTCTTATACACTCCTCAAGCCACATAATGCAGCTATAAAACCAATAACAAAGGGACCTTGAATTCCAAAGCTAAAGAGCAAAAGCTCAAGCTCTGGGAATGCTTACAAATATCATCAAATGTTCCTGGAGTCACATCCAATAGACCCCAGGAAACATTGGGGTAATTTCTTTAAGTATTTCGTGGGAGGAGGGTGTGTTATACTCCCTGTAGTACCCACCCCCACCAGAAACACTTAGAAATCATGATGGTGGTGCCACTTCCCAGAAAGGGCCACTACCTACCATGCACTAAAGTATATCTAAATTAGCCCAAAAAGGGCATTACAGGGGACTGCTTCTCCAGGAGCAGCGTCTCAAGCCACTCATTTATTATACTTTCCCCAATTTCTTTTTTTGTGTGGAGTCCAACACGGAACACAGCCCAGCAGCACCCCATAAAGCACTTTGTGGGCTTATTTACTGAAAGGTTTTGCTCCGTGGTGCTCCAATCTGGGCAAGGGCACCACCAACATATAAATAAAGTGTTAGAGGAGGATTGGGGCTGCAGTCAGTGCAGAAACCCTTAGAAATAATTTTAAAAACCTAAGTTTCCTAGGGGTCAAAGAACATGACCTCAAGAAATGTTTATGCTATTTTTAAGTGTTCCTTAGGCTAGAACCTTTGTTCTGAACTAAAAACATTACTGAAATTCAAAAGTTATAGCTAACTGAATCAATCAAATATAGCTCACTCTTATACCCTCACATGTAATATCAATCATGACATGTTCAATGACACCATTGGTAACATCACTTATAACATATGCAATGACATCATCCATGAAAAGAGTGTGCATGGTGAGGGTGCGAGTTATAGTTACTTGAGGGCATGAGTTATAGTTAGTTCAGTTAACTATAACTGCTGAACGCAGTTTTTTTTAGATAAAAATCCAATATTGTAACAGACATTGCCACGTAACTATAACATCATTTTCACCTTAGGCTATAAATATTACCTAGTGGCGGTCGACAGTAGGTAGTTATAGTTAGGACCTAGTTTCCATAGGAAAAACATTTTTTATTTTGCTAATAACTTTGGCACCATTTGACAAATCTTCACGAAATTTAAAAAATTAGTACAACAGTGGGTTCCGCTGCTAGATTGAAAGTTTCAGGGTTTTTCATCGAGCAGGGGATGAGAAAAAAAAGGGGGGGGGGTACCAAAATGCTTTTTCTCCATGCAGTTTCCGCAGGCATTTTTAGATGCGACTACTGCCCAGACCGCTAGACAGAACTACACCAAATTTGGCAGAAACGTAGCTCTTGGTCAAAAAAGAGCCCTTTTAAGGTCAAGCCTATGAGACATGCTGCGTTCAGTATATAAGCTTAAGCCACACCCACTCTTGCTATTCGTTTTTTTGTGCTTGTCTTAAATGCTTCACTTTTATTCGTGCATTGTGCTAAATGTCCCTCCTTTGTGTGCTAAGTGCCCACCCAGGGAGCATTCACCTAGAGAACATTTTTGTTCTACACCACGCTTCGTCCAGCGTGCAATGGCCTGCCTCCCTCCTCCTATCTGGTTTCAGTTTTCCCTTTAATCCAATCAGAGTTCCTTTCTCCTTGCGGCTCTGCGCCACGCTTCATGTTCGTTGGTACGTTTTCTTTTTTTTTTTTTTTACTGTTGAGCCTTGTTGCAGCATTCTGTTCCTTCCATTACACTGACATTTGTGTTGGCTTTATTCCAGTGCTGCCCTTGTTTACCTATGGCTCCTAAAATAAGCTTATTTTACAAAAGAAACACCCGGTCGTTTAGCTCACTGCTCACAAAACCCACAATATACCCTTTATGGTAGAATGTAGCTAAACCTAGAAGCAATGGTGTGAAACTTGCTTAGCCTGGCATTGCATCTCGAGCCTCTCTCTCCAGGACACCTCCCTGCCAGCACTCAACTTCACACACAGGGTATTGCTTATCTCCTTTATTGGGGCCATACATTTTCGCAGGCTGCTTGTTGAAATGAAAAGCAAGAATGCTTGCAAGACTTTTCATTCTGTTAAAATAAAAAATACTTTTCCAGCCTTATTTTCCAATTTCTGTTCAGACGTTTACACAACGCAAGGTAAGGCGGTCATCTTCTCGTCTCTCCAAAAGGGCTTGTGATTTCTGATGTGAGTAGCTGCCAGTGACCACCAAAACATGGCAGGAAAAGACGAAACTATGAAACAGGGTTGACCAATGTATGTGGCAAGAAAAGTCCAGTTCTGAATTTACAATAGCTGTAACACAAGAAAATGTGAGACCTATTGAATTGCAAATGCTTGTTATTTGGCGTAAATCAGTTCAGTAGTTTTAAGAGTGATTATAGGAAAATCAGATTTGTTTGTTTGTTGGCAGCCATTTTGGGTCTCGGACTCAGCAGAGTCCCAAAAAGAAAGAAAAAAAGGGGGCAGGGTAGGAATACCTTGACCCCTTAGCCCTGTTTTTTTTTTGATTTTTCACCAAATTCCGTCAAAAACAAAAACACAAGCACGGTCTTCCGTGCTTCTTTACAGTTTAGCCCCACCCCTCATAAGGCTCTTTTGAAACTCTATGGTCTTTCCTCCGACCATGTTGTATTATGATCAGCAGATTCACAAATTTATGTTGTACATTTATTTGGATGTTATACTGTGTAAATTAAAATATACTGTAACATTATGTGTTGCACACCTCATAAAACCCTGTACTACCTATTTATTTGGAATTAATGCACTTTGAAAATAGAGCGAATCTGCAGATTTCTCACAGAGCCTGCGGAGTCGGATAAGGGAAAAAAAAAAAAAAAAAAAGAAATTCCTACCTTTCCATTGGTTCATAAGAACAACACCCAGCAATTCAAAGAGACCACACCCAATAGTTATTTTGCCATTAACTCTTGGTAAAGAAGGGTGCATTTTGGTATTTGGGATTTGAAATGGCAGTGGTGGGGATCCTGTTAGGTCTGTAAGCTTGGAGGAACAGGATGAAGATGTAAATGGAGCCCTTGGAAAGGAAAGTTATGTGTGGCGATGGTTCACTATCCCCATTTATAAAACAGAGGTTGGTGCAAGATATGTGGCATGCACTTTGTGTGGAAAAAACCTTTCCAGATGCACTGAGAAAAAGTACAGTTAGTGTACTTCTACTATGAGGAAACATTTTAAAACTTATGATGTGTCAGTGTATGCATCAGTATGTCCTTAGGTCTCTCAGTGTATGCATCAGTGTCTCCCTAGGTCCATTAGTATATGCATCAATGTGTTCTTGGGTGTGTCAGTGTATGCATCAGTGTGTGCCTGGATGTGTTAGTGTATGCATGAATGTGCACTTCAGGGTCTCGATGTATGCACCAGTGTGTGCCTGGGTGTGGTAGTGTATGCATCATTATATGACTGGGTGTGTCAGTGAATGCAGCAGTATATGCCTGGCTGTGTGAGTGTATGTATGAGTGTGTGCCTGGATCTCGAAGTGTATGCATTACTGTGTGCTTTCAATTATCAGTGTGTGCATGACTGTCCCTGGATGTGTCAGTGTGTTCGTCTGTGGTCATGTATGCATACGTGTGTCCATGATTGAGTTAGTGTATGCATCATTCTGTGCATGGCTGTGTCAGTGTATGCATCAGTATGTTCCTGGGTGTGACAGTATATACAGTGTATCCCTGGGTGTGTCACTATATAAATCATTGTCTACGTGGATAGATTGGAGTATGCATTAGGGTGTCCCTGGGTGTGTCTGTGTATGCATCAGTGCATGCTTGGTTGTGGTAGTGTGTGCATCAGTATGTGACTGTGTGTGTCAGTGAATACAACAGTGTATGCCTTGCTCTGTCAGTGTATGCATCGGTGTGTG
Source organism: Pleurodeles waltl (assembly GCF_031143425.1). Lineage (NCBI taxonomy): Eukaryota > Metazoa > Chordata > Amphibia > Caudata > Salamandridae > Pleurodeles > Pleurodeles waltl. Next base: position 69,008,153 of record NC_090439.1, read on the forward strand.
CCTGGATCTGTGACTGTATGCATCAGTGTGTACTTAGATCTGTCAGCATGTGCATTAGTGTGTCCAGGGATGTGTCAGTGTATGCATGAGTGTGTCTCTGGATGTGGTAGTGTATGCATAAGTGTGTCCATAAATGGGTTACTCTATGCATTGTGTATATGGCTGTGTCAGTGTATAGATCAGTATGTCTGTGGGTGTGTCAGTGTATGCCTCAGTGTGTGCATTGGTGTGTCACTGTATAAATCAGTGTCTACCTGGATGTGTTGGAGTATGCATTTCTGTGTCCCTGGGTATGTGTCTGTGTCCATCAATGTGTGCCTGGTTGTGTTAGTGTATGCATCAGTGTGTGCCTGGATCTGTAAATGTATTTATCAGTGTGTGCCTGGATCTGTCAGTGTATACAGCATTGTGTTGTTGCATATGTTAACCTATGCATAAGTGTATGCACAAATGGGTTTTTGTATGCATTACTGTCTCCCTGAGTGTCAGTGTACGCATCAGTGTGTGCCTGGGTGTAGTAGTGTATGCATCAATGCGCTCGGCTGTGTCACTGAATGCCGGAGGGTCTGCTTGAAAGTGTTTGTATATCCATCAGTGTGTTCATGGATAGGTTACTGTATGCATCAGTGTGTGTCTGGGTGTGTGATACATAACTAATTACTTATATTAGTAAAGTAAATAGCTTGTTTAATCTGCATAAAAAGAGAAAAAATAAATAAAAGTTAACGTTTTATATTGCTAAATTATGTATTAAAAATTGTCAACCTGTAATACAAATAATTTCATTAATTGCAAGAGAGCAAAATTTTATACTTCTGTCTAAAAATTACTAACTTAACTTAAGCACCTCATATTCCCTTCTTCACTGTTCTTAGCTTCTATAGTTTTGCACTACAAATTAAGTGCATATAGATACTCATCCTTGAACGTTGGGTGGGGGAGGGGAAAAGACAGCCACACTGACTTAAAAAAACAAAAAACAAAGATATAGCATGTTATTTAAAATTAACATTACTATGTATGATATACATGTATCTGCTATCCCTACTTTTGAAAACAAAGCCTATGTCAGATATGTGGAGTGCACTCTATATGGAAAATACCTTTCTAGAGCCACAGAGAAAAAAATGGTGATCCATTGCAGCAAGGGCCAAGAAATTGTTCTTAAAAAAGCAGATATAATCAATAAATATCTATGTCAGTATAGGCATAGACATTTCACTTTTTAATACTAAGTAATCACTACTTTCTGTATACTAGCTTCAACATAGCTCAGGGGTCAGTTAAGTATACTAAAAAAAAAAAATAGAGAAATGTCCATAAACCACCTTTTCTAATTTCTACTAAATCCTTTTAGTCATTTATTGTCTGGCTTGCATAATTTCTTTATATCAATTACAAACCTACTATGTATATTTGTGATGATATTTTGGTAGCAAACTACTGAGTTGCATTCACCTAGTATTCATTCATTCCTTTACTAATACTTAAAAAAAAAAAGTCTATTTTACTACACATACCTGTATGTTTGCCTTGCAGTATCAGTTAGAATTGTTTCTCACTGCAAAATGTACAGAAAAGCCGCAATAATGGAAATCCACTCTCACAGCAGAAAAGCATGAAATGGCAACCTTTTCGCCTTTGCTTTCAATGTTACTCAATCACACAACCAATCACAATCTCTCTTTCATCTGAAAATTATGTTCTATCACTTATGACTGGCTTCTATACTTAACCCTTTTCAACACTCCTCAAAAGGTAGCCCAAATCGTTAGGAGTTTTTGCCAGATCCGCAGATCCACAACGGAGCTCCATCCAGCCCCCGTGTAAATCTGCGAATGTATCCGCAGGGAAATCCGAAAATGATTTAATATATTAATAAACACACATCCATATCAAAGTTTTTTTTAGTTTTAGTTTTTAAACAGAAGCAAATCTGACCAGCAAATAATTATTGCAAATCATTACTGCTTCTACATCTGCAACGATAAAGTCACAGTTGAGTCTTTTGTTGTATACCCTTCCCCCTCATGCTCCTCCAGCTGTGTTGGTATGGTTACACAGTCTGCAACATTCTGCTGCAGCAGGTCACAAGTTCATAACAGTTTCAAACCGGAGCACACTTACTTTTAAACTATCTTTAGCAAGTGTGGTTGAAGCTTTCAAAACAAACATATCACAGGCAGTAATACTGTTTTCCATTTTTTGTAAAGCCAATCCAACATTTACTTAAAATCCAAATAACCTCACTACCAAATCCATCAACAAACGAATCTTCAAGAGGCAATTAAATCTGTTCTTTCATATTCTACCTTCTACCCTCCATTTGAAATAAAGTTCATTTCATACCAGCGTCATTCAGCTGCATCCATCTCCTGTGTGCATCTCCAGATTACCTACAAGATGTTCAGAGTGTGGTTTGTGGGACACAGCTTTGTGATCTGGCCAAGAGAGAGTGCAAAAAGAAGTGGTATTGAAAGGAACCTGGGTTTATCTAATGTGGCTATTACTTGGGTTGGCCAGAGAGGGTTAAAGTGGCATCAGTTACTCCCTTTTGTTAAAACCATTAAAGATTGCTAACATCCAGACCTTATGATTGTGCACTGTGGTGGCAATGACCTAGGCACAGTTACAAGAGTTGGTTTGGAAATCCTAATGAAAGATTGTGAGAAAGTAGCCTCTTTCTAGCCTTGTTACCCCCACTTTTGGCCTGTTTGTGAGTGTATGTCAGGGTGTTTTCACTGTCTCACTGGAATCCTGCTAGCCAGGGCCCAGTGCTCATAGTGAAAACACTATGTTTTCAGTATGTTTGTTATGTGTCACTGGGACCCTGCCAGCCAGGACCCCAGTGCTCATAAGTTTGTAACCTATAGGTATGTGTCCCTGTGTGATGCCTAACTGTCTCACTGAGGCTCTGCTAATCAGAACCTCAGTGGTTATGCTCTCTCTGTACAAATTGTCACTAACAGGCTAGTGACCAATTTTACCAATTTACATTGGCATACTGGAACACCCTTATAATTCCCTAGTATATGGTACTGAGGTACCCAGGGTATTGGGGTTCCAGGAGATCCCTATGGGCTGCAGTATTTCTTTTGCCACCCATAGGGAGCTCTGACAATTCTTACACAGGCCTGCCACTGCAGCCTGAGTGAAATAACGTCCACGTTATTTCACAGCCATTTTACACTGCACTTAAGTAACTTATAAGTCACCTATATGTCTAACCTTTACCTGGTAAAGGTTGGGTGCTAAGTTACTTAGTGTGAGGGCACCCTGGCACTAGCCAAGGTGCCCCCACATTGTTCAGGGCCAATTCCCCGGACTTTGTGAGTGCGGGGACACCATTACACGCGTGCACTACATATAGGTCACTACCTATATGTAGCTTCACAATGGTAACTCCGAATATGGCCATGTAATATGTCTATGATCATGGAATTGCCCCCTCTATGCCATCCTGGCATAGTTGGCACAATCCCATGATCCCAGTGGTCTGTAGCACAGACCCTGGTACTGCCAAACTGCCTTTCCCGGGGTTTCACTGCAGCTGCTGCTGCCAACCCCTCAGACAGGCATCTGCCCTCCTGGGGTCCTGCCAGGCCTGGCCCAGGATGGCAGAACAAAGGACTTCCTCTGAGAGAGGGTGTTACACCCTCTCCCTTACACCCTCTCCCTTTGGAAAATGGTGTGAAGGCAGGGGAGGAGTAGCCTCCCCCAGCCTCTGGAAATGCTTTCATGGGCACATTTGGTGCCCATTTCTGCATAAGCCAGTCTACACCGGTTCAGGGACCCCTTAGCCCTGCTCTGACACGAAACTGGACAAAGGGAAGGGGAGTGACCACTCCCCTGACCTGTACCTCCCCTGGGAGGTGCCCAGAGCTCCTCCAGTGTGCTCCAGACCTCTGCCATCTTGGAAACAGAGGTGCTGCTGGCACACTGGACTGCTCTGAGTGGCCAGTGCCATCAGGTGACGTCAGAGACTCCTTCTGATAGGCTCCTTCAGGTGTTGCTAGCCTATCCTCTCTCCTGGGTAGCCAAACCCTCTTTTCTGGCTATTTAGGGTCTCTGTCTCTTGGGATTCCTTAGATAACGAATGCAAGAGCTCATCCGAGTTCCTCTGCATCTCTCTCTTCACCTTCTGCCAAGGAATCGACTGCTGACCGCGCTGGAAGCCTGCAAAACTGCAACATAGTAGCAAAGACGACTACTGCAACTCTGTAACGCTGATCCTGCCGCCTTCTCGACTGTTTTCCTGGTGGTGCATGCTGTGGGGGTGGTCTGCCTCCTCTCTGCACTAGAAGCTCCGAAGAAATCTCCTGTGGGTCGACGGAATCGTCCCCCTGCAACCTCAGGCACCAAAGAACTGCATCACCGGTACCTTGGGTCTCCTCTCAGCACGACGAGCGAGGTCCCTTGAATCCAGCAACTCTGTCCAAGTGACTCCCACAGTCCAGTGACTCTTCAGTCCAAGTTTGGTGGAGGTAAGTCCTTGCATCCCCACGCCAGACTGCATTGTTGGAAACCGCGACTTTTGCAGCTACTCCGGCCTCCGTGCACTTCCGGCGGAAATCCTTTGTGCACAGTTCAGCCTGGGTCCACGGCACTCTAACCTGCATTGCACGACCTCCTAAGTTGTTCTCCGGCGACGTGGGACTCCTTTGTGCGACTTCAGGTGAGCACCGTTTCACGCATCCTCGTAGTGCCTGTTTCTGGCACTTCTGCGGGTGCTGCCTGCTGCTGAGAGGGCTCCTTGTCTTGCTCGACGTCCCCTCTGTCCCCTGACGCAATTTGCGACATCCTGGTCCCTCCTGGGCCACAGCAGCATCCAAAAACCCTTACCGCACGATTTGCAGCTAGCAAGGCTTGTTGGCGGTCTTTCGGCGGGAAAACACTTCTGCACGACTCTCCACGGCGTGAGGGATCCATCCTCCAAAGGGGAAGTCTCTAGCCCTTGTCGTTCTTGCAGAAACCTACGCTTCTACTGTCCAGTAGCAGCTTCTTTGCACCCACAGCTGGCATTTCCTGGACATCTGCCCATCTCCGACTTGCTTGTGACTTTTGGACTTGGTCCCCTTGTTCCACAGGTACCCTCGACTGGAAATCCATCATTGTGGCATTGTTGGTTTGTGTCTTTCCTGCAGAATTCCCCTATCACGACTTCTATGTCCTTTGGGGAACTTTAGTGCACTTTGCACTCACTTTTCAGGGTCTTGGGGTGGGCTATTTTTCTAACCCTTACTATTTTCTAATAGTCCCAGCGACCCTCTACAAGGTCACATAGGTTTGGGGTCCATTCGTGGTTCGCATTCCACTTTTGGAGTATATGGTTTGTGTTGCCCCTATCCCTATGTGTCTCCATTGCATCCTATTGTAACTATACATTGTTTGCACTGTTTTCTAATACTATTACTGCATATTTTGGTATTGTGTACATATATCTTGTGTATATTTGCTATCCTCATACTGAGGGTACTCACTGAGATACTTTTGGCATATTGTCATAAAAATAAAGTACCTTTATTTTTAGTATATCTGTGTATTGTGTTTTCTTATGATATTGTGCATATGACACTAAGTGGTACTGTAGGAGATTCACTCGTCTCCTAGTTCAGCCTAAGCTGCTCTGCTAAGCTACCATTATCTATCAGCCTATGCTGCTAGACACCCTATACACTAATAAGGGATAACTGGGCCTGGTGCAAGGTGCAAGTACCCCTAGGTACTCACTACAAGCCAGTCCAGCCTCCTACAAAGATACCTTTGGAAAATTATTGACACTCTTCCCACACACTGTCTTTGTATTTTCAAACATTTGCCAAAGGCAGCAGTGGAACTGGTCAACTCAAATTTGCCTACAAATAGAGAAATCCAGGAAACATGTAATAAAACTGTTTCTGCATTCCTCATGGGCCATAACACAGGCTCTATATATCATAACAACTTATGATTTGACATGGAGGGTATATACAAAAATTATGAGGTTCACCTAACAGACAAAGGCAATAAGGTGTTCCTACATAACTTGAGAGACTGCATCCTCTATCATCAGTAACAGCCACCTACACATTATAAACACAAAGGCTCTTCTCAAAGCCAATACATTAACCATACACAAATACATATTGTTTTTAAATACTTATTTTTTTAATGTCCTGTGGATCCGCGGATCCCAGAAAATATAGATTTCTAACACCCTGTACACATTTATTTCAACGTGCCATATTAATTTAATGAAAATGTCACTTACCCAGTGTACATCTGTTCGTGGCATTGGTCGCTGCAGATTCACATGTTGTGCACAGTCCGCCATCTGGTGTTGGGTCGGAGTGTTACAAGTTGTTTTTCTTCGAAGAAGTCTTTCGAGTCACGAGACCGAGGGACTCCTCCTCTTTGCTTCCATTGCGCATGGGCGTCGGCTCCATCTTAGATTGTTTTCCCCGCAGAGGGTGAGGTAGGAGTTGTGTGTGTTAGTAATAGTGCCCATGCAATGGAATGAATAAGTATGTACAAATTAAGGTTAAGTAATATATATATATACAAATGTACAAATGTTGAAGATAACTTCCAACGGCTACAGGCTCCCGGGGAGGCGGGTGGGCACATGTGAATCTGCAGCGACCAATGCCACGAACAGATGTACACTGGGTAAGTGACATTTTCAGTTCGATGGCATCTGTTTCTGCAGATACACATGTTGTGCATAGACTAGTAAGCAGTTATCTCCCCAAAAGCGGTGGCTCAGCCTGTAGGAGTGGAAGTAGTCTGAAACAAAGTTCTCAGTACGGCTTGACCTACTGTGGCTTGTTGTGCGGATAGCACGTCTACACAGTAGTGTTTCGTAAATGTGTGAGGCGTGGACCATGTGGCTGCCTTACATATTTCGTGCATTGGAATATTTCCTAGGAATGCCATGGTAGCGCCTTTTTTTCTGGTTGAGTGTGCCCTTGGTGTAATGGGCAGTTGTCTCTTTGCTTTAAGATAGCAGGTTTGGATGCACTTAACTATCCATCTGGCTATACCTTGTTTTGATATTGGGTTTCCTGTATGAGGTTTTTGAAATGCAATAAACAGTTGTTTTGTTTTCCTAACCTCCTTTGTTCTGTCGATGTAGTACATTAGTGCTCTTTTGACATCTAATGTATGTAGTGCCCTTTCAGCTACTGAGTCTGGCTGTGGGAAGAACACTGGTAACTCTACCGTTTGATTTAAGTGGAACGGTGAAATAACCTTTGGTAGGAATTTAGGATTGGTTCTTAGTACAACCTTATTTTTGTGTATTTGGATAAAAGGTTCTTGTATTGTAAACGCCTGAATTTCACTTACTCTTCTTAGAGATGTGATGGCAATGAGAAATGCAACTTTCCAGGTTAAGAATTGTATTTCGCAAGAATGCATGGGTTCAAAAGGTGGTCCCATGAGTCTTGTCAAGACGATGTTAAGGTTCCATGAAGGAACAGGTGGTGTTCTTGGTGGTATTATTCTTCTTAGGCCCTCCATAAATGCTTTAATGACGGGTATCCTAAACAGTGAAGTTGAATGGGTAATCTGCAGGTATGCAGATATTGCTGCAAGGTGTATTTTAATGGAAGAGAAGGCTAGATTTGACTTTTGTAAGTGTAGTAAGTATCCCACTACATCTTTTGGGGATGCGTGTAATAGATGAACTTGATTATTATGGCAGTAGCAAACAAACCTTTTCCATTTGCTTGCATAGCAGTGTCTAGTGGATGGTCTTCTAGCTTGTTTTATGACTTCCATACATTCTTGAGTGAGGTTTAAATGTCCGAATTCTAGGATTTCAGGAGCCAGATTGCTAGATTGAGCGATGCTGGGTTTGGATGCCTGATCTGCTGTTTGTGTTGTGTTAACAGATCTGGCCTGTTGGGTAACTTGACGTGTGGTACTACTGACAGGTCTAGTAGTGTTGTGTACCAAGGTTGTCTTGCCCATGTTGGTGCTATTAATATGAGTTTGTTTTGACTCAATTTGTTTACTAGATATGGAAGGAGAGGGGGAAAAGCGTATGCAAATTTCCCTGACCAGTTCATCCATAGGGCATTGCCTTGAGACTGTGTGTGGGTACCTGGATGCGAAGTTGTGGCATTTTGCGTTCTCTTTTGTTGCAAATAGGTCTATTTGCGGTGTACCCCAAAGTTTGAAGTAAGTGTTTAGGATTTGGGGGTGAATCTCCCATTCGTGTACCTGTTTGTGATCTCGAGAGAGATTGTCTTCTAGTTGATTTTGGATCCCTGGAATAAACTGTGCTATTAGGCGAATGTGGTTGTGAATTGCAGATTGCCATATCTTTTGTGCTAGGAGACATAGCTGTGTCGAGTGTGTTCCCCCTTGCTTGTTTAGGTAATACATTGTTGTCATGTTGTCTGTTTTGACAAGAACGTATTTGTGGGTTATGATGGGTTGAAATGCTTTTAGCGCCAGGAATACTGCTAGTAATTCGAGGTGATTTATATGCAGTTTTGTTTGATGTACGTCCCATTGTCCTTGGATGCTGTGGTGATCGAGGTGTGCTCCCCACCCTGTCATGGAAGCATCTGTTGTTATTACGTATTGTGGCACTGGGTCTTGGAACGGCCGCCCTTTGTTTAAATTTGTACTGTTCCACCATAGAAGCGAGATGTATGTTTGGCGGTGTATCAACACCAGATCTAGAAGGTGACCCTGTGCATGTGACCATTGTGATGCTAGGCACTGTTGTAAGGGCCTCATGTGCAGTCTTGCGTTTGGGACAATGGCTCTGCATGAGGACATTATGTCTAGGAGTTTTAAAACCACTTTTGCCTGTATTTTTAGTGTTGGATACATGGCCTGTATGACCTTGTGAAAATTTTGAACCCTTTGTGGACTCGGAGTGGCTAATCCTTTTGTTGTGTTGATTACCGCTCCTAAGTAGTGCTGTATTTTGCACGGCACAATGTGTGATTTTTTGTAGTTGAGGGAGAACCAGAGTTTGTAGAGGGTTTGTATGACATACTCTGTGTGTTGTGAACACTTTGTTAGCGAGTTGGTCTTGATTAGCCAATCGTCTAGATACGGGAATACGTGTATTTGCTGCCTTCTGATGTGTGCGGCTACTACTGCTAGGCATTTGGTAAATACTCTTGGTGCGGTCATTATACCGAACGGTAAGACTTTGAATTGATAGTGTATTCCCTTGAATACAAACCTTAGGTATTTCCTGTGCGAAGGGTGTATCGGTATGTGGAAATACGCGTCTTTGAGATCTAAGGTTGTCATGTAATCTTGTTGCTTTAGCAGTGGTAACACCTCCTGTAGCGTGACCATGTGAAAGTGGTCTGATTTGATGTAGGTGTTTAGTATTCTGAGATCTAAGATTGGCCTCAGTGTTTTGTCCTTTTTGGGTATTAGAAAGTACAGTGAATAGACTCCTGTGTTTATTTCTGTACATGGTACCAGTTCTATTGCTTCTTTTTGCAGTAGTGCTTGAACTTCTATTTCTAGGAGGTCTAAATGCTGTTTTGACATTTTTTGTGTTTTTGGTGGGATATTTGGAGGGATCTGTAGAAATTCTATGCAATAACCATGTTGGATAATTGCTAAGACCCAAGTGTCTGTTGTTATATCCACCCACGATTGATAAAACTGACTTAGTCTTCCCCCCACTGGTGTTATGTGGAGGGGTTGAGTGACTTGTAAGTCACTGTTTGGTTGTTGGGGTTTTGGGGCTTTGAAATTTTCCCCGGTTTCTCGGGAATTGTCCCCCTCTGTACTGGCCCCGAAAACCTCCCCTTTGGTACTGTCCCTGGTAGGTAGACGGTGTTGATTGTGAGGTGCTGGCTTGTGTGGCCTGACCCCGAAACCCCCCTCTGAAGGTTGTTTTACAGAAGGTGCCGAAAGTGCCTCTGCTTTGCGGGGAGTAGAGCGCGCCCATGGCCTTGGCTGTGTCAGTGTCCTTTTTCAGCTTCTCAATCGCGTGTCAACCTCTGGTCCGAACAATTGTTGTTCGTTTAACGGCATATTGAGTACTGCTTGCTGTATTTCTGGTTTAAAGCCAGACGTGCGTAACCATGCGTGCCTTCTGATGGTTACTGCAGTGTTTATTGTCCTTGCAGCTGTGTCCGCTACATCCATAGAGGAGCGTATTTCGTTATTGGAGATGTTTTGTCCCTCCTCAACCACCTGTTTTGCCCGCTTTTGAAATTCTTTGGGTAGATGCTCGATGAGATGCTGCATCTCGTCCCAATGGGCTCTGTCATAACGCGCTAGGAGCGCCTGAGAGTTTGCGATGCGCCACTGGCTTGCAGCTTGTACAGTGACTCTTTTCCCAGCTGCATCAAATTTTCGGCTTTCCTTATCCGGGGGTGGTGCATCGCCCGATGTGTGTGAATTGGCTCTTTTGCGAGCTGCTCCTACCACGACTGAGTCTGGTGGCTTTTGAGAGGTGATAAAAGCAGGGTCTGTGGGAGGTGCTTTATATTTTTACTCTACCCTCGGAGTGATCGCTCTACTCTTGACAGGGTCTTTGAAGATTTGCTTCGCGTGCCTTAGCATTCCTGGAAGCATAGGCAGGCTTTGGTAGTTGCTATGGGTGGAGGAGAGGGTGTTAAAAAGGAAGTCATCCTCGACAGGTTCTGTGTGTAACGACACGTTGTGGAATTCTGCTGCCCTAGCTATCACCTGCGCATACGCTGTGCTGTCCTCAGGTGGTGAGGGCTTGGTAGGGTATGACTCTGGACTATTGTCTGACACTGGGGCGTCGTATAGGTCCCAAGCATCTTGGTCATCTTGGCTCATGGTGGTGTGAGCCGGTGAATGTGACGGAGTTTGTGCCGGTGATATCTGAGTTACAGGTGGAGGAGAGGGTGGCGGAGTTGCTTTCTTTGCCACCTTTGCTTGTGGTGTTAGTTGTTCAGTTTGGAACTCTAGTCTCCTTTTTCTCCTGATTGGTGGAAGAGTGCTAATCTTCCCTGTTCCACTCTGGATGAAGATCCTCTTTTGTGTATGGTCTACATCAGTAGTCTGTAACTCCTCTTCAAACCTGTGTTTACGCATTTGAGAGGACAATGATTGTTCCTCTGAATATGAGCCGGTAGTGGGTTCGGTTGCTGGTTGTTTTGGCACCAAAACTGTGTCTTTTTTTGTTTTCGGCTCCGAGGCGAATCTCTTCTTTTTCGGAGTCGAGCCTTCTCGGCGTCGATCATCCTCGGTGCCGCTGTCTCTGCGTCGAGCAGCGTGGGCTCCGCTTTCTCGGCGTCGATCTTTTTCAGCAACACTTTCTCGGTCCCGAGAATGTTGCGTGCCTGTGTCTCGACCCGAGTCGGACGTTCTGGGCACCAGTTCGGCCTTTTTCGGTGCCGGTGGACGGTCACCTTTATGGGTTGAGCCATGGCCAGTTGGCAGTGGCGTCCCCTGGGCCTTGTCTGTTTTCTTGTGCTGTGTGCTTTTCGACGTCTTACTCACAGTTTCATCGACGTCGAATTCATCCGAGTCCGATTCATGGATGGAGAAGGCTTCCTCCTCTTCTCCTTGTTCCTCGAACTCTCGGTGTTCTGTCGGCGTGGACGCCATCTGTAATCTTCTGGCTCGACGGTCACGGAGCGTTTTTCGGGACCGGAACGCACGACAGGCCTCACAAGTTTCTTCTTTGTGCTCGGGTGACAGGCACAAGTTACAGACCAAATGTTGGTCCGTATATGGATATTTATTGTGGCATTTAGGACAGAATCAGAATGGGGTCCGTTCCATCGGTGTCGATGTTACACGCGATCGGGCTGACCAGGCCCCGACGGGGATCGAAATGACCCCGAAGGGCTACCGGAGCTCTTCACGATTCGGTGTTGATTCTAACTATCCCGATCAAAACAATACCGACGTAGTTTTTCGAAGTTTTGACTATCTTTCCGTCCCGAAACCCGGAGCGAAAAGGAACACGTCCGAACCCGAGGGCGGAAAAAAAACAATCTAAGATGGAGCCGACGCCCATGCGCAATGGAAGCAAAGAGGAGGAGTCCCTCGGTCTCGTGACTCGAAAGACTTCTTCGAAGAAAAACAACTTGTAACACTCCGACCCAACACCAGACGGCAGACTGTGCACAACATGTGTATCTGCAGCAACAGATGCCATCGAACATGTATTTACTAATAGAACCCATACCCTAAGTCATTTATATGCATCTGTGCCTGCATATTGGCCCCAGGACCCTCTTGTACAGTTTGTCTGTCTGGACACTGGATTTTACAACATCACTCTAGCAGTAAGATGGCTGCGACAGTGTCTATCCTCCTGTGAGAGTGAATGGGATAGTGTATGTCTCCATTTGTGGGTGAGTGTCAGAGTGTGTCTTTGGGTGTGAGACTATGTGTGACAGTGTTTATATTAGTGTGAGACTGAATAGGAGACTCTCTGTCTGGGTGGGAGTGGGAGTGTGACAGTGTCTCCCTGGATGTTTGAGTAGGTGTAAGAGTGTCTCTCTAAGTGTGAGAATGTCTGTGTGACAGTGGGTGTTAGAGTGTGTCTTCAGGTGTGATACTACGTGTGATAGAGTCTGGGTGTGAGAGTAAGTGCGACAGTCTCGGTCTTGGTGTGAGAAAGAGTGTGACAGTGTGTCTCAATGTGAGAGTGGATGTAAGAGTATCAGTGTGAGTGTCTGCATGGGTGTAATATTGGCTGTGAGAGTGTCTGTGGGTGTGAGAGTCTCGGTCTTGGTGTGAGAGTGTATGTGACAGTGGTCATCTTGCTGTTAAAGTGGGTCTGAGAGTCTCTGTATGGGTGTCACACTGAGTGTCAGAGTGTGTCCGTGGGTGTGAGACAAAGCATAAGAACATCGTTATGGGTGTGAGTGTGAGAGAGCCTGGGAGTGTGATTGTCTAACAGTCTGAGTCTGGATTTGAAAATGGGTGTTACAGTGTCTGCATGGCTTTTGAGAGTGGGTGAGTGTCTGGGTGTGAGAGTAAGTGTGAGAGTATCGGTGTTGGTGTGAAAGGGATTGTAACAATGTCTACCTCACTGAGATAGTGTGTGTAAGAGTACCTCTGAGTGTGAGTAAGTGTGTCTGCATGCCTGTGAGAGTGGGTGTGAGCTGTCTGTCAGGGTGTAGGGTGTAACAGTGTCTTCTCTAAGTGTGAGGGTGGATTTGACAGTGGCTATCTTGCTGTGGGAGGGGGTCTGAGAGTCTCTGTATGGATCTCAGACTGAGTGTCATGGATGTCAGACTGAATGTCCTCTGTAGGGATGTCAGACTGAGTGTCAGAGTGTGTTCATGGGTGTGAGAAAAAGTGTAAGAACATGTAACAGTGTGAGTCTGGATTTGAGAATGGGTGTCAGAGTGTCTCTGAGTGTAAGAGTGAGTGTCTGCATGGCTGTAAGAGTGGGTTTGAGAGTCTCTGTCTGGGTGCGAGAGGGAGTGTGACAGTGCCTGCCTGGGTGTGAGAGTAGGTGTAAGACTTTCTCGAAGTGTGAGAGTGAGCGTGAGAGTGTCTGTATGGGTGTGAGAATGAGTGTCAGTGTGTGTCTCTGGTGTAAGACTACATGTGACAGTGAATGGCTGGGTGTCAGTGTGAGAGGGAGTGTGAAAGTGTGTCTCAATGTGAGAGTGGTTGTAAGAGTATTTTTCTCGGAGTCTGAGTGTAAGCGTATCTGCAAGGGTGTGGGAGTGGATGTCAGAGTGTCTGTGTGGGTGTGAGTGGATGTGACAGTGTCTCTCTGGGTGTAAGAGTGGATGTTAGGGTGTTTCAATAGATGTATGAATTTATATCTATTTTTTTTTTTACGTTCTGTGAACTCCACAGATTCACCAGCGGATTTACATGGGGGAATGATGGGGGTGCACTGAGCCCTGCGGATGGATCCGTGGATTTAAAAAAAACAAAGAAATACGTTTTAATGCATTTGAAGACCATTTTCACTTTTTTAACACAAATATATAACACCCATGGGGTCAGGCAACCTCTCCCCAGCCCCATCATCTACATTCAGGCAAAACGTCTGCCTCAGTGACTGTTTCCTGATGAAATAAAACTGTGGCTATTACATTCCTGTCAAATTGCAGCCAGACAATAAAATCCTCCCTGTGGTGCGTAAATCCACAGATCGATCGGCGAGGATCCGTGGAGAATCCACAGTGCTAGATATCTAAATGTTTTGCCCTCAAATGACTCCAAAGCTACTGAACTGGTTTACACCAAAACACAAAAAAAAGCGTAATCTGCAGAACAGAATCTAGCGTCATGCCAAATGGTGCTGTAATTCCGTTCAGCAGTTCAGGCTGTAGGCGTGTCTAAAGAATGCAAAATCCACATAGACACAGAATGGAGAAAAAGGTTTTTGGGACCACCCCTTTATTTCAGCCCCTGCTTCACGGATACCCCCGAAAATTTCAAGACAGCAGCTGAACTGACCAAAATATAAGTTTTTAAAATGTCATGAATATTAATCAAGCGAAGCCAAAGTTATTGGAAAAACAAAAAATGGACCTAACTATAACTACTTAGTGGCGACTGCCAATCTGTGACTGTCAGTAGTGTACACACACACACACGTGTATGTGTGTTTATATATATATATATATATATATACACATACATATATATATATATATATATATATATATATATATATATATATATACACACATATATATATTTTCAACCTCACTGCAGTCTTCGAAGCAAAGCACACTTTGCTTCGAAGTCTGCGTTGAGGTTGAAAATATTTACAAGCAGGAGCACCAGGTTCTGTGAAAGGAAGATATAATTTACAACAATATTTGCGAGGAGAAACATTTCTCCTGCGTGTGTACTGTACTTGGAAGATTGGAACAGACTGTGAAGTCAATAACTTCCAAAGTGCCTTTGCGCCAACTTGTTTGTGGAAGAGATGGACTTATCTAAATTATGATGAGCATATGTCTCTTCATTTCATGATTCACAGCACCGATGCAACCCTTTTAATTACATAGAGGGTCCGGGGATAAAGCATTTGAACACCAACAGTTATTGTGGACAGTGGTTAAATAAGACACGAAATGGATTTCTGTGAAATAACAGTGCAGGTATTGGAGCATATGCACGAATGTTGAAGTGCGGAGAGTTGAATTATTTAAATAATGAAAATGTGAACAGATATTGTGAAGATTAATGGTACAAACTACTTACTGCACCGACATTATTCGTGCCACCTGCCTTGTATTTTCAACTGCTCACAGAATATGAAGTTCACAGCTGTGGGATATGAAGGTATATATCTCACAATGCCTCTGTGCACTAGAAAGACAGGCGTTTTAAACCAGCGTGGAAAAAGACTTTAAACCATTTGATAAAGACGAGATGTCATGGAGCTTGATTTATGCTGCTTAAGTAACTATGCCTGTCATTAAATCAACTTGCTAAAGAACTCCCCGGGAGTGCGGTGTTTTTCTCTTGTGTGATTATATATATATATATATATATATATATATATACATATATACACACACACATACACATATACATATACATATACACTCCCATAGTGGCGGTTGCCACTAGGAAGTTAGAACCATGTTCCCATAGAAAAAGTGTTTTTTTGACTTGCCTATATCTTTGGCACCATTTGACAAATCTTCACTACATTTTTTATTTTTTTTTATTTTTTAAGTGTGCCGTTGATTCTAGTTGCGTATGGGAAGTTTTGGGGTGATCAGTCAAGCGGGGCGAAGACAAAGCAGGGGGGTAAAAAAAAAAACATGCGTTTCTCATGTTAAGTCCCATAGGAGTTTTGAACATGACTACAACCTAAACTGCTGGACGAAATTACAGCTAATTTGGCAGAAAGCTAGATTTTTTTTCTTCTAATTGTGCTTTTGGATATGTGGTGTAAAGCCTTTCAGTAGTTTTTGTGATATTAAAGGGGAAATAAATTTGCACTCTTACCCGAAGGTAACTACAACTTGAGATCCGCACAGTTTTGTTCTTACATTTTTTTACTGCAAATATTACATTGATATTATCAATGATGTTATCAAAGATGTCATGAGTGCTCCAAATTGTGGGGTAATTAGCCGTGCATGGCAAGGGTGCGAGTTATAGCTACCTTAGGGCACTAGTTATAGTAGTTAACTCTAACTACAACAGGTGAATTTCTGTGGTTCTGTACATTTAAGATGTGAGCCCAACTATAACATCCCTGTACCCTTTCGTTTTTTAAATTAATTTCTATGTTTTAAAAACATTCTATTTCCTAACTATAACATCCCTTTAACCTTTGGCTTTTTCAGTGAGTATATACATATCTATCTATCTATCTATATATATATGTGTGTGTGTGTATATATATAAATTGGTAACTAATCCTAAGCTTCTTTGATACCATAAAAGGTGTCAAGGTTAGTGCTATTCATTACAGGTTGGCTTGGATGCTATCTTACCAATCCAGAGCTGTAATATTGTGCTTGGAATGGTAAAAGGCTTTTGTCATCTTACAGCTCGGTGTGGATGGTACTGTGCTAATCCTATGCTTAAAAACTTTGCAAGAAAAATATACATTTGAGGTGAGTAGATTTGGAGCGTTGCTGGTGTTGTAGGGTGCTCCATACAGGAGCTATTCTCCAGCTAAACTTGGGAACTACCCAGAGTTCTCAGATTTTTTTGTGCATAATTTATGCTACACTCTAAGCCTCAAAGGGTTATGTTTTGACTTATATTAGGTGCTCCCTTTTGTTTGGGCAAAGCTAAACGTCTCTGAAGAGCTATAATATTAGCAAAACACATGCCAGGGGTTGCTTTTATTCAATCCAGGTTGGCTTTGATGGTATTTTACCAATGCAGAGCTGTAATACTATGCCTGGATGGGTAAAAGGCTTTTCTCATTTTACAGCTCAGAATGGATGGCACTGTGCTGAACCTATTTGTAAAGACTTTACTGTAAAAATAGCAAAAGCATTTGTTACTTTCCAGCTAAGTGTGGATGGTACTGTTCTAATCCCATAATTAAAAACTTTGCTAAAACAAAAAACAGACATTTGGTTTAGGGCGAGCAGATTCGGAACGTCACTCGTGTTGTAGGGTGCTATATAGAGGAGTTGCTCTCCACCTAAACTTGTGACCTACCCAGAGTTCTTCTCAGCTTCTTTTTTGCATAATTTATAAGGCACTCTAAGACTGAAAGGGGTGTGTGTGTGTGCTTCCACTAAAAAAAAAAAAGAAATAATAAAAACAAAGGTTACAGGGATTTTATAGTTAGACTCATATTTTAAACGTACAAAACCACAGAAACTGATGTGTTGGAGTTATTTCAACTAACTATAACTCGTGCCATAAGGGAACTATAACTCACCCCAGTATACACAGTTTTTTAATGAATATTTTTACAACAAATGTTACAGTGATATCAATGATGTTATAAAAGATGTCATGAGTGCTATATTATCTGGCGTAATTATCAGTGCATGACGAGGGCGCGAGTTACAGTCACCTTAGGGCACAAGTTATAGGTAAGCGAAAAAACTAACTATAACAGGTGAATTTCTATGGTTTTGTACGTTTAAAGTGTGGGCCTAACTATGGCATCCTTGTAATCTTTGTTTTTTTAAGTGAATTTCTAGTTTTATAAAATTCTATTTCCTAACAATAACGTTCCTATATTTTTTTAAAAACATTTTATTGATTTTCCAACAGAAACAATGCTCCCCAACTGGCGGGAAGTCAAGGTGAGAAACCATGCGTTATTGTAGTATTCAACAGAAGGGAAAAAAACCAAATCAATCTATATAAGCCGTTTAACATGTTCTCACCCCGCTTCCCAAACCCATCCCTCCCTGCCCCCTGAGTCGGCATAGATCTGCTATGCAATGACGAAGCAGGATTTCAGTATAACGTCCCTGTAACCTTTGCTTTTTTAATTACGTTAATCCAACCACCGACTTGCATGGACTTCAGCTGTGCATCTCGGAGGCTGGCCGGTGGCCAATCCGCGATAAACACCCAAACCAGCGCCGCACACAGCATTTGGCCATGTGCTACAGGGGTTGGCCGCAGGTCCTGGCCTGTGGGGAGGTGCTGCAGCCAACACCCCCCCCCCTTTAACCATCCAACCTTGTGCCACTTAGAATGATAAATGTTCTGACAAATAAAAAAAAAATGTATTTGACAATAACAAAGAGCAAGATCACCTTTCTGCATGTACCTTAAATATCTGAAGTTTAAAAGAATTGAAAGCTGAGAAATGACAACTGACTGGAACTCTCAACCTTCTGTGTGAGGGTCTGAGAACTTAACCACTAGGCCAAAGTGGTCAGGGAAAGAGATGAAAACTCTGCTTTCAGTAAGCAGAAGCTGCCAAGCAGATTGTTTGCTTTTGCTTGGTGGGAGCTATCAGCTCCTCTGGAGGTAGCAGGAGCCGGCCTTGGGGGGTGGCTGTCCCCAAAGCCATAAATGGCTAGGTAGAGTTTGCAGCCCCCGCCTTATGTTGTTGTATGTTGTATGTTAGGGTGGTGGCGGTCCCAGGGGCGGCATGCAGGCCCCCACACATACATTTGCCCCAGGGACTGGTCATTTGCATTGCATGGCGGGAGCCTGGGGGATGCCACGCAGCCCTCCTTCATACATTTACATGCATTTGCCCCAGGGACGTGGTGGTCCCCGGGTGGGGGGATGAGAGGGAGCAGGTGGGCCCCCCTGCATACATTTGCAAACATTTACCCCCGGGTGGTGGGGGTCCCCGTGGCGCAGATAGCTACATGAGGACCCCTACAAGCATTTACACTTTTCTATTCGACACATCACTTTACTGACTCCACTCTACTGTACGAGACCCCACTTCAATTTATAAGTTTACTACTTATGCTACGCCAGACTCCACTCTATGCCACTCTACTCTAGGACACACAAATACACTCTATTGTACTTTACTCCACACTATGTTACACCATTCAACTCTACTCCACTCCACTGAACAAGACATTACCTCACTCTACACCACAGTACAACAATTTACTTTACGCAGCTCCTGTTTCACACACTACTGTACTCTATGGAACTCCACTCTAAAACACTCTACTACACTGTATACCACTCTGACACTTTACTCTTGTCTATATTTCTTCACTCCACTGTACAACACTGTACTATACTATATTATATGCCATTGTACAACATTTTACAATCCTCTAGTTCACTATACAACACTGTACATAACTCTTTGTATGTCACTGCACCCAACTTTACTCCACTCCAACACAGTACTCCACTCTAGGCCACTTAATGCCATTATACTCAATAACATTGCATGTCAATCCATTCTACAACACTGTACACCACTCCACTCTACAAAAAAAAACTAGAACAGTGGTTTTTAACCTTTTGACTCCTGAGAACCCCTACCTAATCATTACTGGAAACCTGGGAGCCTCAATCAATTATTGGAAATGTGGACCCCCACTGAGTTATTACTGAAAGCCAGGGTACATGGACTAAGCATTTTCAATGATTTGAACCGCTAAACAATATACAAACAATAGAGAAACAAGCACTCATCAAACAAATTGACAAATGATGAAATAATGTATTAATTCAAAATCAAATCACAAAAAATCTAAATTGTAATTTTAGTAGGAGGGTACGAGCGTTTCTAAATTTGATTAACCCCATTCATCGTCCATACTCTGTTCTGTATGATTCACTTGCACTACTGTCACAAATCAATCTGAGGATACTAACTTAATTTTTAGCATCCAATTTCAAATTTTTTCACACTTACAGAAAATGTTAAACTTTGAAATTGTACATGTATCTTCATTATTTTTATAAACTTTATTAATCAGTTAATAATATTTAATATTCTAAGTAAACATTGACAACCTGAGTAGGCTTCACGGACACCCAGGGGTCCCTAGACCACAGGTTGGGAATCACTGAACTAGACTGTAAGACACTTTACTCTACATCACTTTCCAATACTGCACAACACCCCACTACACTCTACTGTACAACACGGTACTCCAGTTTATGGCACTTTACTCGACTGTATGCTACACCACTCTACTGCACTCCACACTATTACAGCCTATGACACGCCACTCCACTCTGACACTTTACACCACTCCACACTACCCTACTACACTGCCCACTACTTTACTATGCTCTACGTCATTCCACTGTCCGACACTATATTCCAGTATATGCGACTCCACTCTACAACATTGTACTAAATTCTATGCCACTCTACTCTTCTATACTGCATGACACTTTATGATACGCCACTCAACTTCTCTCTACAATATACCACTCCACTATATGACAAGCCATTCCATTCTATGACACTCTCCTCTTCTGTAGTTTATGACACCCCACTTGACAATACTCCACTTTATGACACTGTACTTCATCCTACTCCACTCAAACACTCTACGCCACTCTTTGACAATGAACGACACACTGTTGTGTTTGACACGGCATTCCACCGTGCAACTTGCTGCTCCAGTCTACAATTCTTGCCACCATAATATCAGACACCAGGCCACTACACTGTACGATATGCTACTACACTCTAGTTGATTCCAATCACCAATACTCCAGTCTATGATAATAGACTTTACAACACTCTCCTCCACTGTACAACACTCCTTATAACTCTTCACTTACGATACTCGACTCTACCATATGAAACGCTTTTTTATTAAAAAGCAAAAAACTACTGAATTTTAATGAAGAAAAAAGAAACGTTATAGCTTAGTTATAGTTAGGAAAAACTACTTTTCATACACAAACCAGGTTTAAACAGCACAAACTTTAAAAATTCTAAAGTTATAGTTTTAACTTTCACTTCCAATTTACCCATGACCTTCAAATTATTATAAGTAGCGGACCTTGTTACACACTCTTTTAAGGTCGCTTACTAGACAAAACTAACTATAACTCGCCATTCTACTATGCACCGTGTTCTCACAAATACTGATACTCCACTGCACAACACTATACTGTACAAGACTTTCTGACACTCTGCTGCACGACACTACATTTGAAAGCACTGAACTACATGACACAGTACTCCACTGAACTCCATTCTTTGCTACTGGACTGCTACACTCTATATTACTCTACTGGATGATACTCCACCCCACCACACTCCATTTCCTGACACTCCACTGTACAACACTCAGCTCTACTATTTGACACACCACTACACTGTACTACACATCACTTTACTCTACAATACTCCACAACACAATACGACACACCACACCACTCTATTCCACTCTACAATACTCCACTCTATGACACTAGACTATACAATACTTTCCTTCATTGTACTACACTCCAATTTATGACACTTCAATCAATGACACTCTACACTGCGATGTGAAATGCATTTTTATTAAAGGTAAATACCATTAACATACAATGAAAAATCAAAGCTTAAGAATAACTAATAGTTAGAAATACGCTGTGTATTCTTTCTATACAATCCAATTTAAAATACACAAACATAAAAATGTTTAAAGTTATAATCAAAACTTCATTTTATAATATACGCACCACCTTCAAATTACTATAAATCACGCACCTGCAAACAGTTTTGTCACCTCACTCGCCACACTATATTAACCAACTGTATCTCATGCCTTTTCCATGCACTGTTTATACCCTTGCATACTAAATCACTAATAGCGTGTGAAATCATAGCATTCTTAACAACACCTACAACTTCTCAAATTACATTATTTGTCACAACACGTTGCATGATGGTGTGGCGAGTTATAGTTAGTGTTGTCTGGTTAGCTACCTGAAAAGAAAGTGTAACAATTTTCACTACCTATAATGATTAGAAGGTGGTGAATAAATCTGAAAATCAGTTATAACTATAACTTTAGAATTTTTAAAGTTTGTGTTGCTTACACTTGGTTTGTAGAGAGAAAATATGTTTTCCTATCTGTAACTAAGGTAGAACCTTTGTGTTTTTTCGTTGACTATATATATATATATATATTTTTTTTTTTTAAACACTGGTTAAATTAACTTTATAGTTAGGTGTAATACAAATATCTGTTTTTGTTAAAAAAAACTAAAAAAAAAACTAGAAATTCACTGAAAAAAACAAAGGCTAAAGTGATATTATAGTTAGGTGAATTTCTCAGTGACGACAATAACGTTTTGAACTAAGAACCATACAGAAATTCAGCAGTTATAGTTAGCAGCAGTAACTATAACTTGCGCTCCCGCCATGCAATGCTAATGACCTCGCATATAACATCACTCATGACATTTTCTATGACATAATTTATAGCACCACTGATGACATCATCCAATTAGTGTGCAGGTTTGTTTTAGTTTACATACTGGTAACTACAATATTACTTTTCTATGTAATTTTGCGGAGCGTGGGTGCAGCTAATGGGTGAATGTGTGTACATATCTGTGAAGCGGTATTGCACACAATATACATTTTTGCATTCAGGAGTAACTGTGTGCACGTGACCGTTGACTTGTATTCATTATGTTCCACACAACTTTTTAATTCTGCAGAAAAAGTTTCCAACAGGAGAACAATTCTGCATAGTAGATATTATCAACGTTTATAAGCAGCTTTGAGTAATAAGAGAGAATCGTGTGAGCGTGATAATTTATATTGAACATGGAAGAGTGTATGCACCAGATACTAACCTATGTGTGGGTGCTTGTTTTGCTTCAGAAGATGAGCTAACTAAAGTTTTCACTACAGTATGACAGGTAGTATGAATTTTAGCAACTTCAGATCCTGGTCATTTTTGGCAAATAGTGTCTTCATTGACAATTGTTACACAGAATGTACACTGTTCTTAGTAGATTCTTCTGAACACTCTGGGGGTCATTAGGAGTTCAGAGGTCTCATGACCGCCATGTTGGCTGTGGCGGTCGTACAGCCAATGGTCTGGTGGAGAAGGCCACCAAATTATGACTATGGCAGTCTTCCCAACAGAATACAGCCAATCCTCAGCCAGCACCGCAAGTGCGGTCAGGCCGCCATGGACAATGGCAGCCACCTTCAGGCCGGTGGCAACCATGTTCCCACTGGACAGATTACGAGGCTGCACACCTCCACGTTTTGCACCGCGGTCGCACCACCACAGAAACAGTGGCAGAAGACCTCAAGAGGTCAATATCCTCTCCACTGAGGGCAGCAGAGCTAGCAGGGGCAGAGGTGCCTGCAGCGAAGGAGACACCCACCCTCCTGGGTGAGGGAGCATGACAACTGGGTGGGGAGCTACAGGGTGGTCAGTGGTAGTAAGGTGGGTGGCGGACAAAGATGGTGCTGGGGTGGTCCCAGAGGGTCCGCCACCACCCAGGAGCGTCCACTGGAGGAGGACTCTGAAGATGCAGAAGATCCAGTCTCCCTGTGGCACTCCTGTTGCCCTGGGCCCCACGCTGTCAGTGGTATCAGCACTCCCGGTCCAGTGGCCAGCAGAAGCAGAAAATCTGTCCTAATCTGGATCAAAACTCTCCACACTCCTATAACCTTAAAGAAAAACAGTTGACTGAACACAACACAACATAACATAACATGCATGTTCTGAATCTACACCTGACCAGTTCATGTCCATAGGTAATGTCCCCTGATAGTTAAGAAACTCAAGTCACAGACCACACAGCACCTGCCATTCTAATCACATGCCTGGCCAAACCCTCTGTACACATATGTCATAATGGAAACCATCACAGATGTACCACAACATGAGGCACCACCATAAAAGTGACACCTGGTGTGTAGAATACATGTCTGGAGAATAGCCAAGTCACTACATGTACCAAATTCCAGAGGAACCCCTGCAGACACTGAACACAGATACACTACATCACTTCATACATGCATGTGCAGCTACAGTGGCCTACATACCACACAAAACAATCACTGAGTGCAGTATAAGAACTCCTAAACATTAGCCAGCCACGAAAGACAGCATATGGCACCCAACATTCCACCTGAGATGCAGTTACAGTTCCACCCCATGACTACACGGCAACACCACTCACACCTTTCCTGACTTGTGATTACCTGCACCTAAGACAACACACATATCCCATGTGCACATTACGTATACATGGACCTTCATCACTGCAGTTGCACTGGCAACATATTCCACAGCCAAACACCTGTATTAGGAATTATTGTACAGCTAAACCATTAAATCTTGAAAATATAAGTAATTCAATAACAATTCCTGTCAAAACAGGCCACATCAGCTAGACAAAGGGCAGCAATGATTGACCCACTCTATTACATATGACCCCAAATAACCATTGAGACATGATGTAGGCAGATAACATATGTGTCACTGTAATTGTTAGGACATTGGCACACACAGCATGGACATTGCATATTGTCAAAGGGTAGCTCTGCCTTGCACCTTTCTGCCTCGAGAACAAAGCCATTGGAATAAATGTGATTTGCCCATATGTCAATCCCATGGAAATGCATGAAAAGGACATATAGACAAAAATCAGACACCCAAAGTAGAATAGCCTTTCCTTACCACCTTCACATACCACATAGTATGAAGATGATGGGACAATGGGGACAAATCTACAGAACCATATGTACTATCCTATTCTGGCCTTATCTGTGAAGTGAATGAGATGCCTGCCTCACATGGTGTCAATACCTGTACAAGAACAAATGTTACATAGCCCCTGTACAAAATATGTCAGGCACTCAGTTGCAAATACAGGTGATCAAAACAGATGGGGTTGCTCAGACACCTTAGAGCTACTAGACCACATATGCTGAAGGAAGGACCATGACATACTCTATGGGTAGGATGAAACAGCAACTTACATCAATACAAATGGCTGGGTGTAGTCATACATGTGGCATTCTCATCTGCGCCTCTCCACATGCAGTCATAGATATGTCTTGAGACAGATGAAAATAAACATATGCATAGCAATCCATGAATGCCAGATCTACATCTAATAGTCAAGCAATGTGGGTACTACGTATCCCCACCAATTTACATACATGTTACACCTACACATTGTCACAGCTGCTACAGTGTGACTGCAAACACCATACAACCAAAGCCAAGTACCAGGATACAATCAGTGCTTACCCGCTTGTGGCTGCTGTACTGCCCTCAAACGCCCACCCACCTCAGGGTAGGCCATCGCCAAAATGCTGGCTACTAAGAAGGTCAGAGTCAGACGGGCACCCCCCCTTGTTGGGAGGACATCCCCAGCTGGACCTCCGTGGTCTTCCAGGCCCAGTGTCTCAGGTCCTCCCACTGCTTGCGACAATGGGTGCTCTACCGGCTGTGGATCCCCAGGGTCCGCACTTGCTTGGCGATGGTACGCCAGATCCCCATCTTCTGACGGGTGTTCCACCTGCATTAATGACACAGACAAAAGGGGAAAGTCATGTATATATGTACCATACCAATAGGAGTAGTACCTACATATCGGTCACTGCAAGTAGGCACACATACTCATTCTCTCTGCTCACATGCCTTCACAATAGGTCATCTGCATGCACCTACACCCTCACCAGTTCATATGCCCAAATAAACGTCTCACACACAACACCTATCACACATGGCTGGGCCATTGAACTCACCTGCTCCTCTGGTGCCCCATATAGCTGTCCATACAGGGATAGGACCTCCTCCACTAGCTTATCTAGCTCTTCAGGGGTTCAGGCAGGGGCCCTATCACCTGCAGGACGTGGCATGATGGCTCCCAGAAGCAGTACACAGCAGCTCACGTAGTGGAGGTGTTGCTGGCAACAGTGCCGGGAGTCAACTGAACAAAACTGCTGAAAATGGCAGTCACGGCTGCCACATACAGGACTATCACTTCCGGCGGTCATGCCCATTGTGCCCCAGTCCGCCAAAGGCAGCAATGTTAACCAATGACAAGTTGCACTGCGGTTGCGACCGCCTATCGCCATGACAGCTTCCGCCGGCGGATTTTGGTCACTTCCAACTGTCTACTACAGTAGGTCAGGCGCCTGCGATTTTGGGCACATGTGCTAAATAATCTGCACGAGTCACTTACTCTCCCTATTTCCAGTGTAACCATATGTAGAGCCATCATGGTTGTATAACATATTGTGTCAATCTTCACAGAATTACATATTCAGGCTGTCAATATTTTGCGAACTATGTAAAGCGAGTCTGAGGTACATAGTCCATGGCTAGGTATAGGTAGATACGAAAACATATGTGTAATGAGTCCATGACAGCAACGTCACCCACACATGTACTATGACATATGTTTTATATGTACATGCCAGTCCATGTAAGCCAATGTGCAGCAGTGAGGGTGAATTGGGGGCATATCTATGGTCTGTATTTTACATGTCAGCAGTCCTACGCCATCTCTAAAGAAGTTAGGTGCCAGATAATATACAATGTGTTGGTGATGTGTGCATTTTGCATATCTCATTGTCCATGCTATCCTGCCATGAGGAGAGTGAAACAACCACCAGTGTACCGTCCACTAGTTGACCTGGCAACCATGGAGGACAGGCATGTCATCCAGACATTTTGTCTGAATAGTCATGCCATCATGGATCTATGTACACAGCTGGAGCCAGATCTGATGAAAGCAATTCGCAATCCCTATTACATACCTCCCATGGTTCAAGTCTTGTCAGTGCTACACTTCCTTGCCACAGGGTCCTTTCAGAATACTGTCGCTTTAACATCAGGGATGTCTCAGCCCGTGTTGAGTCTAGTGTTGAAGGATATACTGTGTGCCTTGTTGAAGTACCTGGACAGCTATATCAGGGTCCCCCTGAGAGTGGATTTGGCGTTTGGGAAGGCAGACTTACGAGATGGAACACATTCCTCATGTGGTAGGAGCCATTGATGGCACCCACGTAGCCCTGGTCCCTCCCAGTGCCAATGAACAGGTGTGTAAGAACAGGAAGAATTACCACTCAATCAACGTACAGGTGGTGTGTCTTACAGACCAGTACATCTCACAAGTCACAGCCAAGTTTCCTGAATCAGTGCATGATTCCTACATAATGCGAAACAGCAATGTCCCTCATCTGATGGCACAACTACAGACAGCGAGGGCCTGGCTGCTTGGTAAGTAAGCATTGTGTTTCATTGTTATATCACCTGTTATCACATCATAGGCAGTCGCTCAAGCTATTTATGTTTTGTTCTACCATTGTTTTCACAGTTGACTCTGGCTATCCAAACTTTCCTTGGCTGTTGACAACAGTGAGGTACCCAGCCATGCCAGGGAACTCCATTTAAATTAGGCCCACAGGAGGACAAGGTGTGTAATTGAGCGAACATTCGGGCTCCTGAAGGTGCCTGGACCAATCTGGAGGTGCCCTCCTCTACTTGCCTCACAAGGAATGCCAAATAATCATTGCCTGCTGCATGTTCCACAACCTAGCCCTGAGACATCAGATACCATTGATAGCATATGGGGAAGGAGGGGGGGCGCGCCGCAGGACCAGTGGTTGGTAATGCTGATATGGCAAGTGATGAAGAGCCAAAGGAACACGGAGCAGCTGTCTCTAGGACAGAGCTCATCAATCAGTACTTCCACTGATATTCAGGTATGTGAAGTTGGCCTTTACAAGTGTCGCATGTGCACATTTTGATGTGGATGCCTGCCATAACACCTCCTGACTAGATTAATCCGTGGTGGTGTAATGAGCTCCAATGCATATATGTGAGTTGGGGAAGCTGACTGATCTATTGCAAGGTGTACAGTAATAGAGGGTCAGCTCAAGCATGTATTGTTACATCTGATCCAAACATTCACTTCTGCAATAGACTATCCGGTATTGAACTATGTTTCTTGCATTCACTTATTTTCTTTTCCATCCACTCGCTGAAATGTCCTGTTTGCCTCTGCAACCTATGGCTTGAGGTATTCATTGTCAGAAGTCAATGTTAGTAGATGACAGACATGAGAGTTGTTAATGACAGATAGCAGTTAAATTGGATATAGCTACAGGGGGATGTGAACTTGTTTGTACTCCCTTCATAAATGTGGAAATGTGACTGCTTCGTCCTTTCCTATTAGCAGTGGGATTGGGGGAGGGAGGTGAAATGGTATTGTTCATGTCAGCTGAAGTATGTGGCACTTGTGTGAAGAATGGATCATGCCCACTGGCTACACAGTGGGTGGAGTAGTTTGTGATGACCATGGGGCCTAGCTGTGTTTGTATTCTGACTTTGCTGTACAAGGTCCAGATTACTGTAATGTAAGGAAGCAGTCAGAACATTACTCCAGGTATATGCCCTATGTTTGTGTGTGGTTAATGTACCGTGTCCACAGTGATGTCATATGTGTGTTCCATGGGATATGTGATCATGTAGCTATGTTAAGTGTGTGTGATGAGTTGGAACCTGGTGACACATAGGTCCATACTGGGTGCCCCTGCTTTGTAGGTGTGTTACCATGGCCATGACTTCTGTTACCTGTATTTGTGCATTGTGTGCCACCATGCCTTCCATCCCAATAGTACTGACTCTCTGTCATGCGCTATTTGCAGAATGGTGTGTGTGATGAGTCTGTACCTGGTGATATATAGGTCCATATTGGGTGCCCTGATTTGTAGGTGGGTTACAATGGCCATGACTTCTGTTACCTGTATTTGTGCACTGTGTGCCATAATAGTACTCTCTGTCATGCTCTATTTGAGAATAGAATACTGACTATATTATGGTGTTGGCCCAGATTGCAACCTCTCTGACAACTGGCCTGTGACATCTCTGTTGTAATATGTCTCATGCTGCGGAAGACTCCGTCTGATGACCATTACACTGGCTGTTTGATGCGAGGGGCATGACCTCACCACAGTTGGCAAGCATGGCAATTCTTGAGGAATTAATAAGGACACATATACTGTAGCTATGCACAAGTGTCATTTATTGTGCATGTCATGATGAATAAGGCCAAAATTAAAGTGGTAAAATGAAAAGAGATGACCAGTTAGGTCACGGTAGATGGATTAATCAGAGTAGCAGCTATACCAGTTAGTTGCACAGCTCCAGGTCCTTGCACCATTGGCAAAAGGAATCATGTCTCAGAACAGTCTATAGGGTGTCTCAGTGATATACAAGTGACATATCAGGCGAGGTTCCACATCTTTGCAGTGGGTTTGGTCTTGGCATCATCTCCAGCTGGATGGACATCCACATTTGCGGGGGAGTTTTTCAGCTACATAGGGAGGGGTCTCGGAGGCTTGTGGTTCCCCTGTCAGGGCGTCCATTCCACTAGCTGCGAAAGATGTAGATGGGGCAGATGTTAGGTTGCTAGTGGAAGGGGACTGATGGTGTACTGAGGAACCAATGAGGGTGGTATTGATATCCTTCAGCACCTCTGCAATGGTAGCCATGGTGGTATTATGTGCCTACCACTGCTGCATGACTTACTGGTGGTATTCTCTCTGCAGCTTTTGATTCTCCCCCAACATGGTGATTATTTGGCCCATCCTGTCTTAGGAACTTTGGTATGCTCCCAGGACTTGGTAGATGGTTTTATGGCTCAGTGGAGTCCCTTTGAGGACCCACCCTCTGGCCCAAAGCATCCCTCCCATGCACACAACCCCCAGCTGCCTGTGCCCCTTGCATGGTGTGCCAACTCCCAATGGTAGAAGGGCCTTTATTGTCAGGGATGTCAAGGTTCGACTCGGGTCCCTGTACTGTGGGGCACACAACAGATTGAACTGGCCTTGGGACACAGGTTGGGGGGCGAATGGTTGCTTCTAATGTGGTTGCACCAGGGTTGGGGGTGTTGATGTGGGCAGGGTGAGGCAGGGAGTCGTAGACTGACAAGG
Organism: Pleurodeles waltl; assembly: GCF_031143425.1. Taxonomy (NCBI): domain Eukaryota; kingdom Metazoa; phylum Chordata; class Amphibia; order Caudata; family Salamandridae; genus Pleurodeles; species Pleurodeles waltl. The sequence continues at coordinate 69,037,890 of NC_090439.1, forward strand.
TGTCCCAGATGGGCCAGGTTATTTGTTGTCGTCCAGACATCCAGGCATGTTGTCTTCACTGGGACCTTCATCCTGAGGGGGACTGGTGGTGTCTGGTATTCTCTCCATGGTGGCAATGGCTGGGCTAGCTGTGGAGGGAGTTAGACACACAGTTCAGGTTGAAATGAGTGTTAGATTACCTCTTAAAGAGATGTATGACAGTGGCTGTACATGATTCCCTGCAATGACATTGACAGATACTACACAGCATACCTTTGTTGTACATACTACTCTGTGACTTGATTACCATACTCCATGTTGGGAGAGGTCATACAGATTTGGTTCATATTGCACTGCAAATTAGTTTGGTTATTATCTGCTAAATGACATGACTGTTCATCTATGTTGCCTAGTGATTTGGAAGGTTATAGCTGTACAATACACAATTGTGTTCCAGTGGGAACACAGTATGCAAGGATTATGGTCCTGTATCTAGTTGTTTTGCATGTGCGTCGACTCAGCCATCTTACTTTCTAACACAGGAATGATCAACTCAGATGCAGCTGTATGTTGTTTTGTATGCTACTGTGAGTGTACCATTGCATTTCTGTCATTGCCATGTACTGGTCTTCACTAGGTCAATCTAGATGGTATAGCTAGTACTTCAGTTATACATTCATGAATTGTGATATATTGTGCACATTAAAGGTGTTCATAAATAGCGCTGGAGAATTCTGGGCGTCCTAGTGATTTGATTTGCCAGTTGCTAACATGCCACTGCCAAGGGCTGTGGGGCAGTTGGGCTGGGTGGAGTGGTGGCATGCAGGAGAGGGGAATTAGGTGAATAGGTGGGAGGTGCAGTGGGTAATTTAGTTAATTATGGAGTATTTGAGTGGTGAGGAGGCATGCAGGACAATACAGTGGTGTGACATGACTGTTGTAGGTACTTACCAGACTCAAGTCCACCCAGGTATTCCAGTCAGGCCCTCCAGGTGCAGTATGTCCAAGACCTTCTCCTCTCAAGATGTGAACTGTGGGGGGGGGAGGGGGCACTGCCAGTCTTGTGCACGGTGATCCGGTGGCGTGATGCCATGGAACGCACATTCCCCTATAGGCCATGCCACCTCTTCTTGACGTCATTCCTTGTGCGTGGATGGCTGCCTACTGAGTTGACCCAGTTGACTATCCTTTGCCACAACTCCATTTTCCTGGCAATCGATGTTTATCAGATCTGTGCTCCAAACAGTTGTGGTTCTATCCTGACAATTTTGGCCACAATGACCCTCAACTCCTCATCAGTGAAGCCTGGGTGTTTTCGTGGGGACATGGTAGTGGTGGTAAAGACAGCGAGGAAGTGATTAAAAGGATGAATAATGTTTGTGAGGATGTGTGTGTGCTGTGATGTGAGTGAGTGACGGCTAATGTGTATTGTGTGGTTTTGTTAATTGTGTTGTGCAAGTATGGGATATGTGCTGAGTGTAATGTGGAGGGGAGCCTATTGTTTGTTTATTTAGTTATATTTTCTTTTCTAGTGTCTGGCTGTGAGTGGCATTCTGGTTGAAAAGAATTGTGGGTTGTATTGGGGTGTGTTATACAGCGCAGTGAGTAGTTGTGTTTGATGTGTGTGAGGTGTGGGGTTTTCAAACTATCCAATGTGGTGTGGTGTTCTACCTGATGTGAGTTTTGATTGCAACGGTTCGCACTTCCACCATGGAAGAACCGCTGTGGTGATTTGTGGCTTGTAATCTGGCGGGTGGATTTTTATCGGGCAGGCGGTTGAACCGCCTCTTTCCTGCCCTCCAGTGTCCTGGCGGTCTTGGATTTTTTACTGTTTTTTGGTGGTCCTCACTGTGTGACCCTTAATATGGCAGCCGGATGACCGCCAACATGGCGGTCTTTTGGTAGCCACCACCACGGCAGTCTTCCAAAAAGACCGCCAATGTTGTAATGAGGCCCTCTGTGTTGTATTTTTCATGAGAGGTTCACTATTGGCAAACAGTGTGGCATAGAATGAACTTTCTCCATACAGTAAACACCATTTAGAGTACTCAGTTCTCTAGCGATATCAACTTAATTTCTTAGTGTAGGTTTGGTGTGTGTCACGGGTTTGATAGGGATAAAAGCTGTTCATAGGAGGGCATTTTTTTTTTAGAATTGGCATTCACTATTTCAGGTTTCTCTGAACAGTTGTATACAGATTGAACACAATACTCAATGAGGGTGTGTGGTATGTCTGTGGTTGATTGTTAATGTGAAATATGCCATAGCAATTTATATAGCAATATGCAGGAAACAAGGGTTGGATGATGTCATCAATGATGTCAATTGAGAGGTCAACAGTGATGTCATAGAACATGTCATGACTGATGTCATAGGCGAGGTCATAAGCAGTGAATGGCAGAGGTGCAAATTTTAGTTAATGCTGCTAACTAACTACTGAACTTCTGTGTTTTTTTTTTTTTTTTTTAGTTCAAAACGTTAACGCTGTCACTGAGAAATTCACCTAACTATAAAGTTACTGTAACCTTTGCTTTTTTTTTTGTGAATTTCTAAGGTTTTGTTTTAAGGAAAATTTATATTTTTATTACACCTAACTATAAAGTTACTTTAACCTTTGTTTTTTTTCTCAGTGAGTTTCTATGATTTTTTTAAGTAAATTAATTTGTTAATAAATGCTAATCCATAATAGAGTAGTGAATACAACATGATTGGAGATTTCTTTATTTAAAAAAATATATATATATAAAAAAATATTATGGCTGCTGTGAGACACTAGTGAGACCCAGATGCACAATCCCCTGAGCGGCCTCTGAGGGGGCTGTACTTCCTGCTTGGCTCTCGAGAACTCATGAGATTGTACATTTACTATTGAGTTAATTACAGTATTTTACTATAATTTTGAATGAAACAGAACATTTCACATGTTGTATGACGTACAAAAGAATAAGGGCCAGATGTAAAAAGGTGTTTGCGAGTCGCAAACGGCGAAAAACGCTGTTTGCGAGGCGCAAAAGCCTCACCGGTATGCAGAAATGCATTTTGCGAGTCGGATCCGACTCGCAAAATGCATTTCCGACTCGCAAATAGGAAGGGGTGTTCCCTTCCTATTTGCGACTTGCAATGCAATGCAATGCAATGCAAAAGCGGTCGCAAATGAAATCGCAGTTACCATCCACTTGAAGTGGATGGTAACCCAGTCGCAAACGGGAAGGGGTCCCCATGGGACCCCTTCCCCTTTGTGAATGGAAACAATAATAATTTTTCAGAGCAGGCAGTGGTCCTATGGACCACTGCCTGCTCTGAAAAATACCGAAACAAAAGGTTTCGTTTTTTTTTTCTAAGTGCAGCTCGTTTTCCTTTAAGGAAAACGGGCTGCAGATAGAAAAAAAAAGACTGCTTTATTAAAAAGCAGTCACGGACATGGTGGTCTGCTATCTCCAGCAGGCCACCATCCCCGTGAGTGCCCATACTCGCAATGGGGTCGCAAACTGCGACCCACCTCATTAATATTAATGAGGTGGGTCTTTGCGACCCCATTGCGAGTTGCAGAAGGTGTCTGAGACACCTTTCTGCATAGCAAATTGCGACTTGCAATTTGCGAGTCGTACGGACTTGCAAATTGCAAGTCGCAATTTGCCTTTTTGCTACATCTGGCCCTAAGTTACTTACCTTCGGTAACGCTTTTTCTGGTGGATACAGTAACAACCTGTGGATTCCTCACCTAAAGAATTCTCCCCTCGACACCAGCCTCAACGGAAATTTCTTCCAGCTCTGCACGTCGACGATGACGTCACAATCGCCCGACTCCACGCAACGCCGTATGATGACATCCAGGCAACAAGAAGCCCTCGTCGACGTGCAGACGTCAGTTATCACAATTTTTAACGTGCCATAGAGGCGAACAGGTTGACACATTAAGTGAATGAAAACAGAACATTTATTATAATAAAAAATAAATTTAGATAACAGTAATAACTGGTCTATACAAGAGTAAAATATGTCATTCAAGTCCAAACATGTTTCCCTTGAGCTATCTAAATTTGAGAAAGAAATGTATATATAGATGCCACAACTATATACATAATTCAGGTATATACATATATACAAGGCAAAGGATGCTCACCCAAGGATTTCATGGTATGGCCAGCCAGACAACGGGGAGGCGGGTGGGACCATGAGGAATCCACAGGTAGTTACTGTATCCACCAGAAAAAGCGTTACCGAAGGTAAGTAACTTATTCTTCTGATGGATACACCTACCTGTGGATTCCTCACCTAAAGAATAGAGTCCCAAAGCAGTACTACCTCTGGAGGTGGGTGCCCGAATGGTCAAAACAAGACATCCCGCAGCACCGAGCGAGCAAAATGGCCATCCCTCCTTCTTACTTCAGAATCCAAACAGTAATGTTTAACAAAAGTATGGAGGGACGCCCAAGTCGCTGCCCTGCAGATGTCAGCCACAGGAACACCCCTAGCCAAAGCCGAAGAAGCAGCCTTAGCTCTGGTGGAGTGGGCACGAAGCCCCACAGGTGGTTCTTTCGTCGCCAAAGAATAACAAATCTTAATACATAGAATGACCCACCTGGATAGCGTTCTCTTGTGGACTGCTCTACCTTTCCTCTTCCCCACGTATCCAACGAAGAGCTGATCATCTTGCCTCTGTCGACATAGAAGCTCAGCGCTCTTCGTGGATCCAGCCGGTGGAGCCTCTCTTCCTCCTTGGATGGATGAGGTGGAGGGTAAAAGGAAGAGAGAGTAATAGACTGCCCCAGGTGAAAGGGTGTAACAACCTTCGGGAGGAAAGCCGCCTTAGTCCTTAACACCACTTTGTCCCTATAGAAAGAAAGGTATGGGGGCTCTACACTAAGAGCCTGAAGCTCACTGATCCTTCTGTCCGATGGAACACAGTCTTGAGAACTAGCAACCGCAAAGAGCAAGAATGCATCGGTTCAAATGGGGACCCCATTAAAAATGTTAATACTAAATTAAGGTCCCACTGAGACATAACAAATGGTGATGGAGGAAATTTGTTAGTAAGTCCCTTTAGAAATCTTAACACAATAGGAGATTTAAAGAAGGAAGGCTGATCAGGAAGGCACAGAAAAGCCGACAGTGCAGATAAATAACCCTTGACTGTGGCAACTGCACAACCCTTCTGTGCCAGGCAAAGAGCAAATGACAATATGTCAGACAAACGAGCCTTTAAGGGATCAATTCTGTTCTCTCCACACCAACATACAAATTTAGCCCAACGACTTGCATAGATCGATTTGGTGGAGTGTCGCCTGGCCGATAAAATAACATCCACCACTTCTGGTGGGAGAGAAAAAGCACTCAGATTGCCCGTTCAATCTACAGGCATGAAGGTGCAGGCTCTGGAGGTGGGGGTGTAGAATCTGCCCCTGCGACTGCGAGAGGAGGTCCACCCTGTAAGGGAGACGGAGCGGAAGGCACTGAGAGAGCTGGAGAAGGTCTGAATACCATACCCTTCTTGGCAAATCTGGAGCTATTAAGAGGACATGGGCTCGGTCTTGGCGGATCATCCTCAGAACTCGAGGAATCAAGGGTATGGGGGCAAACCCGTAAAGCAACTGATCCTTCCAGGACATCTGAAACGCGTCCCCCAAAGCTCCTTGGACCGGATACTGGAGGCTGCAAAACAGCGGGCACTGCGCATTCTCTTGAGCTTCAAACAGATCCATCTGTGGATATCCCCACATCTGGAATATGTACAGAACCAGATCTGGATGAAGACACCACTCGTGGTCGACCGAGTTGCGTCGACTCAGAACGTCCGCATGCACGTTCAGAGCCCAGGCCAAATGATGTGCTACCAAGCAGATTTTGTGATCCTGAAGCCAGGACCAGAGACGAAGAGCTTCCCTGCAGAGAAGATCCCACACCTCCCTGCTTGTTTATATACCACATTGCGGTAGTATTGTCCGTTAGGATCTGGGCTGACTGACCGCGAATGGAAGGGAGGAAGGCCTTGAGGGCCAGACGTACTGCCCGCAATTGCAACAGATTGATGTGAAAACTCTGTTCCACTGGAGACCAAAGGCCTTTGACCTCCAGGTCCCCCAGATGTGCTCCCCACCCTAGAGTGGAAGCATCCGTTACTACTGTGGCCACTGGTGGTGGCAGCGAGAACGGCCTTCCTTGTGACAGGTTGTCGACCGCCGTCCACCACTGAAGATCTACTGCAGCGTCTCTGGAGATCTTTATCGATTCCTCGAGATCTCCCTTGTGCTGAAACCACTGCCTGCGGACGCACCACTGAAGAGCCCCCATGTGCCAGCGTGCATGAGTGACCAGCAGTATGCAAGAAGCAAACAGACCGAGCAGACGAAGGACCTTGAGGACTGGAACTACCACTCCATTTCGAAACACTGGAATCAACGCCTGGATGTCCTGAACCCACTGGGGCGGAGGAAAGGCCCGATTCAATGTCGTGTCCAATACTGCCCCTATGAACAGGAGGCGTTGAGAGGGCTCCAGGTGAGATTTGGGCACATTGATTGAAAAATCCAGGTCGTACAACAACTGAGTAGACGACTGGAGATGACGCTGCACGAGCTCCGGAGTCTTGGCTTTGATCAACCAATCGTCCAGATAGGAAAATTCCGCTATCCCCCTTCTTCTAAGCTCTGCCGCTACCACCGCCATCACCTTTGTGAAGACTCGAGGTGCTGAAGTAAGACCAAGCGGGAGGACCGCAAACTGATAGTGCTGCAATTCCACCACAAACCGGAGATACTTCCTGTGCGATTTGAGGATCGGAATATGAAAATATGTGTCCTGCAAATCGACAGACACCATCCAATCTCCTTCGTTCAACGCCACAAGAAACTGTGAAAGGGTCAGCATTTTGAACTTTTCCTGCCTGAGGAACCAATTCAAAGCCCTCAAGTCCAGAATCGGTCTCAACCGACCATCCTTTTTGGGTATCAGGAAGTATCTTGAATAACAGCCCTGACCCCTCTCCTGCTCTATCGCGCCTTTTGCCAATAGGGACAACACTTCCTGTTGTAATAACAGAAGATGGTCTTCCGAACAGAAGGATGGGCGGAGAGGGAAGGGAGGAGGGAATTCCCGAAAGGGAAGAGCGTACCCCTTCTTCACAATGTCGATGACCCAGGAGTCTGTTGTTATAACCTGCCACATCGGAAGAAAATGGGCAAGTCTCCCCCTACCGGAGACAAGTGGACAGGGAGTGGAGGAGGACTACGGCTGCTTTCCTTGCTGCACCCCTCCCGAGGAAGAGGCAGAGTGCTGCTGGGTGGCTCCTCTTGTTCGGACTCTGCCCCTGCCCCTGAAAGATCTGTATAGCAGGGTGCTTGCAGTTTGTTGTGGCCCTTGAAATCTTCAACAAAAGGAGGAGCCACGTCCAAAACCCCTAAACCTCCTATAAGCTCTAATGGAGGATGAGGAGGATGACGCACCTGGCCTGAAGCCCTAGCGACCTCGCTGTGGCTCTGCTCTCCTTAAATCATTCTAGAGCAGAATCCGCCTTTGTTCCAAAGAGCTTCTCGCCATCAAAGGGCAGATCCAGGAGAGTCGCCTGTACATCTGATGAAAAGCCAGACGGACGCAGCCAACATTGTCATCTGGAAACTATGGTCGTGCCCATAGTTCTTGCCACAGAGTCTGAAGTGTCTAACCCAGACTGGATCACCTGGGTTGCTGCCGCCTGAGCGTTCCGTCAGCAACTGCAACATTTCCTGGGACAAGTTCGGATGGCCTTTTGCTTCCTCCATAAGGGCATGGCTATAACCTCCCAAAATGCAGGTCGCGTTGGTTTACTTTAAGGCCATACTACATGAAGAAAAGGCCTTTTTGGCAGTATGGTCCATTTTCTTCAATTCCCTGTCCGCAGGTGTTCCCGGGAAACGAGCCAGGAGAGGACCTGGATGAACAGGAGGCCTGAAATACTAAGCTCTCCGGTGTCGGGTGCTTGGAGAGGAAAACAGGATCACTTGGTGCAGCCAGATAGCGTCGCGCCACCGCTCTGTTGACAGCAGCTGTAGACACAGGTTTTCTCCAGATGTCTTTGATAGGTTCTAGAAGAGCCTCATTAAAAGGCAAGAGAGGCTCTGCCGTCACAGAAGTTGGATGCAATACCTCCGTCAACAGGTTCCTCTTTACCTCTGCAGCTGGAAGAGGGAGATCTAAGAAGTCCGCAGCCTTCCGAATTACCGCGTGGAAAGATGCAGCTTCCTCAGTGTACTCCCCAGGGGAAGCTAGATCCCACTCCGGGGAGGTATCTATGCCACTTGCAGAATCAAGTCCTTGAAAGTCACCGGAAGGCTCCAAAATCTCACCCTCTTCCATGTGCTGTCTGCTGTATTCTCCAGAAGGCGCAAAGCCAGATGTCTGGATCGAAGCCTAGATTCGAGACCCGGAGTCGATAAGGCATCGGCCGACGCGAAGATCTCCGTCGGCGTCAAACCTCGGATCCCTCCGGCTCCACAGGAACCTTGACTGTGGATTGGATCCGAGGTGAATCCATCAGCGCCGTAGCAGGTGTAGTAGGTCTCCTAGGCGACGTCAAGGGCATCGGCGCCGCTTCAGGTGCAGCAGACAAAAATGCTGTGAAAGGCGTCGATTTGGAAGACGCCGGAACGCCCAAATTAAAGGCCTAAGGGCCAGACGGACCTGCTTGACCTCCACCCGGCGCCATGGTAGAATTCTTTTTAAACATGGCGTTCAAAAACGCCGCAGGATCCGTTCCCGGAGTCGGGAAAGCCGGGTATTGCTGTTGCACCGGCGCCGGCATAGACGCCATAGAAGGGCCAGGTAACTCCTGGCTAGGAGAACCCTCTGGCCTCTGAAGAGGCTCGACCTCGAAAACCGACCCGGGTGAAGTCGGGGTCGTAGGAGGTGGAGGGGTGACGGTCAGGCTAATCTCCCACGTCGGACGGCGCCGAGCTGACGGAGATGCCGATCTGGACCTGGACCGACTCCTTACTCGATCGGCGCCGGGAGTCGTCACGGCGCCGAGTCTCACCATGGCGATGATGAGTCCTCGAGGATCTTGAAGAGGACTCCCTCAGATGACGCCTCTCCTTTTTCTTGGAACGGGCCAAGAACAATTTTGCCTCCCTTTCCTTGAGTGCCTTCGGGTTCATGCGCTGGCAGGAGCTGCATGACTCGACGTCATGGTCGGAGCTAAGGCACCAGAGGCAATTCTCATGGGGATCGGTAACCGACATCCGACCCCCGCACTGGTTACATGGCGTAAAGCTGGATTTCCTTGGCTGCGACACATCGACTCAAAACTGTAGCTCCCTGTGAGCCTCGAAGAAAAACGGTTACTCGGAGGCACGGAAAAAAGGGAACTGACGTCTGCACGTCGACGAGGGCTTCTTATTGCCTGGATGACGTCATACGGCGTCGCTTGGAGTCGGGCGATTGTGATGTCATCGTCGACGTGCAGAGCTGGAAGAAATTTCCGTTGAGGCTGGCGCGAGGGGAGAATTCTTTAGGTGAGGAATCCACAGGTAGGTGTATCCATCAGAAATGCATTTTTCACTGTTCTATAGAAGATATAAAGGAAGTATTTTTTTACATTCTTGGGAGATGCCCTGACGACACTCTCGCAAAAGATTGGCGAGATGAAGCACATCCTAAGGAAGGATTCTGCTTAGTTCATATGTAGGTCTTTATTTAGCAGTACATACATCCTTTATGGTTTATTTCACTATTGGACTTTGGTGAGACTAGACATATTTGGTGTGCTCTCCTTTCCTGTTTGAATTTGATTCAAATGAACAGCCAGTGCTTCTGCACCAGCTCAGCCACCCAATGAGTCCTTGGTGTGGCAATTTTTTTTTTTTTTTTTTTTTTTTAAATGAGACCAGGTGCTAAAAAGGCTAATCAACTGTAAATTTTGCAGTTTAGCTGGGGAAGCAGAAATAAAGAATATAGCATGAGTACTTCACGCATGTGGGGACACCAGAGTTCTACGCATCTGCAAATGCTTTCACAGGCAGAGTTAGCTTGTGCTGCAGAGCTAGACAACTCTATAGGGGCTTCAACATCATTGGCTCCAGGAGATACTGTGCCTTCGCAGGTTTTAAGTGCACAAGCGGACAACATCCCTGCTTTTTTAATTTTTTTAATAAAGAGTTATTTTGCTGCTTGTGCAAGCAGATCATTTTTTCTTCAGAGACAAGCTGATCTTCCCTGGACAAGCTTGTCCAACAGCACAACTAGCCCCCCTCACCCCCCCCCCCAAATTAACACGGCAAGCAAAAGTATCTAACAGTTTTTTTGTAAATGTTTCTCCTTTTTCAGGTTTAGTCTGCTCGCTGTGCTTGCTACATTTTTTGTTTATTAAAAAAAAAAAAAATTAAAGGGGCTTAGACCCTGATCCTTACTTTTATGAGCTTACTATCGGCTTAGTCCAATGTTGCTCTAATTTACATGCTTCTGATTGGCCAGCACGTCGTCTACTTTCACTTCCTGGTCTCTTCTTTGCCATTCATGCAGTCATGTTGCATTGGGACCAAGTACTCCTTCTGGACACTTGCCATTGGCTAATGGCCAGTTTCCTTCCTCTGGCTACGACGCTGAAGGTACTTCTTCTTTTCATGCTTTTCATTCTGAGCAATAAATCACAACTCAACTGCGTGATCCCTAGTCTTTAGCCTGCCTGATCAGCCTTGTGGTTTTTTTTTTCTTACATTATTCAACATGCACTTGTTTTGTGGAGTGTATGCCTCAGTAGTCCCTCTCCTTCACCCACGCTCGCCATTGTTTGTTTTTTCAACCCGCTTCTCCTGCTGAAAATCAGTGAGTGCTGCTGCACATTTATTTCATTCTTAGCAATAAATCACAATCCAATTGTGTGATCCATAGTCTTTAGCTAAACTGATCTGCCTTGTGCTTTAAAAAAAAAAATATTTGACATGCACTTGTTTTGAGGAGATGAGGAGAGCACGTCTCAGTAGTCCCTCATCTTCACCCCTGCTTGCCGGTGTTTGTTTTTTCAACCCCCTTCTCCAGCTGAAAAGCTGTAAGTGCTGCTGCAAATTTATGGGTGTTAAGTCCCCGTGGACAGAAGTGGAGCTGCAGCTGGGGCACCTGCTATGTTTATATTTGTAAGTGCCTCCTGGTGAGGTTGAATTTCAGCGTAACATGTAAAATACGTTGACTAAGCAAATGGATTTCATATAGGCGAAACCTACTGGCTTTGTTAATGCTTGTATTTTTAAGGAGATGCTTTTGTGTTTTTTATGTTTTGTTCCACCCATTTAAAAACATTTTGAAATACCAAAAAATAATTAAAATTAAAAATGTTTGAAAACACAAAAAATCTTTTATAGTTGGTGAAAACTGTTAATGAAAATATCTGTTTTTTTACTGTTTCCCTTTTTGGGTTGAGAGCGCAGAGAGCTCTGTCCCTGGTGTAGTCTCTCTGTGGGCTTTTAACCACACCCATCAGTTTGGTTGGTTGGTTCGTGGGGTTGCCTTTAAAATTCACTTGATTTGGTTAGTGAAAGGCATGCATATGTGATGCCTTTTTTCGTGTTTAGCCCAGCTTGAGCGCACCGGCCAACTACCGAAAACATATGAGGCTCCTTGTTTTTCGTATGGTTTCTGGACTACTTTTTCTCTTTATTTCAATTGCAGCGCGATCTCACTGGGCAGAAGTCAAGCGCTTTGCATGGCATCGACACTGTTACATGGATATTTGCACTTTTGCTGGTTACATGGATAATCACACTTTTGGAGATACCTTTCACTGCGAGCAAACGTCTGTGTCTGCTCCGCGCTCATGGCGGCCGTGGGGTCGCTTATGTGAAACTGTTTTACTTTTCATTTTCTTTTTATGTGGCAAGAAAAGTATGGTTAGGTGTTCACAAAGCGAAGTAAGTAATCACATGGTAAGGAGTTATTGTCAACAAAAACACTCCAATGGAGGAGACAATGATGTGGAACGTATAAAAATGTCTTCATGTAAATTTGTACAATCAACTAGACATTTCAAACATCCAAAAAAAACTATGTGCAGTGTTATGCTTGGCAAGGCTATATAAACTCGTTTGTTATAAGTTAGTGCTGGGCTGTGTTGATTTTGTCTTTCTGAATGGTCTATAGCAGTGGTTCCCAACCTTTTGATTTCTGTGGACCCCCACTTTAACATTAATGGAACCTAGAGACCCCCACTGAATCATCATGGGAATCCGGAGACCCCCGCCTGAGTCATTACTGGAAGCTGGGGACCTAATTTGTCAATATTTGTTAATATTTTTTAAGTTTCTAGGCTCTCGCGGACCCCCTGAGAAGGCTTCGCGGACCCCCAGGGGTCCCCGGACCCCAGGTTGGGAACCACTGGTCTATAGTTTTTCTTTACGCCTTGTGCTTTACCTCCACCGTGACCTGCTGCAGGTCTCCGCATCTTGGTCTCTATAGCTGGAAGTCATCATCTGTTAGGCTATTATGACTGTCTGCATGGCACTAAACTGCACCAAATTAAAAGCAGAGGCACTAGAAGAGTCAACCCACAAACACCTCAAACACTGCAGCTGTGACACAGAAGACACTCTTCTGTCTGCCATTTGTTCCCCTGACTTCTCGCCATGGCTTCGCTTCACACTTCCATTCTGACGCCAACCACGGTGTGAAACATGAATATTTGGAGCTCATGAAAAGGGATGTAACTTTTTCAGCAATACATGTGCGCCTTGCAGTTGCCTCTTGGCTCTGCTTCTATATATGCCAGACAATCTATTGAAACTCTTTTGGACTAAAATAATAATAATTTTACAGACAGTAAATCTATGTTTGGGCAGAAAACAGTCATGGGCATGCAAAATGTGTGGTCAACCAATCAATTAACCACCTCTGAAAATTGTACTATTGGTTCTGAGATTTGCAGTCTTGGTGCATTTCATAGGTGATTTTTTTTTTTTTTTTTAAGTTTAACCGGGTCGGACCACCCCCTTATCGAAGATTCTGTGTAATCTTTATAGCAGCATGAAATACATTATTTTTAGCTTTCGAGATGTCGAAGACCTATGATGGATGTTTTATGCCCAGTGAAATACGTCTTGTCCAAGTAATTCCGTAACTGCATATACTGTCACCTCACCTTGAAATAACATGCGAGTTTTTTTTTTAAAAGACACCAAAAAGTGTTATCCTCAGCTTTAAAGCTACTGCTTCTCCTTCCTATCTCTCTCTCTTTTTCGGGTCGAGCACGCAAAGCGCTCTGTCCCTGGTGTAATCTCTCTGCGGGATTTAAATCACGCCCATTTAAAATTCAGTTGATTTAATTAGTGAAAGGCATGCATACGACATACCTTTTCTGGTGTTTAGCCCTCCTTGAGCGCACCGGGCAACTATTGAAAACATATGAGGCCCCATGTTTTTCGTATGGTTTCTGCACTACCTTTTCTCTTTATTTCAATGGCAGCGCGATCTCGTTGGGCAGTAGTCGAGCGCTTTGCATGACATCGACCCTCTTACATGGATATTTGCACTTTTGCCGGTTACACACATAATTGCACTTTTGCCGGTTACATGGATAATCACGCTTTTGCCGATATGTTTCACTGCGAGCAAACTTCTGTTTCCTTTTGTGTGTCTGCTAGATGGTCATGGCGGCCATCGGCTCGCTTATGTGAAACTGTTTTACTTTTCATTTTCAGTTTATGTGGCAAGAAAAGTCCAGTTAGGAGTTTACAACGCTAACAGCTTTAACTTGAGCAAACGCGAGACCCATTGCATTGCAAATGCTTGTTTAACTTCTTACAAACTCTTTCAAGACTAACACCTAAATGCTTGCCCTCGCCTATATATTTCGCCAACTCTACCAAGAGCCTCGCATGATCATAACACCTTTTTTTAAGTAACACGATCTCCATTAATACTGCTTCCTACAGGAGCAAGTGTGCATACTACGGTCTATTCAAAGATTACCTACTCCTTTCTACTGTTCATAATCCTGTAACAGTCTTGCGAGACTAACTTTAAAAAAAATAAAAAAAAAGTATTACCCATCAAATCAGGACAGTAGTTATCTCTTACAAGCTTCCTCTCAAAAACAATGTCCACAATATGTATTCCTACCAATGAAGTGTATTCAGCCCTCATCTACCCCTTTTTACTAGTCATATTCATATGAGAATCCCACAAGATTGCAAAAATTAGTTACAAATAATATAAATTTATTTTCCTCACAGCAGTTATCCTTTAGACACCTCCTCTTAGGGGGGACAGCATGCCTTACTGCTGCACCACTTATATAGCTTTTTATTTCATTACTACAACACCTCCAACTTTTAACAGTGAACAGTAATGGCCACCATTTCATTTCTAAGATTCCAACAGCCAGGCAATCAGAGAATGCTTGCTCTTGTGAGACTCACTGGACCCTCTCGCTCCTGCAAGAGCGTGAAGGCTCACAGGAAAAACAGGCCTCGAGACAAATTGCAGTCCTCCATTTTTAAATTTGCGCTGCTCTGGGACTCCTGCAAGCCCAAATGTTCAAATATAAAATTATTTTTCATCCTTAATTTCTCAAAAACTTCTGAACGGTTTCACACCCAATCACAAAAAGCAAAATCTGCTAAGATCTAGCTTCCTGCCAAATGTGGTGTAATTCCGTTCAGCAGTTTTTGCTGTAGCAATGTCTAAAGAAGTCCATGGGAAATACATGGGGATTTTATGTTTTGGGACCCTTCTTTTTTCCCTCAGCCTCTGCTTGATGCATCACCCTGAACATTCTAGGAAGGAGCTAAGGTGAATGATTTATTTTTGGAACGTTTTGTGAAGATTTTCAAACGGGGCCAAATTTATTAGCAAACCAAAAAACGCTTTGTCTATGGAAAAGCAGAACTAACTATACCTACTGGTGGGCGCCAGTATATATTATATATATCAGGCCTCAAGAAATCTACTTGTCCACTCGCAATGGCAAGTCCAATTTCATCAGGATGAGATATTTTTAAAGTCTACTTGAACAGGTGTTCTATTCACTCACAAAATGAACGAACAATAAAGATACCTTTAAATCTTGTTTTTATCTTTTCACGTCTGCTCTGCATTCAGAGACAGAGGTCAGAAGTCAGTTTGTCTTCCTACATTTACTTTTTTTCCCTCTCACTGTAAGAGAGGATTTTGTAATATGAACTGTGTGAAAATCGTGTTGTGTGCAACTTGTGTGAAATTAAAGTCTATTAGATGTTAGTCTTTTTTTTTCTAGCACAACACTGAAATAGCCAATAGGTGAATTATACAATCATTTCAAAATATATTTCAGAAGTTAAGAAGGCACATTTTTGTAATTCTGTGTGGTGAATAAAAGATGTTTACAGGATGAAAACAAATCAGAGCACTTCAGTTGGTGATGTGCAAATTACAATTAATTTGGCTGAAACCCAATTTCTGAATAATGTTTATGCACTATTTAGTTTTATCAGTAAAACTGCATGTTAGAAGGAAAGTTTGTGGCCATTTAAATGAAAAATGCAATGTCTGTAAATGACAGGGCAATACACCATCATGCTTTAATAATATAATTATTAAAAGTGAGTTTTTAAACAAGAACTGAGAAATATTCCTGGTCCCTGCCCTGACAACAATGCTATTAGTGAACTAGGAGGCAAGTCAGGGGACACGTGCACCCTTATGTGGACTAGATTTTCATTATGCATGAAGCAAACGTTTATTCAGTTGTCTTGGAGCCATTGATCAGTGGATGACTTAGAGCAGAGGTCTTCAAACTGGGGGGCGGGCCACCCCTAGCGGGGCCTCATGTGGTCCCAGGGGGGCGCCATACTCTGGCCAAAAGAAGTATTCTACAGATAATAGGCCATTGTTTTAAGCAGAAGCATGTTATTGATTTTTTTAAAAGGTAGCATTACTTAACTGCAATGTTTAAATAGGTATAGACATATTTAAACATTGACAACTTTATAAAATAATTGTGAAAAAATTATGATGGGGCCCCAATGATTTTTATTTTTCAACGGGGGGCACAGCATAAAAAAAAGTTTGGAGACCACTGACTTAGAGCCATCTCAAACTGAATGCTTCCAGAACGGAAATAGTCACATGTGGCGACTTGAAAAATTATGACCAACTGTGCACCTGGCCTGACTATCTCAGACCACCTCCTAAAGAAACCAAGCAAGTTAAAAACCTTGGAATTACCATGGACTCCAAGTTAATAATGAATGCTCAAGTGGACAAATTAGCACTATCAAGAAGAACCTGCAACGCATCTTTCCCCACCTCGGATTACAGCACAAGGTGCACGCCACTATCTCTCTTGTACTATCCACACTGGATTATGCCTATGGCCTCTACCATGGATCATCTCTATTATAAAAAAAAAACACTACGTATTCAGAACTCAGCTGCCAGGCTACTATTACATGTCCCCTGCCTTGAGAGCACTACACTGGTTATCCATTGCCAGAAGATCCACCTTCAAGCTGCTTTGTATCACCCACAAAGCTGTCCATGGAACAGGACCACTTTTAAATCAGAAACAAAATAACCAAATACATTCAACATGCTCAAGAGTGGCACCCGCCTTCGAACACCACCATACAAGAAGACGACTATAGGTGGTACATCCTTCTCTGTTCAAGCAGACAAACTATGGAATTCATTACCCCCAAACATAAGATCCACAGAGAACTAATCTTGCCTTCAGAAGACTACTCAAGAGTTGGCTTTTTCCTTCATAACCACCATATTTAAACAGCAATAGACTGCAATAGACTGCAAATGCCTGTGATGATAAATATTTATAATCTGATTATGTGTATATTCTATTCAAGATATGTATAGTTCTTTAAGAAATATGTATCGTTACTATTTCATAATAATAAATTATACACATACTTTTTAAGCCTGTTTAACAAATGTATATTTACTCATGGTTAAATACATGTATATATATCTATCTATCTATCTATATATACATATATATATATATACACACACACACATATACATATTTGTGTATGTATATATGTGTGTAGATATATACATATATATGTGTGTATTATTCTATGCCTAACATGTTCATAGGTCAGTCAGTTTTATTAGAAACTTATGAATCCCTGCTTTTGTTTATCTGTCACAATGACCAAATGTTATCTTATCTATTTAACAGCAAGCATTTCACTATTAAAAAATTGAGGAAAGATAAAGGAATGTTAGAAAAGTACACTTATTATTTAACTTCAAATAATACAAATCTTGAAAGTCTGCTTTTACAATACTACTGTTCGTCTCATATTATTATACTCATTATTATATTCCTTTCATATATTATCCCTTACTATGTATTTACATATCGATTTATTAAAAAATAAAGTCTATAAATAAAATTCAAATTATAAAACAAATTAATTAAAATAAATATATATATATATATATAAACACACATATATAAGTAAAATAAATACAAAATATATAAAATGTACTCCTTTGTAAGCTTTACTCTGTCTCCCCATCATCCTATGTCTCTAACAATCTTTCATCCTCACTCAGACTCATTCCAAACCCATTCTACTACTTTCATCTCCAAAATAACCCTGCCTAAGCTCTTCCCTCCTCTACCGCATCTAGCTTACCCCAAACCACTGTTTACTACCATCATCTCCCAAAAAACCCTACTAAATTCTCCCTCATTTATCCCACCTCTGACTCATCCCAAACCCCTCCTGCTACTATGTTACCCCAACCCTTTCCACAGACTCTTCCCTCCTCCATCTCTCCTTTACTCATCCCAAGTCTCATCCTATTACTATAAACTCCCAGTTAACACTTCTGGATTCTTCCCTCGTCTATCCCACCATTACTCTAGTCAATTCACCTAACAAACTCACATATCCTCTTCTCAAATTAACTCATAATAATACTAATACTGTACTCATATTTCCCTATACTAATCCACCACTAATTCCTCTTGGGTTCCGGAGTAGAGTACTACTCGCCGAAAAGCGCTTCAACGCCTTGTCAGGGGTAGTAAGCGCTATATAAATACAATTACATTCAATAAATATTTTTGTACAGAAGAAATGCTGAACTCACATATTTGAAAGTGCGCTTATGTGATAATGAAGAAAAAGGTGGCTCCATAAAATAAAATATTTGCCTAAAATCACACAATTTGACACCAGTTTTCAAGTCAAGTACATTACAGTTAGGTCGAGTAGATTACTCAAGTTACTAGACATGTTGGTCTAGTAACATTTTATATATATCCATTCCCTGCACTGTAGCTGGCTGCGAGATAATCTACAAAGCGTCAGTACGTCAACTGAGACTGTCAATTCAGCCGATCTGAGGGGGGAAGCCAAGGGGTGGTATACAGCGCACAAGTACCTCTAGACCAGGGCAGGAAAAGGAGCTCAGCTGACCTCTAGTGTCACTGGACTTCAGTTATAGCTGCCAATTAGAGTGGTCTTATTTCCCATCCTCAGCTAGTCCTGAGCATGGCTCTTTAAGCAGCACTGCTTTGCACAATGAACACTTAACCTCAGACTCCGAACAAGTCGAACTACAAGTTCAAGAATGCAATATGACAATGTAAATTTGAAAGCCAGGCCTATCAGGCAGCCATACATGATAAAGGACCACTTGGCAAGTTAATTCAAAAGACATTATTCATCATTTTGCATTTTTGATAAGAACCTTAATCTGGGGGAAAGATAGGAACCAACATTTCCTACTAATATGCTCTACATGAATAGGCTTACACTAGAACTAAAAGAGGGGGCAGCAGGTTTATCCCCTTCTGTGCCCAGGACATAATGGTTATGTCCTGAGGAACAGTGCTCGTGTGCCCAGGACGTAACCATTATGTCCTGGGCACAGAGCCCAGAGGGAGCGCTAGCGCTCCCTCTGTGGGGTTCTCCCCCACCCCCAAAAAGGCACCCCTGACCCCCCCACCCTGTGAAGTCAGCGCGCGACAATCACAGAGGTCTCCTCCCATCGTGCTGGATCAGAGGAGAAATGCAAAGCATTTCTCTTCCGATCACGTGGAGGAGGCCGGAGAGGCTTCAAAAGGGAAGGAAATGAATTTCCTTCCCTTTGAAGTCTCTCTGAGCGTTTTAGCAGCCAGATTGCTTGCATGCAAAAAGCCCACTAGACATCTGGGATTTACTTTTTTTGGGCAAGGGTCGTACCCCTGGGGGGCAAATTTATTTTAGGCCATTTCTGCCCCCCTGGGGAGGCAGATAAGCCTATTTTAATTAGGCCGATCTGCCCCAAGGGGGGCAGAAACCACTGGGCACCGGGGATTTTTGTTGTTGTTGTTGTTTTACAGATGGTGAGCGACCCCTTAGGCAAGGGTTGCGCCCCTGGAGGGGCAAATTTATTTTAGGCCATTTCTATTGTTATTAGGCCGCTCTGCCACCAGGGGGGGAAGAAACCTCTAGGCGCCAGGGCTAAAAAAAATTGTCTATTTTTTTTGTTTTAGTTTTTTTAGACAAGGGTCGCTCCCCTGGGGGGCAAATTGTATTTAGACCATTTCTGCCCCCCATGGGGGCAGAAACCACTTAGGCACCAGGGATTTGTGTGTGTGTATGTGTGTGTTTTCTTTAGGGAGGCAGCCCCTTGGGTAAGGGTTGCTCCCCATGGGGGCACATTACTGTTGGCCATATCTGCCCCCCATTGGGGGCAGATGGGCCTTTTTGTGGAAGGCCCATCTGCCCCAAGGGGGGGCAGAAAGCCCACCAGAGGCCCGGGAAGTTTTTTTTCTCCATAAATAAGAGGGTGGGGGTATGGCCATACCCCCACCCCAAATAAATGGGGCCAAAGTAGTTCTGCCCACTAGTCGGCAGATGGGGCAATTACCCCTGATCCACACCCCGGGGGGACAGAAAGTCTACTAGATGCCAGGGAATTTTAAAAAATTAAAAAAATATTGGGGTGGTGGCTATCAACCAGTATGGGCTTGGTTACGCCCCCACCTGAACTGAAGGGGGTAACAGTCTTTCAGCTCTCCCCCGCACTCTAAAACATCTTATCCCACAGCAAGCAAGAAGACATTTGATTATTTTGGGTTTTAGTTTTACATTTGGGCCATGAGACCTTGGCTTACTCTCAAAATCGTCCCACTTGGAATGGTGAGGGCTGCACTTTATGGACTTAGGGAAGCTGCCATGTAGAAAAATCCACAAAACCTAAGACACATCTGAAAACTAAACATCTGGGTGATTCCAGGGTGGTGTGTTTCACATGCACCCGCACCATTTTTGTACCCACAATCCCCTGCAAACCTCCAACTTTGCTGTTAATCACACATTTTTCCCACGTTTTTGTGATGGAACCTTCCGGAATCTGCAGGAATCCACAAAATTCCTACCACCCAGCATTGTCTCATCTATACCGATAAAAATTCTGCTGCACTTGTCAGCCTAAAAATGTTTTTTTGCACACTGCCCTTTTGGACCCCTTTTGTTCCCCCTCAATATCAACATGTTTTTGGCTCTTCCCTTTCACAAGCACTTGGTCCACCTACACAAATGAGGTATCATTTTTACTGGGAGACTGAGGGGGAACATTGGGTGGTATGAAATGTGTCCCCGTGCGGTGATCCCACACAGAAATGTGGGAAAAAATTGATTTTTTAGCTAAATTTGAGGTTTGCTGAGGATTCTGGTTAAGAAAACATTGGGGGATCCACGCAAGTCACACCTCACTGGACTCCCTCGGGTGTCTAGTTTTCAGAAATGTCTGGGTTTGGTAGGTTTCCCTAGAAGGCTGCTGAACCCAGGACCAAAAACGCAGGTGCCCCCCTACAAAAACAGGTAGTTTTGTATTTGATAATTTTGATGTGTCCAGATAGTGTTTTGGGGCATTTCCTTTCGTGGGCGCTAGGCCAACCCACACAAGTGATGTACCATTTTTATCGGGAGACTTGGGGGAACGCTGGATGGAAGGAAATTTGTGGCTCCTCTCAGATTCCAGAACTTTCTGTCACCAAAATGAGAGGAAAAGGTGGATTCTTTGTCAAATGTTGAGGTTTGCAAAGGATTCTGGGTAACAGAACCTGGTCAGAGCCTCACAAGTCACCACATCTTGGATTTCCCTAGGTGTCTAGTTTTAAAAAATGCGCTGGTTTGCTAGGTTTCCCCAGGTGCCGACTGAGCTAGAGGCCAAAATCCACAGGTAGGCACTTTGCAAAAAACACCTCTGTTTTCTGTGAAAAAATGTGATGTGTCCACTTTGTGTTTTGAGCCATTTCCTTTCGTGGGTGCTAGGGCCTACCCACACAAGTGAGGTACCATTTTTATCGGGAGACTTGGGGGAACACAGAATAGCAAAACAAGTGTTATTGCCCCTTGTCTTTCTCTACATTTTTTCCTTCCAAATGTAAGGCAGTGTGTAAAAAAGACGTCTATTTGAGAAATGCCCTGTAATTCACATGCTAGTATGGGCACCCCGGAATTCAGAGATGTGCAAATAACCACTGCTTCTCAACACCTTATCTTGTGGCCAGTTTGGAAATACAAAGGTTTTCTTGATACCTACTTTTCACTTTTTATATTTCAGCAAATGAATTGCTGTATACCCGGTATAGAATAAAAACCCATTGCAAGGTGCAGCTCATTTACTAGCTCCCTAGAGTTCTTAATGAACCTACAAGCCCTATATATCCCCGCAACCAGAAGAGTCCAGCTGACGTAACGGTATATTGCTTTCAAAAATCTGAAATCGCAGGAAAAAGTTACAGAGTAAAACGTGGAGAAAAATTGCTGTTTTTTTCACCTCAATGTCAATATTTGTTTATTTCAGCTGTTATTTTCTGTAGGAAACACTTGTAGGATCTACACAAATGACCCCTTGCTGAATTCAGAATTTTGTCTACTTTTCAGAAATGTTTAGCTTTCTGGGATCCAGCATTAGTTTCTCACCCATTTTGGTCAGTAACTGGAGGGAGGCTGAAAGCACAAAAAATAATAAAAATGGGGTATGTCCCAGTAAAATGTCAAAATTGCATTGAAAAATTGGGTTTTCCAATTCAAGTCTGCCTGTTCCTGAAAGCTGGGAAGATGGTGCTCTTGTCAACGCAAACCCTTTGTTGATGGAATTTTCAAGGGAAAAACCACGAGCCGCCTTCTGCAGCCCTTTTTTCCCATTTGTTTGAAAAAACAAAATATTCACTGTATTTTGGCTAATTTCTTGGTCTCCTTCAGGGGAACCCACAAAGTCTGGGTACCTCTAGAATCCCTAGGATGTTGGGAAAAAAAAGGACGCAAATTTGGCGAGGGTAGCTTATGTGAACAAAAGGTTATGAGGGCCTAAGCGCGAACTGCCCCAAATAGCCAAAAAAAGGCTCGCCACAGGAGGGGGAAAAGGCCTGGCAGCGAAGGGGTTATTGAGTTAGAGTTTGCTTTAGCAAAAAGAAAAGCAGTGATGTGCTGGTAGCCGGCAACAGCTCCCCCTAGTCTCCAGCAGAGGTAGACATCATTAAATGGTTAAAAGGTGAGAGCACTGTTCTTTGTAGAGAAGAAAAGAGCAATCTCCATAGGTGATTGATTGCCAATTTATGGGATAAGACTCACACTCTATCGAAACCCTTCAAGAAGAGGATCAAGATGTCCCTATGCACCAAATGTGGATGTGTTTATCCTGCTCTCTGTATTTTCAGATTCATATAGACCCAGCAATGGACTGGGCAGTAAAGACAAGAGGTAAAAAAAACATTTAGTTAGTTATACCCTTTTCACAGTGTGACAATCCTGCATAAAATTTGGCAGACATTCTGAAGGATTGGGATCAATTGGTATATCAAGCTGCCAATCGGATAGGCAAAGTTAAATGGAGGGCATAACATTTAATTTGCTTAAACTCTGGTGGCGACTGAGGAATCTGTATGAATTCTGGCAGCCAATTAACAAACTTCATCCAGTGCAGGTATTTCCGGTTTCTGAGCAGATCTAATAACAGGTGTGGCAGCGAGCTTAAGTGCTGGGTGGGGTGCACAATACTTTTGTTTCCTATTAACTTTGGAGATGCCTATTGGGACTAAATGAAATTTGTCAGACATTTAGTATGTTTAGTCAACTTTTGATATTTTTAAATTCTTACACATCCATCAGGGGAGAGGCAAAATAAATGGCGTGGACAGTGAAAGAAAAGTGCTAATTTGCATAAATCTGGAGTAGCTTGATTATTCCACACAGAATTTGGGAGACATTTACACGTTCAGCTTTCTATTGGTATGTCATGTTTCGAGCACATCCTTCTATGAGGGATGCAAACTTAAAAGGGATAAATAAAAGTTTCATTCTATAGTAACATGCTAGGGTGCAGCCACACACATCTGAGACCCGGCAAGAAGCTGGACTATGATTTTTTTCTCTGCCTGGATTCTATATCCTTGAGGATGACCTCAAAACTACGGCCCAGTCTTTAATTCTGGTCAGCAACTGATGACAGCAACTATCTACTTTCTGATCTTCTACATTTGCCTCCACTAAAGGTTGAGTTTTCACACAGGAGCAAAGCTGGATTCAGGTATGACATGATTCTATCATATAGCTCCTATAATGGTCAAGACGTTTCTTCAAACTATCCTGCATGGTTCATAAATGAATCCACTCTGGATCCTCCAACTACCTTGCTAAGAAACTGATCATCAAAACAAGACTTCAGCCTCACTGTAGTGCTGATCTTCTTCTATCCAGAATCCTGCACTTTCAAAAACAATTAGGACTTTAAAAAGAGTTAAGAATTTAAAACAAACTTTCTCGTCGAGAGCTCACAACATTTGCATCTTCATCCACTGAGTTATCTGAGCTATTCCTGCATTCAAAATATTCTAAAGAGAACTGAAATGTTTGTTTTAATGTCACACTTGCGTATGATCAGCCTTCTGATCCCATTCGCTGTACATAATTATCACCTGCCTAGGACCTTTAGTAGTTTTCAGTGGAGTACTCTGTTTCACTTAATCTTTGTGTACTTGTGGGACTCTCTTGCCCTGTACAAATGGAGATAAATGGTATATTCCACCATATTTATATGTAAGCATATGAGAAAAATGTTAACAGCCTGTCTGTCTCTATATGGCTATATGTCAAATACTCACATGTAACAGAACTTAGCTTTTAAACATTATACAATCAAATTTATTTTGGAAGCCAATTTATTTTGGAAAAGCTGGCCAGCTACTTAGCTATTCATACTCAATATTATTGGAAATCAACTTAGGGGATCGTTACTAGTTCAGGAATCTTGAGATTGGTTTTTCAAAGGTTGCCTTTGATTAGAAGTCCTTTTTTGTCAGGTTTAAACTTTGGAAACTTATTTTATGATTTCTTTTGATGATCTTTAACACCTGTTGTGAAATAAAATTAACTTGATCAAAGAAAGAGAATTGTCCTAGGCTGAACTTACCAGTAGTAAAAGACCACAGTTAAGGCAGAAAACATAAGCCCAGCAACAGCACTAAAAAGTAGGACATCTCGACTCAACAGCCTCTGCAAGAGGTTCAAGAGGTTTTCGAAGAAGATGCGCTTAGATGTTTTTGAATGGTCTGTTTGTCTCAAGTTCACAGGTGTCAGCAAATGGAGGATGATGGGGAGTACATAGGTCACTGGATAAATCTTCATATGTACAGATAGGCCATAGAACACTGCAGCGGTCAACACGCTTCTTTGCTGAATGAAATATAACATAGCCAGCACAAGAACTGCTACAACAGACTCTGCATTTCCTCTACTGGATACAGTCATTGGTAGGGGGTTGAAGAGCCAGAAGATGCAATACCAGTTTGCCTTGGTTATATCCAATCCACGTAAAACCAAAATCCTGGACATTAGATATGCAG
Organism: Pleurodeles waltl; assembly: GCF_031143425.1. NCBI lineage: Eukaryota > Metazoa > Chordata > Amphibia > Caudata > Salamandridae > Pleurodeles > Pleurodeles waltl. The sequence goes on from NC_090439.1 coordinate 69,062,677, forward strand.
CAATTAAGTCACATGATATAAAAATGATTTTTCCAAATATCTCAGTGAGGTAGATGTTTGGGGTGAGGATCCATGCCAGCAGAGGGGTGTAGCGGTATGTTGCCCTTTTGTATGGTGAAGCACCCTAAGGTTTATAAAAAAAGAAAAAAAAAAAAAAAGTTATTACAATTTAACCCAAAACAACACCTATGTTAACAATCTATATTTTAACCATTATCAAACACACTTTAGTGGTCAAATTATGTTTACATTTATGAATTGTTTAAATCGCATTTCCATTTTCGAGAAGTAAACAAGGATATACATTTAATATTTTGGACACTAGAGTACAATGTAAGATCTTTCAAGACGTGTTACCAATGGCCAGCAATCACATACTCCATGCTTCAAAGCCAAGAAGCTTTCACAGGAGTCTAGTTTACCACTGGACAGCCATTTTAAATCGGTGCAGACTCATTATTCTTCAGCACTTTTACTGAACATTTTATATACAAAATAGCATAAACATGGGAAGATAAAACAAAAGATATTAACACTGCTACTACCTCACAATAGATTTACAAGCGAAATATTAAGATGTTCATTAGATGTGCTAAAATAAAAAACTAAAACATAAAAATAACGCAAGCTCCTATATTTATAATTATAGAAATGCTATACTCTGTCTTGTTCTGTAACAAAAGCTGTGCCATTTATTCAGCTCTGTAATGTTTTGGGAGAAGTACTATTTGGTCATATCTCATAGTACATGTAAGGGAATGCCCCTTTTTACATGATCACCCCCAACATTTTGGGTTGATTCTTTTGGTTTATTGCCTCTGAGAGTGCACTAAGACCTGCTATCCAGACCTCAGTACCAGTTTTCCAACCCCTTGCAAAACGTATGTTTAACTAATAACCCCCAATAGGCATAAGCTGACTTACTTTTAGGTCCCCAGAATATGGTACCAAGGGCATGGAAGTTAGAGTGCCCACCCAGGGATGTAGCACTGGTTGTGCCAATCTGGGTGAGAAAATGTTTAACATTTCTCCCAGCCTGGCACTGTAGCCTGGAAGAGCAGTTTTAAACTGCTAGTTCAAATTTGCCATTTAAACCAAAGGCAAAGTCCTCACTTCCATTAACAATATATATAGTCCTCCCCTGAGGAAGGCCCAACCGAGCTCTAAGGAAGATAGCAGTATATCATCCAGTGGGACATGTACTTTAATATGTAGAGTAAAAGTACTGAAGCACACTTCGAAGTCCAGTATAAACAATTAGTATACACCAGTAACATATTCCAAAGTGAAGGTGACTAAAGGTTGTCACCAGACTGTAATAAGTAATATATAATATATTCCCTTGTACACTATCCACGTATAATGTAACATAACCAACAAAAGGATGTACTTTGTTTCGGCAGTGGGATGGCCATGGAAACCACAACATTTTGGGAAGATCCATCATGTCATGACAATCTGTATACAGACCACTTATTTTTACTTATAATGGTGTTGACCTATGGGAATAGTAAATACAATCTCTATATAATACCATATCTCACCTAGGCGATGATTACCTTTTCTGGGCAAACCTTTGGGGGTCTGACACCCAATTAGAATTATGTACTGTTCAGCTTATGGCTTTCCAAGTGTTTTTGCCCACACAATGACTTGGACTGTAAAATAATCCCCACTGATATACCTCCGTAAAAAAATGTTGTCCAGAGTATCTAATTTTTGGATCATTAGAGAAGTAATTTAGCTTGGGTAGACATTGCTGATCCAGGACGAATTTTTCTGGACAACATTTTTAAAAATGGGGGATGTGTTGCAGTGATGATGTAGTATTTTAGGAACCATGAGACCTATGTACTTCATTTTGGTGCCAAAACATAGGTTTTGGGGGTAAAGTAATCTTATAGAGACAGAAAATAACTCCTCAGAGAAACCCTTCTGCCATTTTCCAAAATGGCGGCTATAACAGAAGAACATGTATAGAAATGAAACAAATAATAAAGGTTTTTAATCCTTTTCTGTATACACCAAACAATGTTAATGATCTGAATATGAAAAATACATAATGTTCATCACTCCTGTTATAGACACATTACTTTATTTGTTTTGGCAATCGCTTGTGGTACATTTGCTCAATGCTGACCATCTGAGAAGAGCATATCGACAGGGACATCTTTTTGTAGCACATGTTTTGTAAGTACATGTATGTATAAGTTATGAGGGTAAAGGCTTTAGACATTTCATAGGTTTTAGCACCCCATCAATATCTTCTCAACCAAACTCACACAGATCTTTCTCTACATATGTATGATCCAAAACATTTACTTATCTTCTGATCAAGTAGAATGCTCTTTTACTGTGTCCACACACAGAATATGACATGAGTGGAAGGTCACTTAGCAAGATTGATCTCTTGAACTCATTGTACCGGAGATCATCAAATGTGTGATATTCGGAACTCATTTTCCACACACGCACAAGGTATTTTTCTACATCTTTAAAGTCAAATTCTTCTTCTGTCACAGCAAATCCTTTTTGAAACTTCACAGGTTCAGCAGGTAAAGCTCCAAGCTTTGTTCCAATTTTGCTCATAGTGTCATCAGCCATAAGAATATGTGCCTTGATAAGAACACTTGGCATCTCTGGGTCAAGTTTCTTGTAGAGAATATGAAGTGGGATTAAGTGTCTTCTCTCACTTGTTCCATAACGTACCTATTACTCTGACAATCCTTGACTTATGAACATTGCAACAAAACTAAGTGGCACAATAATAACATCTGTGTCATTTGACAGTACAAGGACTCGATTTGCACCATTTCCAACAGCCCACTCAACATGTGCCATAACACAAAGGTCAGCTTCCTCCAATTTGCTGTTAAGTTCTTGAACAATATGGCCTGTATCTTTGAGTATCTCTCTGCAAGCACCAGCTCCTCATTGACAATCATTTCACTTGCAATAATTGGAAATTCAGTTTTCACTGAAGTATCAGCAATGTTTTGGCGAGTTAGCAGCTCCAAGTTCATGTTGCTCGATGCTGACCAGAATTTATCAAGTTGCACGGGTATTGGTGTCGAATTGTTGATGGAGGCAAGGTCAGTTGTTCCATTTGTAGATATTCTGCTGATTCTCTCACCTTCTTTGACACGTAGTTCAAGATAACTGTCAAAGACAATGTGTAGTTCTTGCAAGGAGCACACTGACCTTGATAACTGTAGAACAGTCTGAACGACCTCTCCTAAGTTTTGCATGGATGAAATCTTGACCATTCGCAATATTGCGTATAGTCCACAACCACAGCAGTCCTCAATGCGTAAACCTTTTCAAACTGAAATTCTTCAGATGAAAGTTTTTTTTGAAGCTCTTGTACACGTTTGTGCTCCACTGGTTTGGTAGCAGCATCTCCATCAAATAATGCATGTGTTGGAAGAAGATCATGCAACAGAATGTCCTTCATAAATTCACCCCCTTCTTTTGCTATATCCATCGCTCTATGTGCTTGCATAAGTTGTTTTTTTGTTTTGTAGTAGCTGGTTGGATGAAACTCTTACTATGGTAATTAAAACGTGGAAATGTAGCTTTCGTGATTATGTCAAACAGCTTTTTCTCTTTCAATACAAGTCTCTCCTGCTTCAGCTAAGCGTATAGTTTTGATCCATTTTCCAGAACATCTAGTAGATGTGTTTTTATATCGTTATCCACATACTGTTTGATCACCAAGTTGTGCAGTCGCTGAGTCCTTTCAAAGGGGTTTTCCTTGTTGCTGTATGAAATTAAGAAGTTTTTCTACCTCTAGCTTTCATATCTCAGGTAGTTTATGCAATCAAATTTGCAAAACACAGTAATCAATGATTCCTTAGTCTTCACATGCAGCTCTCAATCACCTTCCCGACCAACATGTACCAAGGTTTTCACTAGCGCTGTAATGTGTAAAATATTTTCACTAGTACTTGCTAAGTTCAGACTTTTCTTTACATTCTTTGACAAACTCTACGAACATGTTTTTCAGGTTTTCGGATTTTGAACTGAGTGTATTGAATATTGCCTGGAATTGCATGTCTTTTGAATGAAGTGCACCCTGTGCCTTGCTCACTTCTGAGATAAGATATACAAAGCCTAAATTGTCATTCTTATTCCTGAAAGCATTCCAACACAATGTTTCTATAGCCTCATATATGAGGAACATACCTTGGAACGAACGAACATAATAAGTTCCACTCTAAACTGATTGGACAATTTCACATCCAAAGATTTCAGCCTCAATACATGCATTGACAATGCCACATTGAGATAACTTACTGCACACTGCAGCGCAACTTTTGTCACGTGTAAAACGCCCATCATTGGATAAAGATCACCAAAATTATACTAGATTGCTCATAAAAATGTAAACTACAATAAGGACACAGCTTCATCGCAGAAAATAGGCTAGTCTTCAAGCTGAGCACGTAGACTATGGACATTTTTTAGAGATGTGTAAACTTTGCGTAGTTTGTGACTGGAGATGGCATTACTGGTAAAAAATGTATTTTAAAAAAACTCGACCTTCTTCAGTGGGATGGTATTCTAGAAGATCAGTGCATGAATTCCAGCCCATGGAGGAACAAGCTTTTCTTCATCCTTCATTTCACACTGAATAAACAATATAATAAATTCAGTTAACTCAGCTTTGCCGACTGCAGCATCAGATAGAAGAAGGTCTACGTCCTCAGCCACTTTATAAATATCTGGTAGACTGGGACGTGATGATGGCTTGTGGTGATTTTGCACACATTGGCAAGGCAGCTTGGTTATACGTTTGCAGCTTTGTTTGTTTATGCCTACCCCTAACACAACTTGTTTTCCAGCAGCTATTTCTTTGGCACAGTCTTGAAAAGGCACCATGTCAGTATTGTGGGTTGGATGTTCCAGCAAAAGAAGAACTGTCTTCAAAATCAAACTTATCAAGAGCAGCAATTGTAAATACTTTCCTGGTAAAGAGACTTGGAAGTGGTGTGCTGTCGGATTCTCAAGATTTTACAGCATGAATTGCTAACAAGTTGCTGCTCCGTACTATGTCATTATAACTTGTTGATACACCATTCCTGTTCGTTAAAGGGATTAGCTCTCTACTTTTGCACCTGTCATACACTGCGTGGGCAGTCATCATGTTTAGTGGAATTTTCCTTTTGCAGTGATGTAATTAAAAAAACATGATTTGGAAAAGACAGTACATTTGCACAGCATAAACCTGTCGGTTCAATAGGATTGCCTTCCACTTTTTTGCTTGTATCTTCAAAGCTATCAATGTTGTTGGCTTCTGTTCCGAACTCAAGAACTTCAGTTTGTAACACCTTTGCTTTGTTGATATTAAGCAGTGAGATAAAAAATGTTAAGACAACATCAGGCATTCTTGTTAACTCCCATGATCTGCGTAGCTCTGAGGCACCACAAAATTTGTCATTCAGTCCAAAATCTAAATCTTTAAGGACTTTTCTTAAAATGTTTCTGCTGATTTTACTGCATCATGTGATCCTATTTTGGCAGCATAAACGTCAAGAGTCAAATCAGCTGAAAACACAATAAGTGGATTATTCTTTTCGTAAGTCTGACCAAACTTAATTCTGTCCATGCAAATTCTCACTAGAAAAGTCCTAATTTCATTATTATGGCTCAATACAGTTTCATCAAAGTTGACCATTATGTCTCTGTTCTCACCGATTGTGAACACGTAGCCAGCACTCATAAGTGGCTTTAAAAATTCACTTGCTTTTTCAAAGAGTGCAAACTTAACTGAAGGCTGGCAGTTACGTTGCTGCTGTGAGCTCATTGTACATTCGTATTTTCAAATGTAAGCATGCATGCAGTTCGGGTGGGCATACAAATCCGCTGCAAATACATTCACCTTGCTGTTTAGATCATTACTCAGCTGAAAACATAATCTTGGAAGAATCTAGTTCCAGATAAAAACATGTTTGCCCCTTGAAACTCACATACTCTGTACTTTGTTGTTTCGTGAATCCCTTTGGCGCTCATTCTGGCTAAACCACACGTAACACATGAAGATCTTTTGCTTTCTGATCAGTTGTTGGAGGTCCGCAAGGGATAGACATCCATCTTCTAAGTGGATGGGCATTGGGTTTGGTTTTCGTCACTTTCTCATAAGACTTGGATTCTTGTTGTGATTCACTGGTTTTTGCTATTTTTTAATGAATTTTTTCCAGGCTTTTTTCCATTGTATACGACTTGTAGCACTTGTTACAGTTATAAAATATTTGATCGTCGTCACCCATCTGTTTCAATCTTTTGTAAACCTCGTCTTGACGTATCGATGTTAGCTTTTCTTTCGGATTAATTTGGCATATTTTTCTTTGTTGAAGGAGTCCTCAGATTTTGTAGTTAGCAACACTCTGTCACGAGGTAAAGATCCTCTGCTATTACCTGCTTCGCTCATGTTTGCGAATCTGAATCGACAGAAAACCTGAAACAAAAACAATATTAAAATAATTTTACCAATATGATGTCTAAAATACATCATTACAGAGCTGCCATTTTGGAAAATGGCAAAAGGGTTGCTCTGAGGAGTTATTTTCTATCACTATAAGGCTACTTGACCCCCAAAACCTATATTTTTACACCAAAATGAAGTATGTAGGTCTCATGGTTCCTGAAATATTACATAATCACTGCAACATATCTGCCATTTTTAAAAATGCCATCCAGAAGAAAAAATTTAAAAGCCCTGTATCAGCAATGTCTACGTAAGCTAAATTACTTCTCTAATGGTACAAAACACATATCAAAAATGAAAAACTATGGACAACAATTTTCTTCCAGAGGTACATCAAGGAGACAGGACTAATGCCAGTATACTTCGATCTTTTGAGACGAAGGTCCTCATTATGATCTTGGCGGTCTGGGCCGCCATGCTGTCGGTGGCGGTAAATACTGCCATCCGGCATGGTAGCCCAGACCGCCATATAATGACTCGCCCAAAACCCCACGGCGGAATACACAGCCACCTGCAAGCAGCGCTGCCCTCCGGATAATGATACCCATTCCGCCAGCCTTTTCCCAGCAGTTCACACCGCCAGGGAAAGGCTGGTGGAATGGGTATCTTGGGGCGATTTGTGGGACCCCTGCACTGCCCATGGAGCCCCTGGCATGGGCAGTGCAGGGGCTCCTGTGCAGTGCCCCATCGCGCAGGTCACTGCCAGATTTACGGGCAGTGATCTGCCCGACGGGTGCAGCTGCACCCGCCGCACACCAACATTGGCGGCGGCTCCATTTGGAGCCGCTGTCAAGGTTACGGCCCAGTGGGGAAAACATTACACGGCCGGCAGTGGGTAGTCACACTGGCGGTCATCTATTGACCGCCAGCGCGGATCTCAGTGGTTTTAAACGCTGAGATCATAATGAGGGCCGAAGTTCCATCTTTCAGTAGCTCACATGGGGCGTGAATGATCCATTTGAATACATTCACTATATTACCACACCTCTTGGGGCAGTTCGGACCACTTACGGTCTTACTGTGTCTATTGTAATACTAGCTAGTATGGGGAGCTGTTTCCTGCACCAATATGGTTGACCATGAGCAGGGACAATAGCTGTATGGTAGTCCTCTTTTTATGCCCATGTCTACCGCTATAGATCGGCAGCTACTTAAGCACACGCCGTACACTGCATGCACGACTTCAATTACAGACTGACACAACGTACGAGATAGGAGTATCCCCTAATCTAGCATGTGACATCACACTGTGGAGAAATTTGTCTGTTGATCTACGAGTTGGGCAGGGGTAATATGTTGCCCTCTCTCTCTTTTAGGCTTATCAAGGCCATATGGATCAATTGTCACGCAGCTACTTTGCCAGCAACATCACTTTAGAGGTATGATTTCTTTGGCTTAACTGTAACATGTTTATGTTTTGTACTCACTCAGAGCAACAAAGACCTCAACTGAGCCATGATGCATTGACTTTCACTGTGCCTAACTGGGCTTCACATGATTATATTCTAGCTACATCGGGACTGAAGGCTTCTAATGTCTAACATTGAAATTGACGCTTAACTGCAGATTACTGTGATGGCAGAACTACTATTTGAATCTGAACGGATCAGATGGAATTTATGGGACTCGAAGTGTAGGAATTTTGTTGCACAACAGGTGAGGAGGGCAGATCACATGTGACACTATTCAGAATAATTGTAACACTGATACTAAAAATGGTAAGGTGATACGTGGACACAGTTGCGCTTCGTTTTTCATGTAATAATTTCAATATACGAGGAGCGTTCAACTTTTCATATGCAGCAGCCTGGAGGGGACTGGCTCCAGGGGTTTGGTCTAAATGAAAGGCGAGCTTACACTTACTAATATAAAAACATAGTCCCTTTTTGACAAATACTCTGGTGGTCTTTCTACAGATTCTAGCGACATTGACCTCTTACTTCATGCCATTTTGCCATTCGGCTCAACACACAACTACAGGTATTCCAGAGCATCTGTTTCACCATACAAACTGATCAATACCTCTATGAGACACCACTTCTATTCTTGGTTGCGCTGACCACAAAAGGAATATTATAAGCAGGCACTTGGCTGCAATTTCATTTAATCCCTTTTCTGGTGTGTTTCTAGATTTGGGATGAGGGCACTTCTTTGCAACTCTGGAGACTCACATCTCAGACACTGAGTCAATTTTGTTTTTGCATGGTTGTTTTCACTATGGGCTAAGTAGGTGGTCTTCATTCTCTATGCACTTTGGTCCACAGATCTTTCTACATGGGTGAGCCATAATTGTTCAGCTCTTTTAATGATCTACTCCCTTTGAGAGTAATTGCATCTTTTTCCTTTGTCATCCAAAACTCACAGTAACGTGAAACTTCTTGTATATATCATTTGCAGTCTTGAAAAACTCTAAGTGATGAAAAAGGTGCCAGCTGCAGTTTCTTTGATGTTGTGTTACACATACAAGGACTATGGAGAAACCTGAAGAATAAAAACAACCATTACTGACCTTCACTTTGGAATATGTTATCGGTGTATACTAATTGTTTATACTGGACTGCGAAGTGTGCTTTCGTACTTTTCTTCTACAAGTTTACCATTCTGGGACTCTGCTCCAGCCCGGTCCCATCAACCCTGGTAGCAGGGTGATCAAACCATGAGAGCACCAATCTATGGACCGTTCCCATCGTAACAGAATATGCATCCTCTAACTGTTGGCCGCATCTGCATGTGCAAAACCTATAAAATAGCCTTCATTCTATTGTAATTATGTACTTTAACACCTTCGCTGCCAGGCCTTTTCCCCCTCAGGTACCAAGTTTTTTTTTGGGCAATTTGGGGCAGTTTGCGCTTAGGTCCTCATAAGCTACCCACGCCAAATTTGCGACCTTTTTTTCCAACATCGTAGGGATTCTAAAGGTACCCAGAGTTTGTGCGATCCCCTGAAGGAGACCAAGAAATTAGCCAAAATACAGCGATTTGTTTTTTAAATGGGAAAAAAGGGCTGCAGATGAAGGCTTGTGTTTTTTTCCGCTGAAAATGGCCTCAACAAAGGTCTGTGGTGCTAAATTCTTCCCAGCTTTCATGAACAGGAAGACTTGAATCAGAAAACCACTTTTTTCAACACAATTTTGGCATTTTACTCGGACATACCCCATTTTTACTATTTTTTGTGCTTTTAGCCTCCTTCCAATTAGTGACAGAAACGGGTGTGAAACCTGTGCTGGATTGATCCCGGATAGCAAAACATTTCTGAAAAGCAGACAAAATTCTGAATTCAGCAAGGGGTCATTTGTGTAGATCCTACAAGGTTTTCCTACAGAAAAAAACAGCTGAAATGAAAAAATATTGAAATTGAGCTGAAAAAACAGCCCTTTTTCTCCAAGTTTTACTCTGTAACTTTTTCCTGTGATGTCAGATTTCTGAAAGCAATACACCGTTACGTCTGCTGGACTCTTCTGGTTGCGGGGATATTTAGGGCTTGTAGGTTTATCAAGAACCCTAGGTACCCAGAGCCAGCCAATAAATGAGCTGCACCTTGCAATGGGTTATCATTCTATACCGGGTATACAGTAATTTGGTGAAATATAAAGATTGAAAAATAGGTACCCAGAAACCCTTTGTATTTCCAAAATGGACACAAGATAAGGTGTTGAGAAGCAGTGGTTATTTGCACATTTCCGAATTCTGGAGTCCCTATACTAGCATGTGAATTACAGGGCATTTCTCAAACAGATGTCTTTTTTACACACTGTCTTACATTTGGAAGGAAAAAATGTAGAGAAAGACAAGGGGCAATAACACTTGTTTCGCTATTCTGTGCAGTGGGGGCACCTGAGTTTCTGGTCCTGGGCTCAGCAACCATACAGGGAAACCTAGCAAAGCCAGACATTTCTGAAAACTAGGCACCCGAGGGAGTCCAGGGAAGTGTGACTTGCGTGGATTCCCCAGTGTTTTCTTATCCAGGATCCTCAGCAAACCTCAAATTTAGTTAACCTCTTAGCTGCTGGGCCTTTCCCTCCCTCCAGTGCTGAGCCCTTTTTTGGCTATTTGGGGTGGTTCGCGCTTAGGCCTTCATAACTTTTTGCCCACATAAGCTATCCACGCCAAATTTGCGTCCTTTTTTTCCAACATCCTAGGGATTCTAATGGTACCCAGAGTTTGTGGTTTCCCCTGGAGGAGACCAAGAAATTAGCCAAAATACAGTGATAATTTTGTTTTGTTTTTTTAAAATTGAAAATAGGGCTGCCGAAGAAGGCTTGTGGTTTTTTCCCCTGAAAATGGCATCAACAAAGGGTTTCTGGTGCTAAAATCACCATCTTCCCACCTTTCATGAACGGGCAGACTTGAATCAGAAAAACACATTTTTCAACACAAATTTGGCATTTTACTGGGACATACCCCATTTTTACTATTTTTGGTGCTTTCAGCCTCCTTCCAGTTAGTGACAGGAATGGGTGTGAAACCAATGCTGGATCCCGGAAAGCTAAACATTTCCGAAAAGTAGACAAAATTCTGAATTCAGCCAGGTGTCATTTGTGTAGATCCTACAAGGTTTTCCTACAGAAAATAACAGCTGAAATAAAAAATATTGAAATTGAGCTGAAAACAACAGCCATTTTTCTTTGTGTTTTACTCTAACTTTTTCCTGCAATGTCAGATTTTTGAAAGCAATATACTGTTATGTCCGCTGGACTCTTCTGGTTGCGGGGATATAAAGGGCTTGTAGGTTCATCAAGAACCCTAGGTACCCAGAGCCAATAAATGAGCTGCACCCTGCAGTTGGTTTTCATTCTATACTGGGTATACAGTAATTCATTTGATGAAATATAAAGAGTCAAAAATAGTTATCAAGAAAACCTTTGCATTTCCAAAATGGGCTCAAGATAAGGTTTTGAGGAGCAGTGGTTATTTGCACATCTCTGAATTCCGGTGTGCCCATACTAGCATGTGAATTGCATGGCATTTCTCAAATAGACTCCTTTTTTACACACTCTTATATTTGGAAGGAAAAAATGTAGAGAAAGATAAGGGGCAATAACACTTGTTTTCCTGTTCTATGTTCCCCCAAGTCTCCCGATAAAAATGATACCTCACTTGTGTGGGTAGGCCTAGCGCCCGCGACAGGAAATGCCCCAAAACACAACATGGACACATCCCATTTTTTGACAGAAAACAGAGCTGTTTTTTGCAAAGTGCCTACCTGTAGATTTTGGCCTCTAGCTCAGCCGCCACTTAGGGAAACCTACCAAACCTGTGCATTTTTGAAAACTAGAGACCTAGGGGAATCCAAGATGGGGTGACTTGTGGGGCTCTGACCAGGTTCTGTTACCCAGAATCCTTTGCAAACCTCAAAATGTGGCTTAAAAAACACGTTTTCCTCACATTTCGGTGACAGAAAGTTCTGGAATCTGAGAGGAGCCACAAATTTTCTTCCACCCAGCGTTCCCCCCAAGTCTCCCGATAAAAATGATACCTCACTTGTGTGGGTAGACCTAGCGCCTGCGACAGGAAATGCCCCAAAACACAACGTGGACACATCACATTTTTTCATAGAAAACAGTGCCTACCTGTGGATTTTGGCCTCTACCTCAGCCGGCACCTGGGGAAACCTAGCAAACCAGCACATTTTTGAAAACTAGAAACCCAGGGGAATCCAAGATGGGGTGACTTGTGAGGCTCTGACCAGGTTCTGTTACCCAGAATCCTTTGCAAACATCAAAATTTGGCCAAAAAAACACTTTTTCCTCTCATTTCGGTGACAGAAAGTTCTGGAATCTGAGAGGAGCCACAAATTTCCTTCCACCCAGCGTTCCCCCAAGTCTCCCGATAAAAATGGTACCTCACTTGTGTGGGTAGGCCTGGTGCCCGTGACAGGAATAGATCACACAACGGTCAATGTTGGTCCTTACATGAGGCAGCTGTTGACCCTGGGGTGATCAATTCCTGACGCAGGCACTAGGTGTAGGCACTCAAGTGGGGGTAGTGTTTTATCAGGACAAGTGAGGAATCACTGGGTGGTAGGAATTTTGTGGATCCCATCATATTCCTGTAGTTTGTGTGACAGAAATGCGAGAAAAATAGAGTTTTTATTCAACATTTCAGCTTTGCAGGGTATTCTGGGTAAGAAAACTTTGGGGAATCCACACAAGTCACACCTCTGTGGACTCCCCCGAATGTCTAGTTTCCAGAAATGTTTGGGTTTAGGGTGTTTCTCTATATGGCCGCTGAACCCACGACCAAAAACACAGGTGCCTGCCTTACAAAACCAGTTAGTTTTGCGATAGATAATTTTGATGTCTCCACAATACGATTTGGGCGGTGGAATTTGGGGCTGAACTAAATTGGGGAGCTCTCAAGAGAGCACTCTCTCTCTCTCTCTGCTTGCCGCCGCATTCACCTGCTCTCTCGGTTGGGCTAACCCACTATTACCCAGTTGCACAGACTGCTTGCGAAGGGACAGCAGGACTGTCCTCATCACCTCCCTCATAATGTACTGGAAGAGGAGTTATCAAATGGGACTCCTCCGACTGAAAAATCACTCCCAGAGTCTGCGCCATTGTCCTATCCCTCAGATGCTGTCTCAGTATCTGATGTCTCAGTCTCTGATCCTATGTCAGAGCTGTCCTCTATAACCCGAGTGACGGCAGCAGTCATCCATCAAGATGCCATCTCTGCTATTGGCTAAACTGTTGCTCTAAAACACTAGCCTACGTAGACAGTCACAGAAATCGATGGTGTGTGTGAGATACGTGCAACAGTAGAGGCCACCTTACCTGCACTTCTTCGCTCAATCAGCATGTTCTTTCAAAACACTCAAAAAACACCTTGTCACATACCATTCGTCACAGTCTTTAGCACCTCCTGTGCCCAGTCCAACAATCATTATTGGTGCTCCCACTCCCTCCTCCTCGGATTCCCTTATTACCACCCAGCAAAAGTGCCCTTCATCTCTCCATAGCCGCCCTCCACCCCGCACATACATTTCATTTGTATGATAGCGCAGGTAATGGCTGACTTTACTAATGTACTCAGCTATTTACATAAAATACAGATTTGCTCTTTGCAGTAGGCATATAAACCTTCTGCGCTTCTTTATGGCACTAAAACTGCCACTAGACAAGTCTGACCCTTTTCTAGCAGAAACATAATCACAATACTTACTTGACTTTTTTATTGCTGCCTAAAAGCTACAGTTGAAAAGCGTCAGTTGAAGTATGTGCATTGCTTTGAAGACATAAGCTGCAACTGCAAGACAACTGGTGGCAAATCTATATCTATATCTATATATATATATATCACTTTTATATGTGGGTCTGGTTTTCCTGGGGGCCGATCGCGTCCCAGAGGGAAACCACACACGTATTGACAAAAGTGATATATATTGAGATCTATATATATATATATATATATATATATATATCTACATAGATATATCTATAGATCGATCTATATATATATATATACACACACACACACACACATATATATATACACACACACACATATATATCTATAGATCTATCTATAGATATATCCATGTAGATAGATATATCTACATAGATATAGATATATATATATATTTTTTTTTTGTTGTTGTATGGTTTCCTTGGGGGCCAAAATGGCCCCCAGGGAAACCCTACAACAACTAAAAAAAAAAAATATTGCCCCCGGGCTACCCCCTGTCCATTTATTTTTCTTTTTGTTTGAAAAAAATGCCTCGTAAGAAAGGGGAGACTCTCCCCTTTCTTACGAGGCCTTCCAGAACGTGGGGAAGGCCGTTTGTGGCCGTTTTCCCCATCAGAGCAGGAAGCGGCCTCATAGTTACTTCAAAGGGCAGGTGGGGGGCAGGGGGAGACACAGAAGAGCTTCCGTGTCTCCCTGGGAACAAAAACAAAAAAAATAAAAATACTCGGGTGCGACGCACACGAGGATTTATTAACCCCCTCCCTGGTGTCGGCCACTGGTCGTGACCCGCACCAGGGAGGTAGTGCGGGCGTCGGCCAGTCGCCGACACCCGCATTGAAAGGGTTAAATAATACACATTTTTCCCACATTTCTGTGTGGGATCACCACACCGGGACAAATTTCCTTTCACCCAACGTACCTCTCAATCCACCGGTGAAAATTATACCTTACTTGTGTAGGTGGGCCAAGTGCCTGTGACAGGGAAGAGCCAAAAATATTTTGAAATTGAGGGGGGAACCAAAGTGGGTCAAATGGGCAGTTTGAAAAAAAACATTTTTAGAACAAGTGGGGCAGAGTTTTTATCAGTATAGTTGAGACAAAGCTGGTGGTAGGAATTTTGTGGATTCCTGAAGATTCTGGAAGGTTCCACCACAAAAATGTGGGGAAAATGTGTGATTTCCAGCAAAGTTGGAGGTTTGTAGGGCATTGTGTGTAAGAAAATGGTGCGGGTGCATGTGAAGTACACCACCCTGGACTCACCCAGATGTTCGGTTTTCAGATGTGTCTAGGTCTTGTGGATTTTTCCACATGGCAGCGTCCCAAAGTCCAAAAAGTGCAGCCCTCACCATTCCAAGTGGGACGATTTTGAGAGGTACCAAGCTCTCATGCCCCAAATGTAAAACCAAGCCACAAAATAATCAAATGTCCTCTTGCTTGCCATGGGATAAGATGTTTTAGTGTGCGGGGAGAGCTGAAAGACTGTTATCACCTTCAGTTGGGGTGGCGGGGGGGCATAACCAAGCCCATACTGGTTGGTAGCTACCGCCACACTTTTTTAGTTTTTTTAATGCCCTGGCATCTAGTGGACTTTCTGCCTCCCGGGGTGTGGATCCGGGGTAATTGACCCATCTGCCCACTGGTGGGCAGAACAACTTTGGCCCCATTTATTTGGGGTGCGGGTATGGCTATACCCCCACCCTCTTATTTTGGAAAAAAATCATCCCTGGTCTCTGGTGGGCTTTCTGACCCCTTTGTGGGCAGATACGGGCAACAGTAATGTGTCCCCATGAGGAGCGACCTTTGCCCAAGGGGCTGCCCCCAAACAAAACACACACACACACCAATCCCTGGTGCCTAAGTGGTTTCTGCCCCCTTGGGGCAGATCGGCCCAATAGAAATAGGCCGATCTGCCCACGAGGGGAGCAGAAATGACCTAAAATAAATTTGTCCCCCAAGGGGAGTGACCCTTGCCGAAGGGGTCGCTCCTCTTGTGTGAAATTGATGCAAAAAATAAAAAACTCCCTGGTGTCTAGTGGTTTCTGCCACCTTCTGCCCCCAAAGGGGGCAGAAATGGCCTAAAGATTATTTTGCCCCCAGGGGAGCGACCCTTCCCTAAGGGTTTGCTCCCCACACGTGAAACTGTCAAAATAAATCCCTGGTGTTTAATGGTTTCTGCCTCCCTTGTGGGCAGATTGGCCTAATCAAAATAGGCCGATCTGTAAGAATAGAATTAATTTTGCCCCCAGGGGAGCGACCCTTGCCTAAGGGGTTGCTCCCCACATATATAAAAAAAAAAGAAAAAAAAAAAAAAAAAGGAGTTGCCGAGGGTAAGACCAGCTCGTCCTGGGCACCTTATGGGTTAGAATATGCCCTAACAGTAAAAACTCAAAATTGTTGATTTACTGTGCAAAAGCTAGTAGCCCCATTGGCTAGTACAGATTTACAAGCTGATGTCCCAGATCTGCTAACTTCTGAAGAGAACTACTAAAATGGGTACTTCAAGGTATCAAATCAATCATGGCATTAAATAAGACTTAATGCCCAAGTCGACTTTAATGTCCCTTTTAAAGAAAAACAACTTTTAGAAGGTTGACGCTCTGTTGCCTAGTTTACCCAGTGAAGTTCACAGTTGCTGGCCACCAGACAGCCTTCTGCTCTCTTGGGATGAACAACAGAAGACTGCCACAGAAGGTGTTTCCTTCACCTTTCAGGAAGCCACATAGGATGTTGGCTAAAAGGGCAAATTTCAAAGGAAAAGCCAATATCATGGGCAAATGACATTCACACTCGAGAAGGGCTGCCCTTTTGTTCAGATAGAGGGGCTGGTGGCAGGAATAGAGGGAGGGGAAACCAGTTGTCAAACCAGTTTTCCTGTGGATGTGTATCCCACAGGTAGTCACACCTCTAAGGTGGGCTACCAAGCTTCTAAAAACAGAGGAACAGTTCAGACATCTTGGGAGTGGGCATAATACTGCACTCTGCAATTGCTAGATGCGAGACATAGCCAGACGTCGTCACAAAGCGGGAGGAATCCTGATAACCTCTTGGCTAGTGACTGCATCATCCCCACAGGGCACTTTATGGGGATCAAAATGGCACCCCTAGCAACCTGAACCGCAGATCTCATCAGGACTGGAGGGAAGACTGAAGAAGAACTGCCCTGCAGACCCGTGGACCTGGTAAGAGAGGCTGCACCAGCTGCAGGACTGCACATGCTGCTCCTTGGGCTTGCATACAGAGAACTCTCCCTGTGGGGCCTGGCACTCCATAGCCCCAGACTGAAAAGGTGAACCAAACTGGTCAGTTGGCTGACCCCCCCCCTGCTAAAGCACCAGTGCCATAAAACTTGAATTAGCTAGCCATGGCTAGTCAGCAGCCACATGCAAGGAATTGCCACTGACCACCGATGTGCAGCCAAGAAGACCTCCCCTCAGGACTCAAAAGTTGCCCCTGTGTATGCAGGACTCGGGAGAGTCCTCAGAGTGTGGACTGATCACCACAGATGGACACTAGCCCTCACTAAAGGAAACCTATGAACCCACTATGACCGGAGATCAGTAGCCCAGCCGCTGCTGGACTTCTACTGGCCCAAAGAGGACTTTGTGGGACGCCGACCCCTGTAGCCAAAGTCGTCCCACCTTACCTGAGGAACGAGAAATAATCGCAAGAAGATCCCCATCGACTTCACAGTATCCTATATCCTCAGCATCATGACCACTCCATTTAAGTCTATGGCGGTTCTGATTTAAAATGTGGAACTGGACATACGACTGCTTTGGTGACTACGTAAACTGTCCAAATACTTCTTATTGGCCTCCCTGACCTTCTCTCTGTCTGACTTGGTCGCATGGTTCAGGCCAGAGTAACCAAACACAACTCTTCCAAATGTTATAGTTATCTAAGCTTGTTAGCGTTTCAGACTAAAAAGCTGAACTTGACGTTTTCTTAAAAAATCTATTTCTTTTGAACCCTCCAGTGGATTTTGTGCATCTTGGTGTCTACAAATCCGTAAATTTTTTATGTATCTTTATTAAGTGGTGTCATATTTCTTCCATGCTGTGTGACTTTTGTGATCTGTTCTTTGGTGCTTCTAAATGCTTTACACTATTTCCTTTGTTTAAGCCTTGCTGCTCAAAGCCACAGCTAGCTTGGGTTGAGCAAAAAGTTTAACATGCGAGCAAGACTGGACCCATGATGGTTTTGTGAGTGTATTATGGTCCTAGGTTGCTTGTGTTCCATTTGAGAAAGGACCTGACTTGGCAGTGCAGGCCAGACTGTTCTGATTTAAGCAGGGTCGAGACTGATTTCCATATAGCTTGGTCCAAACGGAGGTGACATGGTGTGCAAAGTAATGATGGATTGGGGTGCGGCTCAAGTGATTCCCAGTGGCTGAGATTTATTCAAGCATCCATCCATCCATCATTTTTTTGTTAACTTTAGTGAGTTGCTGGAAATGGGGCCGGTATGCCCAGAAGTGGGCCCCAATGCACACAATCATTGGAATCAAGCATCCTAGGACCGGTTTCAGGGTATCACCCTTCATCAGCTTGGCTAGCTTGGTGCAGTGAGCACGGGATCCACGTCTGGGCATACCCTTCCCATTATACACTAGTATAAAGATGGCAGCTGAATGAGAGAAATTCATCAATACATAATCCATTTGTCAATGGTAAACAATTAGCAGCTTGATGTGGAAGTCACCCGCCGCCTTTTCTATTTCACTCCAAGCTCTAGAACTACTCCTCACTGATATCTGATGTAATCTTCATATCAAAAGAGTTGAAATCAGAACAAATGCATCGTAGATGTGATAATTTGTGATGGTCACTTTCTGCCACCAAGTCTTTAGGTGAAGAATTACTAAATAAATCCAAAAACACACAACAGAAAAAAGAAAAAAAAAACTACATCTGGGTACAACAATTCATAGTTCGGGCCTGATTTAGATCCTGGCGGGGGGGAATACTTGGTCACAAACGTGATGCATAGCTCATCTGTCATGTTACGATCCCATTATTTCCTATGGGGATCGTAAAAAGACAGACAGGATATCCGTCACATCTGTGACAGAGTATGCCCTCTACCAGGATCTAAATCAGGCCCTTAACCTTGAAGGGGGGTAAAAGTAAGCAGTTCAAGATTTAGCATTTCTTAGCTGGTCTCTGATTTTCCATGCCGACTAAAACGTTTGCAGCTTGTTTACTAACTTCTGGTTTTATGACAAATAAAAGTTAATACAGCACAGATAAATGTCGTTAAGGCACAGAGTGAACTGTTGCTGGTCTTTTATGAAAGTTTTCAGGTTGGAAAAATAAGTCTTGTGTGCTTGAAGGTGCATACGACTTCTGTGTCTGATGTTGGATGGGAGGGATTTAGAGACACTGTACTCTTAAGGGAAAGCCACTATGGGTAGGGAGTTACAAGATTTGGCGACTACAAGAAAGTATGATAAAAGGCAGCGATCTCCTTTGAGA
This sequence comes from Pleurodeles waltl, assembly GCF_031143425.1. NCBI lineage: Eukaryota > Metazoa > Chordata > Amphibia > Caudata > Salamandridae > Pleurodeles > Pleurodeles waltl. Next base: position 69,081,826 of record NC_090439.1, read on the forward strand.
GACGGACTTGTTATAGATGCATATGTGGGTAACAGTACAAACCTAAAACGTGATCTAGCGGACACTTTTTGGTGTGAAAAATTCAAGAGATATATCATTTATTTTCCACTACTGTGTTAACATCAGTCAGAGAGGGGGTTGGTATGGTTGAGTCAATGGCAAGCATTTATATTTAGCATAAACAGCCAAGAGCTTGGTTTTGCTATCAGGCTGAGAGCTGTTGAATAAAGAAAACTGAGCAAAAAATAAAAATATAAAAATCAAGATCTAGAGGGATGCATTCAAAAAGAAATAAGTATTTAGTGAAGCAACACTATTACAAAACAAAATCTTTGGATTATTTTAGCATTCAAATTTGTCTTTAGCATTCTAAGTCAGCACCACAGAACAGGGTTATTAAGTTCCTGTGCATTTACGTAATGAGACTGAAAGACTATGACGTCCGAAGTAAAGAGACTACCTCAGTAAAATAATTGATCTGCATTTTTTAAATAAAAGATTCCTATTGCAGATTATTATTTTACTGTTAAATGAAGGGTGGAAAACGAAATGTAAGGTGCAAGACTAAATCTGCCACATACTATTGCCCTTATCAAAGGCACCTACTCGTGAAAAATCCTGTGCTGCTTTGAGTGCTTCTTCAATCTATATTTATGCAGAAACTACAGACACTTCTAACCTTTCTGATTTCGTAACCATGCATATACATACGACATTCCACAAGAATCATTGCACTGAGCCATGCCAATTGTTAAAGACTGTCACCACAAAGCTGAGGTAGAATCTAAACAGAACTGGGCTTGAATAGGGAGCTCTTGCCTATATACTGAGAGCACAGGTGCGCTTGATTGGCCTATCAAAAGTGTATAACATTAGAGCCACATTGAAAAGCTTTGTTCGACGTTTACCCATAGTCTACTCTGCACTGGTGGCTAAAGATCAGTGCTAATCCCCCGAACGGGCAGATGGTACTTTCTGTTCTCTACTGCAGCACTGCCACTGTGAGTAACATCTTAATGAAAGGCAGACCGGTTGTTTGCGATCCCACTGCAGGCAAGTGCAGTGAGTGACTGCCTGCACACGCTTGCAAGGGGATGGTCGGGAGTAGGAGGGGGCGGGGGTGTCAGGGACCCCGGTGCCCCCTAACAAGGTGCACACTGACTGCATGTCACCTCTATGGGGCACATGCCTAGGCGGCCTTTGAACCCCCTTCTGTAATATGCCATGGGCGCAAAGGCCAAGGAGCATGGGGCCACACCCAGTAATACTGAAGGGTGCAGAAAGAGAGTGTTAATATTGGATTCACTGTGGAGTTTCAGAGAGCAGATTTAAGTTCAGAACCTCCAATGGTGGTGTGAGGAGATCAGCCTTCCACCACAAAGGCACCCCATCTTACCCCCCCCACCGTACTACTGTCACTTTCCATTTTAACAACATGCATAGAAACGTTTGATAAAAGAAAGTACCTTCGTGATGAATCTGGCTGCATCTGTAAAGACATGGTAATCAATATCTGTATATTTCACCAGCATATTTCGGTCCTGGAAAATTCCATAAAAGACAAGTGCCATCCTCACCAGAAAGGCAGTTCCAAACAAAGCCTGTGTTTTAAGCAATACATTCAAATGCTTCCGAACTTCCATGGAGGAGACCATCCTAAGTTTGTGAATTTCAGCGATTTTTGATAATAATGACAGTGCATGGATAGCCAAGCAAACGGAATGCACAATCAGTGATGGAATGACATATGAACAGACTCTTCATAAGTCTGAAGGGAGTTTAGCTTGCATCATCTTTAATTTTGCTTTAAATGTGTTGTTTTTTTGCTTGAGATGGTCCGCTTTTGTTCCTGCTTGATGTAATATTCCACATTTGGTTTATAAACCGTCATCTGTAAATAAAAACAGAAAAAAAGATTAAATGAAAGTTCTATTATAGAATCAAACAACAATATGTGAATCTTAATTTATCATCTCATTTCTACTATGAAGATTTGCAGAAAAATCTGAAAACGTTAGATATTTGTAATACTGTATTTGTTTAAATACAGTAACGGAACAGCACTTAATATGTAAGCAATACTGTAGAACAAGCATTTTCAATACAACGGGGCTCGCATTTGTTCGAGTTAGCTCTATTAGCGTTGTAAAGCAAAAGAAAACATGCAGCGCGATCGCACTATGTAAAATGCAGCGGAAAAAAACCAGATAAAGTAGTACGAACCCCAGGCTGAAAACATCAAGCCTCGTATGTTTTTAGTACTTTACCGGTGCTGTGTAGGTGGGCTAAACACCAGAAAAAGCATGACGTATGCATGCCTTTCACAAATGAAAGCAAGCAGATTTTAAAAGGAAAGCCCACGAACCAATGTAAGTGCCTGACGTGGCATGGGCGTGGTTTCAAGCCCAAAGAGAGATTACAGAATGGACGGAGCGCTTTGTGCTCACCCATAACAAGCATTTTCAATGCAACGGGTCTTGCATTTGTTCGAGTTAGCACTATTAGCGTTATAAAGCAAAAAAAACACGCAGCTTGATCGCGCTATGTAAAATGCAGCACGATTGCGCTGCGTGGAAAATAAACAGATAAAGTAATCCGGACCCCAGGCTGAAAACATCGAGCCTCGTATGTTTTTAGTACTTAACCGGTGCTGTTTAGGTGGGCTAAACACCAGAAAAGGCAATGACATATGCATGCCTTTCACAAATGAAAGCAAGCAGATTTTAGAAGGCAAGCCCACAAACCAATTTAAGTGACTGACGTGGCATGGGTGTGGTTTCAAGCCCAAAGAGAGATTACAGAATGTACGGAGCACTTTGCGCTCGCCCATAAAAAGGGGAAGAAACAGAGTTAGTCGCACAGTAAAATGGCAAAGAACTCCATTGTCCCTGGTTCATGGTACTTGGCATCAGAGTAAGAACCAGAAGTACAAAGGTATTCTGCAGATGTAAAGCCTGCGATTTGCAAAATAACAGAGGTTTAAGTCGCAAAAATAACTTTTCTTCAATCATCAAAAGCCCTTTCTGAATTGCAAATAGGAGAGGGCATGAAAGAGGCGTTCTCTTCCTCTTTGTGCCTCGCGAAGGAATGCACCAATGGTGTGTGACCTCCACTGCGGTCATAAACCACTGAAAAGTTACCACCTCAAGGGGTTGTAACGGATTCACGAAAGGGAAGCCGTCCATTTGGGGCATTGTCCTCTCCTGCAATAGCCTTTAGGGAGGAGCATGCTACCGCCGATGTGTTCTAAAAAAAAGAAACTTTTTTTTTCCCATTTAAAAAGCAGCACCTGTCTCTTAAATGACCTCGTTGCTATTTTGAAAGAAATTGAAAAAAAAAATTGCACTTTACTGCTGTCATTTAATATGTACTTGATGGCAGTTGGCATTCGAAACATGTTTAAAATATCATGCAAGTTAACGATGAAGCACTTGCACTTAATAGTCTAAATTATACATATTAATATGTCTTACAAACCAATAAATTTATTTATAAAAAAGGATCTTGTATGGTCTCCCCTTTGGCTTAGACTAAAACAAATAAAAATATATTTTTTTAAAACAACAAAAAAAAAACAGACTTTGATTGATGTCCAGTACAGGCATGGAGTGGGGCATTGTGGTGGGCGTGTTGTTCTTTATGGAATGAGGTTGCATCAGGAGATTCTTCTCTCTGATGCAGTCTCATTCCAATCCATTTTGGAATGTTTTCTTATGTTTACCAGCTGAGAGGCAGTTACGCTGAACCTCTCACCTGGACCGGCGCTTGGCCGTGACTCTCCGCGCTCTTATACTTATTTAATTCAATAAGCCTTCAACTTGGAAAATTTACCGAGGGCTTCTCTTCTTCCGTTACTCCCACTACATTTTGGTAGCAGGAGTGGGGTAACCCTTCATTTTGCTCCATTTCTCGGAGAGAAGCTGAAGCTGTTAGTTCTTACTACAGAGTCTCACAGGCTCTGTTCCTTCTCACCGCATCGTTCGTGTTCCCACAACCTTAAAAAAAAGGTACGTCATACTGCCGCAATTCTACATTTGTTTGCTGCCGGCTTGTCATTTCTGGTTCTGTGACCGTTGCTGCCATTATCCTCCGGTTCCTGCTCGTGCTGCCTCTTGCACTACTTCCTCCTCACGTGCGCAGCACGCTCCCCTGATGTTCTTTTCAATGAGCCCTACCTCCCTCAGAAAACGGCCGGACTACTTACGTCGCTTCGCGTTATGGCAGCCATTTTGGAGGTTTGGGATGTTTTTACCTTCTTCCAATGCAAATACGATGTTTGACTTTTCCCGAACTACTGCTATTTTGTTGTTTGGATCTCGCATAAGGGGAATTTGAAAATAAATAACTAAGAACACTATAACTTACATTTTTACATGGCGACATTACAAAAAATAATCAATCCACCACCATTTTTATCAAATCCTGGCAAACCTGAAGTACCATGGAAACGTTGGGTGCGCAATTCTGTAAATTATTTGACAGCTATAGATGGCCTCTTGTGTGATCCGCCCAGGAAGTTTGCCTTGTTATTCAATCATTTAGGCGTAGCGGGTCAAAATGTTTTTGACAATCTTCAAGTACCCGCTCCCGGTCGGGACTGTGTCTGGAATATCTATACTGAGGCTATTGAAAGACTTAGAAAACAATTTGCTGGGGAGTCTAGCGTTTTGTTAGAAAGGCACAGGTGGTCAATACGACCTCGGCGGTCTTTTTCAAAGACCACTGAGGAACCGATGTACTGAAGACCGCCAGTGCAGGCGGTTTTCCGCTCAGTGAATTATGACTGCTGGCAGCCCTCCGTCCTTTTTCGGACGGAGAGCCGACAGCAGCCATAGTGGCGGTCGGCGGGGAAGTGGAGGTTGCTCCACTTCCACCACCCCGTCATCAGAACACCGCCCACCGAATCACGTTCCATGATTAGGCGTGGCGTTGTTCTGGTGATGGGGTACTGGCGGCAGAGCAGCCCCCATGGATCCCGTCCCCTCCCGGAAGATCAATGGACAAGGTAAGTTGATCGTCCATTAGGGGATGGGGGGGTTGTGTGCGTGCATGGGGGTGTGCGTGTGAGTATGTAGAGGGGTTGTGTGAGTGCTTGTATGCATGCGGGGGTGTTGTGTGTTAGAAAATGTGTGTGTGTCTGTTAGTATGTCTGTATGTGTGTGTGTATGTCTGTGTGTAGGTGTGCTTTTATGACTGTGTGTGTCTGTTGGCATGTTTGTTGGTATGTGTGTGGGTATGTGTGTTGGTGGTGTCTGAATGCGTGTAGGGTGGGGGTGTGTTCCGATGTTAGGGTTAGGGATGGGGAGGGGGTCCTACCACCTTTGGGGGGTGGCAGGGGTGTGGGGGGAGGACTCGGGAGTGGGGCTGGGGGAGACCCCTATCAGTGCCAGGGAAGGAATTCCCTGGCAATGTTAGTGCTTACCGCCATAGATTTCATGGCGGTTCCCAACCCCACGAAATCCATGGTGGTCAGCAGGGTCCTGATACCGCCGGCGGTCTTGTGGCGGCCGCCGGACTGGAGACCGAAGTCTCCAGCCCAGCAGTCGGAATGGAGAAGTGGCGGATGACTATGGCGGTAACCGCCATGGTCATAAATCCATTTTTTTTTTCCGCCAGCCTATTGGCGGTGATTCTGCCACTTCTCCACCGTCCACCAGGGTCATAATGAGGGCCACAGTTTTTTCAAGCGTAAACAGTCCAGTGATGAGTCTGTGGAGGAGCATATTGCTGCCTTGCGTATTTTAGCAGCACCATGTGAGTTTGAGAACTCTGTCGACACATACATCCGGGATCAATTTGTTTTCAATTGTTACTCAAAAAAGATGCAAGAAAGGTTAATTACCTGCAGGAATCCTTCTCTAAGGTTATGGACATTGCTCAGAGTATCGAGAGGTTCATAATTTCCACGCAAGCTCTTAGCGATCGAGATGGTTCCTCACCGATTACCTACATTTCAAATGAACATACAGTTGCCAATATTAGAAGTGTCAAAGAGAGGAAAAAATCTGTTTGTTACAGATGTGGTTCACGCAACCACTTGGGGAACTTTTCATCGTGTCCGGCGATAGGCAAGAAACGCAAGAAGTGCAGGAAGATTGGACATTTTCAGGCAGTTTGTAGGTCTCTACCTGCAAGTGCAAATGTTGGAATACATAACATTGATATTAGCGCTCCTCAAAGCGCTATGGATAATTTTACTGCTCAAGTTCATGATTGTTCAGACAGATTGGCTAATGTTGTGCTTACTGTTGATAGTGATCTACCACATTGCAGCATTAAGCGACCAACATGTGCAGCTCTTACTGACGGCAAAAGTCTGTCAGTCATAGCTGACTCTGGTGCTCTCATCACCATTTTGGCTGACAGCACTTTTCACTCTCTTTGGCCAACCAATTTTCAGTTAGAAAGCCTAGACAGTAGTACTAAAACGTTTGGTGACAAAGAGATTGAATTATTGGGTTATTTTTACGCACATCTACAAATTCTTGGCAAAAGCATCTGGACTACAATCTATGTTGCAGGTAAGGGTAGAAACATTGTGGGTTGGTTGGATTTGGCCAGGTTGGGTGTTCATCTAAAGCCTGGTCAGGTTGATCCAATTGTTTTGGGGGATTTACCAGTGTTATCCATTGAGGCACACTCTGATGTTTTATCTTCTATGGTCTCCAAGTTCCCAGGTGTTTTCAAGTCTGAAATTGGAACTGTTTTGGGTTTCCAACACAAAATCAAATTGAAACCCAATGCTAGGCCAATTTCTCACAAGGTAAGACCAGTACCAATCAGTGTTCGCAAAGACTTGAAGAAGCTACTGGTAAATTTAGAACAAGAAGGTGTCATAACTCCTACCGAATCATCTGAATGGGTCTCTCCCATTGTTCTAGCTAAAAAAAAAATCAAAAAAATCAGGAGAGCTCAGTTTATGTGTGGATCTAATATCTCTTAACAACAATATTCTTGTGGATTGTCATCCTTTGTCTCGCATACATGAAATGTGGACCAATATAGGGAATTCCAAATACTTTTCTGTGATTGTTCTACCTGCTGCCTACCATCAGATAACTTTAAGTACTGAATTGCAAGATCTCACCACATTTATAACACCTTTTTGAGTGTATAAGTACCTGAGGTTACCTTTTGGGCTTGCATCGGCAGCTAGTGTTTTTCAGAGGTTAATGGATATACTGTTCAGAGATTTATGTAATGTGCAAGCATTTCAAGATGACATCTTAATTTTCACGGAAACCAAAGATGAGCATCTTATTTTGGAGAAAGTCCTCAAAATTCTGAATGATAGGGGGATTACTATCAGACCTGAGAAATGCAAATTGTTGACACAACATAGTGATTATCTGGGTCATTCTATTTCTCTGGAGGGCATCAAGCCAAAATGTTGCAATGTGGAAGCCATACTTAAAGCCCCTGCACCCACTGACAAAGATGCTCTAAAATCGTTTTTGGTTTTATGTGAGTACTACGCTCGTTTTGTTTCCAATTATGCTTCCGTTGTTCAACCTTTGAGAGATTTACTCAGAAAGGGTGCCAAATTTACTTGGCCAACTGAAGTGGATGAAGCCTTTACTAATGCCAAGAATTTAGTACTCAAGACTCCCACCTTGAGTTCTTTCCTTCATGGCAAAAAGTGCTTCATCAATGTTGACGCCAGTTTAAAAGGTCTGGGAGCTGTATTCAGTCAAATGTTGAATGGCAAACAAACCACCACTGCTTTTGCCTCAAGAAGTCTTTCAGACTCTGAAAGGAACTACAGCATGATTGTAAGGGAGGCACTAGCCTGCGTCTGGGCTGTCCAGAAGTTCAAGACCTACTTATGGGGAAATTCCTTTGAGCTGTATACTGATCACAGATACTGCAGGAGTACAACTTTTCCATTCATTACATTCAAGGTGGTAAGAACTTCAGTGCTGATTGTTTGTCGCGGTTGTCTCTTCCGGTTGTTGGTGAAGCCAGCGAGGATAATGAGTGTGTTATTGCTACGATTGATGCTATGTCTGAGTCTCATGGTGCCATATCTGAAAGAGAGTGGTTGGAAGCCACTTCACAGGATGACATCTTGCTGAAAGTTCTAACATTCACAAAAAAGGGGTGGCCACCCATTTGTAATCTGGCAGTTGTGTTAAAACCTTTTGCCCAAATCTCCTCTGAACTATCGTGCGAAAATGGCATCTGCACTAGAGGTGCATGTTTCACTCCTCCTACTAGATTGAGAGAGAAACTAATTTCCTTGGCACATGAGGGCCATTTGGGAATCACTGTCACCTGCAGGAAAATAAGGGAACACTACTGGTGGCCTGGTATCAGTAGCCAAGTCGCTTCCTTTGTCAATCTGTGCCCCTAATGCATTGTCTCTGACAAACTTTGGATGACAGTTGAAAAGCCTCTTCATCCTGTTCCATTTCCTGATCGACCATGGGAAAAACTAGCTTTGGACTTCATGGGTCCTTTTAGTATGCTTACCCCTAGTAACAAGTTCTTGATAGTTCTTGTTGACTACTTCTCCAAGTGGGTTTATTACTCTTTTGTGGGTTCAGCAAATACTAAATCTGTCATTTTATTTCTTGAAAATGTTTTTTACATTGAAGGGATTCCTAAGGAAATTGTGACAGATAACGGCACACATTTTGTTTCCAGCGAAATGAATCATTTCCTTGCTAAGTATGACATAATACCCCTGCAAGTAGCTTTATATAGTCCTTCAGCAAATGGTTTGGTCGAGAGAGTGAATCGTTTTCTGAAGGAAGGCATTCAATCTGCTCTCTCTTCGGGCGCGGATGTGTTTAATTTCTCAAGGCACAAACTTAATGCTTATCACACCAGCCCTCATTCTACAACTGGTGTTTCTCCCTTTGAGTTGTTAAGGAGAAGGAGATGTGCATCAAAAGTGCTTCCTAATTGGTTGGAATACAAACGTAAATGCTCAGACTTTGTTCTACCGTGTGTTCAGGAAAAGGTGCGGTCTAAACAAACTCAACAAAAACAATACTTCGATTCTCATAACCGTGTTACTGAGAAACAGTTTGATGTGGGGCAATGGGTGCTCATCAAAAAACCCTACATGGACACCAAAGGATTGTCTCAGTTCTCACCTCCATTGAGGATTGAGTGCGTCTCGAACAGTGCTGTTCTTTTAACAGGTAAAGGCTGGTGGAATAAAAACAGAGTACTATACATCTCTGAGGCACAAAAAGATATTTATTATGATACGTTGGTTTTCCCAAGAGAGTATTCCATAATTTTCGAAGAAGAGAGGCAAGGGAATGTTGCACAAACTATGGTTCCCACTGCTGATGGTTCTTCTGGGGAAATGAGTCCAGAAATGTCTATTGAGTCAAAAGACAGTTCTGGCAATAGTGATGTGCATGTTGACAACTCTTCTGTGTTATCTTGACAGGACATTGTTGCTTCTAAAAGAGTTTCTAAGTTACCAAAGAAGTTGTTGGACTATGACCTTAGTTAATTTTGTGAAGAGAGGGAGATGATGTGGTGTGCGTGTTGTTCTTTATGGAATGACGTTGCATTAGGAGATTCTTCTCTCTGATGCAGTCTCGTTCCAATCCGTTTTGGAATGTTTTCTTGTTTACCGGGTGAGAGGCAGTTACGCTGAACCTCTCACCTGGACCAGCGCTTGGCCGTGACTCTCTGTGCTCTTATACTTATTTAATTCAATAAACCTTCAACTTTGAAAATTTACCGAGGGCTTCATTCTACCGTTACCCCACCACTACAAGCATGCGACACTCGCCTCCATCCAGACTTTGAGGCCTCTCCCACTAAATTTCCGCACATCTCCCAGAGAACAATGCACGTTGTGTAGCGTTGGCTCTCATTATCCTAAATGAGACTACTGGATTTCTAGGTGGCAGAGTCGTTCCTGTTGTGGGGGACTAAGGCTGACCCACTAAGAAGGACCCCTGTCACCTTCAATCCGGTTTTGCTCCGGCTAACTAGCAGTGCCTTATTTCTCCCAAGGGGAAGGGATGATTTGGCAGCCGAGCGCATGACATCTTAGAACTTCTCAGAGAAGTCGTGGTCACTCAGGTCCCAACCAGCTCTCTCATTTACAGTATGATCTCATATGCAAATGAAAGAAACAGTTTAAGATTTATAGATTGATTTAATAAAACAACTGCATTCTAGATAATAAGGCGTGATCCGCAATAACCAGAACCATACAACACAGTAGGATTAAAATAGTAACCAAGAGAGTGAAACATAGGAATAACGCTATCATAGTGTTAAACTATGTTCTCTCTAATTTTGTTCTATTTTGAGCACAGCATGTTAAGCTCTTAGCTTGCCTTTCAAATTCCCTGGGAAGACATCAACCCTCATACCTGAGCAAAGGCCTGTGATCTGGATCAGCATCTGCAACAGGGCAGTCAGTGTCTAGTTGTGGTTCCCTGGTCGGAATCTCCCTCGTGCTTGTATTAGGACAAGGAAGTGTTTTTATAACTAACATGTCAATGTGAACAAAACGTCCCTATGCAAGAATGTGTATCGTCTACAACCCAAAGACTAAACTCCTACCACGTCTATCGGCAATGTACCAGACTGTATCCTTGACTGAAGCACAGAGTGAGCGAGAATGTGTTATTGAAAACTCCGATGCTGAAGTAGGCTAAACAGTGTGATATAAAGAATAAAACAAGACCTTAGAACTGGCTATTAAAAATAACAGTACGAAGCTGAATAAAATGCATCTAGAGCAAAGTGCACAGAGACCTGATGCTGTGAGCAAAGAAATAAAATGCATCTAGGGCAAAGCGCACAAAGGCCTAACGCCTGAAGCAAGCGCGCAAAGGTTACATAAAAATGGCTACACTACAGTTGAAGAGGTGAGATACAGTGGAGTGGGTGTAATCTGTGACACATTATAGCGGGGGTTAAGGAGATTCAGCACAGCGCTGCTCAAACTACACAAAAATGGCAGCCACGGCATGGAGCCGATTGAAGTCAGCATATAGCCGTGTCGAGCAGCAGGACACTGGAACCAGGGTGGAGTCATTAAAGAACCCATCAGCGAGATGAGAACTCTTTATCACACAAGGAGCGAAGTCAGAAGAGCCCCAGAGTAATACAGCTAGTTGCTGAGGTGAGAATTTGGCTGCGCACAAACAAGGATGAAGCAGAAGGGGTACTGGCCCTTACTCATCCCATCGTACCAATATCCTCAACACAAAGGAAGGGGGCATAGCAGTACTTATAATGGGCCGGTACTGTCCAGTACTGAGTACCAGCACTTTTTTATTTTGAGAGGGAGAGTACCTGCACTTCTCAAGAAAAACATAATACTTTTCACTGGAGAGTACCGGCACTTCTCAGAAACAAGCACTGGGGCATAGGGAGATAACACTGCTCTGTTGTATTTCCTCTCACCATAACATAACACGTGACGTTCCACAAGTGAGCCCATACCTACCAGTTAGGATTAAAGGCTAACAAACGTCCACTAGCTACCTTCCTAGTGTCAGGGTGTTTTCTGGAACACTCTTACACCTACGTGGTACGCTTCATCATCGGGTTAGCTCCTACCCTTGGTGGGTGCTGCAATGCCTAGCGGGCCCTACAACCCTCCAAAAATGGGGGGGGGGGGGCAACTTTTAGTAGGAGATCTTTTCATTGCCCAATCTCGTGATCAGTGCAATAGTGATGTGGCAGGTGATTGTGAGTTTGAAAACCTTGCAAGTTAAAATTGTCTTTAAAATCCCTTGTGCACATTTTTTTTTATTTACAGGGGTTCTTGCCAACATTAAAAATAGTCAAGAGGACCAATGGAACACTAGTGGCCCCACTGTGTCAGTCTACATGTAAACCCTTTGGCAGCCAAGGAGGCTGCAGTGCTCAGGCGCCAAGGACGTAACCGTTACGTCCTGATATTGGCTCGCTCCCCCCCCCCCCATGAGCCTCACCTCAACACCCCCACTGCAGGGATGGAAGGGGAATCGCTTTCCCTTCTGTAGGAAAGTACCATCTTGCCTGGCATGTAACCCCCATTTTTCACTGTATATATGTTGTTTTAGTTGTATGTGTCACTGGGACCCTGCTAGTCAGGGCCCCAGTGCTCATAAGTGTGCCTGAATGTGTTACCTGTGTTATGACTAACTGTCTCACTGAGGCTCTGCTAATCAGAACCTCAGTGGTTATGCTCTCTCATTTCTTTCAAATTGTCACTAACAGGCTAGTGACCAATTTTACCAATTTACATTGGCTTACTGGAACACCCTTATAATTCCCTAGTATATGGTACTGAGGTACCCAAGGTATTGGGGTTCCAGGAGATCCCTATGGGCTGCAGCATTTCTTTTGCCACCCATAGGGAGCTCTGACAATTCTTACACAGGCCTGCCACTGCAGCCTGAGTGAAATAACGTCCACGTTATTTCACAGCCATTTTACACTGCACTTAAGTAACTTATAAGTCACCTATATGTCTAACTTTTACCTGGTAAAGGTTAGGTGCAAAGTTACTTAGTGTGAGGGCACCCTGGTACTAGCCAAGGTGCCCCCACATTGTTCAGGGCCAATTCCCCGGACTTTGTGGGTGCGGGGACACCATTACACGCGTTGTAGGAAGTTGGCTCTATATGCACTATTTCAAAGTAAGGAATAGTATGCACAGAGTCCAAGGGTTCCCCTTAGAGGTAAGATAGTGGCAAAAAGAGATAATACTAATGCTCTATTTTGTGGTAGTGTGGTCGAGCAGTAGGCTTATCAAAGGAGTAGTGTTAAGCATTTGTTGTACATACACACAGGCAATAAATGAGGAACACACACTCAGAAACAATTCCAGGCCAATAGGTTTTGTTATAGAAAAATATATTTTCTTAGTTTATTTTAAGAACCACAGGTTCAAATTCTACATGTAATATCTCATTTGAAAGGTATTGCAGGTAAGTACTTTAGGAACTTTGAATAATTACGGTAGCATATATACTTTTCACATAAAACACAAATAGCTGTTTTAAAAGTGGACACAGTGCAATTTTCACAGTTCCTGGGGGAGGTAAGGTATTGTTAGTTTTAGCAGGTAAGTAAATCACCTACAGGTTTCAGTCTGGGTCCAAGGTAGCCCACCGTTGGGGGTTCAGAGCAACCCCAAAGTTACCCCACCAGCAGCTCAGGGCCGGTCAGGTGCAGAGGTCAAAGAGGTGCCCAAAACACATAGGCTTCAATGGAGAGAAGGGGGTGCCCCGGTTCCAGTCTGCCAGCAGGTAAGTACCCGCGTCTTCGGAGGGCAGACCAGGGGGGTTTTGTAGGGCACCGGGGGGGACACAAGTCCACACAAAAAGTACACCCTCAGCAGCGCGGGGGCGGCCGGGTGCAGTGTGAAAACAAACGTTGGGTTCTCTGTAGGTTTCAAAGGGAGACCAAGGGGTCTCTTCAGCGGTGCAGGCAGGCAAGGGGGGGCTCCTCAGGGTAGCCACCACCTGGGCAAGGGACAGGGCCTCCTGGGGGTCACTCCTGCACTGAAGTTCCGTTCCTTCAGGTGCTGGGGGCTGCGGGTGCAGGGTCTCTTCCAGCCGTCGGGATTTCAGAGTCAGGCAGTGGCGGTCGGGGAGCCTGGGGATTCCCTCTGCAGGCGTCGCTGTGGAGGCTCAGGGGGGACAACTTTGGTTACTCACAGTCTCGGAGTCGCCGGAGGGTCCTCCCTGAGGTGTTGGTTCTCCACCAGTCAAGTCGGGGTCGCCGGGTGCAGTGTTGCAAGTCTCACGCTTCTTGCGGGGATTTGCAGGGGTCTTTAAGTCTGCTCCTCTGTAACAAAGTTGCAGTCTTTTTGGAGCAGGTCCGCTGTCCTCTGGAGTTTCTTGTCTTTCTTGAAGCAGGGCAGTCCTCTGAGGATTCAGAGGTCGCTGGTCCTGGGGAAAGCGTCGCTGGAGCAGGTTTCTTTGGAAGGCAGGAGACAGGCCGGTAAGTCTGGGGCCAAAGCAGTTGGTGTCTTCTTTTCTTCTTCTGCAGGGGTCTTTCAGCTCAGCAGTCCTCTTCTTCTTGTAGTTTCAGGAATCTAAATTCTTAGGTTCAGGGGAGCCCTTAAATACTAAATTTAAGGGTGTGTTTAGGTCTGGGGGGTTAGTAGCCAATGGCTACTAGCCCTGAGGGTGGGTACACCCTCTTTGTGCCTCCTCCCAAGGGGAGGGGGTCACAATCCTATCCCTATTGGGGGAATCCTCCATCTGCAAGATGGAGGATTTCTAAAAGTTAGAGTCACTACAGCTCAGGACACCTTAGGGGCTGTCCTGACTGGCCAGTGACTCCTCCTTGTTATTCTCATTATTTCCTCCGGCCTTGCCGCCAAAAGTGGGGTCCGTGGCCGGAGGGGGCGGGCAACGCCACTAGCTGGAGTGTCCTGCGGTGCTGGAACAAAGAGGTGAGCCTTTGAGGCTCACCGCCAGGTGTTACAGCTCCTGCCTGGGGGAGGTGTTAGCATCTCCACCCAGTGCAGGCTTTGTTACTGGCCTCAGAGTGACAAAGGCACTCTCCCCATGGGGCCAGCAACATGTCTCGGTTGTGGCAGGCTGCTGGAACCAGTCAGCCTACACAGATAGTCGGTTAAGGTTTCAGGGGGCACCTCTAAGGTGCCCTCTGGGGTGTATTTCACAATAAAATGTACACTGGCATCAGTGTGCATTTATTGTGCTGAGAAGTTTGATACCAAACTTCCCAGTTTTCAGTGTAGCCATTATGGTGCTGTGGAGTCCGTGTTTGACAGACTCCCAGAACATATACTCTTATGGCTACCCTGCACTTACAATGTCTAAGGTTTGGCTTAGACACTGTAGGGGCACAGTACTCATGCACTGGTGCCCTCACCTATGGTATAGTGCACCCTGCCTTAGGGCGATAAGGCCTACTAGAGGGGTGACTTATCTATACTGCATAGGCAGTGTGAGGTTGGCATGGCACCCTGAGGGGAGTGCCATGTCGACTTACTCGTTTTGTTTTCACCAGCACACACAAGCTGGCAAGCAGTGTGTCTGTGCTGAGTGAGGGGTCCCCAGGGTGGCATAAGATATGCTGCAGCCCTAAGAGACCTTCCCTGGCATCAGGGCCCTTGGTACCAGGGGTACCAGTTACAAGGGACTTACCTGGATGCCAGGGTGTGCCAATTGTGGAATCAAAAGTACAGGTTAGGGAAAGAACACTGGTGCTGGGGCTAGGTTAGCAGGCCTCAGCACACTTTCAATTTAAAACATAGCATCAGCAAAGGCAAAAAGTCAGGGGGTAACCATGCCAAGGAGGCATTTCCTTACACGCGTGCACTACATATAGGTCACTACCTATATGTAGCTTCACAATGGTAACTCCGAATATGGCCATGTAACATGTCTATGATCATGGAATTGCCCCCTCTATGCCATCCTGGCATAGTTGGTACAATCCCATCATCCCAGTGGTCTGTAGCACAGACCCTGGTACTGCCAAACTGCCTTTCCCGGGGTTTCACTGCAGCTGCTGCTGCTGCCAACCCCTCAGACAGGCTTCTGCCCTCCTGGGGTCCAGCCAGGCCTGGCCCAGGATGGCAGAACAAAGGACTTCCTCTGAGAGAGGGTGTTACACCCTCTCCCTTTGGAAAATGGTGTGAAGGCAGGGGAGGAGTAGCCTCCCCCAGCCTCTGGAAATGCTTTCATGGGCACACATGGTGCCCATTTCTGCATAAGCCAGTCTACACCGGTTCAGGGACCCCTTAGCCCTGCTCTGGCGCGAAACTGGACAAAGGGAAGGGGAGTGACCACTCCCCTGACCTGTACCTCCCCTGGGAGGTGCCCAGAGCTCCTCCAGTGTGCTCCAGACCTCTGCCATCTTGGAAACAGAGGTGCTGCTGGCACACTGGACTGCTCTGAGTGGCCAGTGCCAGCAGGTGACGTCAGAGACTCCTTCTGATAGGCTCCTTCAGGTGTTGCTAGCCTATCCTCTCTCCTAGGTAGCCAAACCCTCTTTTCTGGCTATTTAGGGTCTCTGTCTCTGGGGATTCCTTAGATAACGAATGCAAGAGCTCATCAGAGTTCCTCTGCATCTCTCTCTTCACCTTCTGCCAAGGAATCGACTGCTGACCGCGCTGGAAGCCTGCAAAACTGCAACAAAGTAGCGAAGACGACTACTGCAACTCTGTAACGCTGATCCTGCCGCCTTCTCGACTGTTTTCCTGGTGGTGCATGCTGTGGGGGTAGTCTGCCTCCTCTCTGCACTAGAAGCTCCGAAGAAATCTCCAGTGGGCCGACGGAATCGTCCCCCTGCAACCGCAGGCACCAAAGAACTGCATTACCCTGGGTCTCCTCTCAGCACGACGAGCGAGGTCCCTTGATTCCAGCAACTCTGTCCAAGTGACTCCCACAGTCCAGTGACTCTTCAGTCCAAGTTTGGTGGAGGTAAGTCCTTGCCTCCCCACACCAGACTGCATTGCTGGGAACCGCGACTACTCCGGCCTCCGTGCACTTCCGGCGGAAATCCTTTGTGCACAGTCCAGCCTGGGTCCACAGCACTCTAACCTGCATTGCACGACCTTCTAAGTTGTCCTCCGGCAACGTGGGACTCCTTTGTGCGACTTCGGGTGAGCACCGTTTCACGCATCTTCGTAGTGCCTGTTCTGGCACTTCTGCGGGTGCTGCCTGCTTCTGAGAGGGCTCCTTGTCTTGCTCGACGCCCCCTCCGTCCCCAGACGCAATTGGCGACATCCTGGTCCCTCTTGGGCCACAGCAGCATCCAAAAACCCTAACCGCACGATTTGCAGCTAGCAAGGCTTGTTGGCGGTCTTTCGGCGGGGAAACACTTCTGCACGACTCTCCACGGCGTGGGGGATCCATCCTCCATAGGGGAAGTCTCTAGCCCCTGTCGTTCCTGCAGAACCTCCAGCTTCTACTGTCCAGTAGCAGCTTCTTTGCACCCACAGCTGGCATTTCCTGGGCATCTGCCCATCTCTGACTTGCTTGTGACTTTTGGACTTGGTCCCCTTGTTCCACAGGTACCCTCGACTGGAAATCCATCGTTGTTGCATTGCTGGTTTGTGTCTTTCCTGCAGAATTCCCCTATCATGACTTCTATGTCCTTTGGGGAACTTTAGTGCACTTTGCACTCACTTTTCAGGGTCTTGGGGTGGGCTATTTTTCTAACCCTTACTATTTTCTAATAGTCCCAGCGACCCTCTACAAGGTCACATAGGTTTGGGGTCCATTCGTGGTTCGCATTCCACTTTTGGAGTATATGGTTTGTGTTGCCCCTATCCCTATGTGTCCCCATTGCATCCTATTGTAACTATACATTGTTTGCACTGTTTTCTAATACTATTACTGCATGTTTTGGTATTGTGTACATATATCTTGTGTATATTTGCTATCCTCATACTGAGATACTTTTGGCATATTGCCATAAAAATAAAGCACCTTTATTTTTAGTATATCTGTGTATTGTGTTTTCTTATGATATTGTGCATATGACACTAGTGGTACTGTAGGAGCTTCACTCGTCTCCTAGTTCAGCCTAAGCTGCTCTGCTAAGCTACCAATATCTATCAGCCTATGCTGCTAGACACCCTATACACTAATAAGGGATAACTGGGCCTGGTGCAAGGTGCAAGCACCCCTAGGTACTCACTACAAGCCAGTCCAGCCTCCTACACCTTCAACCCCCCCCTCCCCCCCTCCCCCGTCCCCCGTCCCCAGTCTGATGACACAGGTTTGGTAGGTTTCCCTAGGTGCTGGCAGAGCTAGAGGCCAAAATCCACAGCTAGGCACTTTGCAAAAAACACGTGAGATTTCAATGTAAAAATGTGATGTGTCCATGTTGTGTTTCCTGTTGCGAGCATTAGGCCAACCCACGCAAGTGAGGTACTATTTTTATCAGGAGAGGCTTGGGGGAACACAGAATAGCAAAACAAGTGTTATTGCCCCTTGTCATTCTCTAAATTTTTACCTTCCAAATGTAAGACAGCCAAAGACTGGGGGGCATGGCCGGGAACATGGCAGCCGTCTGAGGAGCCGGTCGCGGGGGACGCCGCTCCTGGAACAATAATGTATTATTAGGATAATCCCTTACCGGGGGTTACAGCGTTCGAGAAAGCGTGCTGGAAGCGCAAGCGAAGGATATGTATTTCTTTTTCTTTTCTTTCTCTCCCCGTTTTCTCAATTTTGGCGGGGAAGCAAAAGGACGAAGAAGCAGGCGGAGAGACAGCACTCCTGGGATCATGGAGCTCCATTGCCGAGTGCCTCTCTGAAGCTCAACCGGGTCAGAGAGGCTGTGGCTCGAGTTTCCCTTTGGGGGAATCAAGGTAGAGCCAGCACAAGTGCGGATATTGGTGGAAGCAAGAAGAACAGGTGCTTTAGGATTGTGCAACAAGCAATCATTGTCAAAAGCGCCTGTCTCGGACTGGTCATTTGGGCTTTTTTTTTAAAAAAAGAGAAATTATGACTTGAAACATTTACAAATATAATGACTCATATGGTACCAAGGACAAACCAAACCAGACTATGTATTATAAATCCTGATTTTGTGCCAATCATATTGATCAGACTCCTTCATCTTGGTGCTATGCTATTTGCCAAAATATTATCAACTAGACTGAAGAAGCTACTACCAGACCTAAAACACCCTAACCAACAAGATTTATCATAGGAAGGGAAACATGATAAACACAACACTGCTCATAATCAACGTGATGAGAAGGAGGTAAGTCACCAGTTTCAATTACCACTAGGTGTTGAAAAGATACGTGATGAGGTAGACTGTGGCTTTCTGATGAATGTCCTTAAGAGGGGTGGACTTGACTTGACCCTTCTCCTGAGTTCTTGTAATGTGCCATGATTCCCTGAATAAAGCGCAAGGTAAATGTCAGACTACTTCACAGAACTAACATAAGAAGAGGGATGAGTCAGTGGTTCCTTCAATCCTTCCATTGGTGGCCCTGGTTCTTGGGCCATTTCACAGCATGTTTGCAAATAACAAGACATTGGAGAGCAAAATTTGAACAAGATGTTCTCTAAGCTATTCCAATCACAGATGAGATCTTGCTTAGTCTGATTGACCCAGAGCAGTCCAGCCTTGTCCGGAGTTGAGTGAATTCCAGCTAGTGTCTGTTCTAAAGGCCTAATTCTCAGTGACCCTGGTGTGACAGTACAGGTGCTACAGAACACATCCTCATTTCAATTAGTTTGAAAGGAACTAGAATATATGCGTGCAATAGTCATAGCCAAGGGTGTTCCAGAGATCCTCACTAGAATTGTGGCAAGTGTCACCCGCATGTCAAAAAGGTAGGCATTTTTGATGGGTGTAACCACTAGATTTTGTGGCAAAAAAAACCCAGTGGTGGTAAGGATGACAATCTTATCAGAATCATTATATTTTCGCCATTCGCATTGACAAATTCAAAGATCCTCCTGAAATACAACTGGCAGTGTTAAGAGAGCAAGGATGGGATGGCATTAAGGTAGTAGCACACCTTGAGATGGGAGATTGGTAATCCCACACCTACACAAATACTACCAAACCTCCTATTTGCGGTACTTACTAGAATATTTGCATGCAAAGAAAACAAATTGAGTTATATAGACCACACAATCTCAGGTAGAGCGCTACATGAGGTCACAATGTTGAACAAACCACACAGAAACCTTAGACTCAGCATATCGCTGGTGTGGAGTTCCAGATCATAAGTTAACGATGAACTGGGGCTATAGAAACCTTAAACCTTTTCCTACTTCTAAATAACAATGATATCACTGTAAGATATCACACTAAGTATTAACTATGGGGGCAAAGTTTACATAGACCAGATTTTATTTTTTTGACACCTAGCACACACTGTCTTTGAAAAGCTTCACAAGGTAGAGGTGTGGAATTTAATAAAATATCTACTTGTTTATGGGACAGGTTGCTTCTTAAATCTACTTGTTCTGTAACACAAATCTACTTGTCCCTTTGGTGCCATATGGTGCGGCAACAAATTATGGCAGCACTCTCATTATGTAAGAGCTCTGATAATAGCCTCTCTGATCATGCTAAAACTAATTCTAAAACTAATTCTGTAGTAGAGATTGAATATTTTAAATTTTAATCCCTACTGTAGCAATTTCTGTATTTTGCTACCTTCCGCTTATCTACATACATGGGACGGAGAAAGCAGTAAGCAGTAGTTCCACGACTGGAATGCTAACTAACATTGCATGTTTTAAGGATGTTCACTAGCTCTTCTCTATACTTTTCTATAAACGGAGAAAGGTTTGAAATTTACTCCTGACTATGGCAGAAGTAGAAGTTCTTCCAGGATTGAGAAAAAAGTGGTTGGATTCAACGTGAACTAAGCGCTCAATAGATTTTCGCATAAGCAAATATACACATGCACATATTTTCTAGGAGTACGATTTTCATGGTCTACTTCTGTAAGTTCTTGTGAATTCATGAAAGCCACTAATTCAAAGACATACAGCCTGGGTGCCCTTTTGTGACTTTTTAAAGAATTGGGTCCCTAATTATTTCTGGTGTTAACCGAGACATTTTGTTTTTATTTAAATTCTATTTATCTCTCTATCTATTGGCTGGCTTTACTGTGATTGATTACATTCTTCTGTTCTGCAAGGAGCATATTGGCACACAAAGTAGTTTTTTTCAGTGCAAGGAAGTACTGTGGCAATCAGTGGCATAACAAAACTGGAGGGGGCTCCTATGCAAAGAACATAGAGGGGCTCCCCTCTCCAGACTCGCTCATGGCAGGTGCTGTGCTGAGGGTGGCCCTTGAGGGGTCCCCGCACTGCAGGGGCTGTGAGGCCTTTGTTACATCACTGGCGGCAATGTGTATTTTTTTTAGACCAAAACCTTTTTCTTTTTTGCTAGTGTTCATTTCAATGGTGAGGGCCTGACAGCTACCACAACAATAACTAGGTACAAAAGTCATGTCAACACAAGGCATGCATTTTGGGAACCAAAAGATTCACAACAAATGTTGGATCAGTTGGCTTTGCCAGTGCTTTTTCATTTTCATGCATACCATAATCTTGTTGAAAATGGTTACACTGATTTTCCATTAGGAATATTTTTTGGAAATACTAGCATGCTACAACACATTTTACTAAATCACGCTTCAAAGAAATAGCACCTAATTTCATAGTAGCAGAATTTTTTTTTCCTACTTGGATTTATTTATTTTATTTTGAAAGTAAAGAATCATCACTATTGCTTACAAGCTTTGGCAAACATTTGCATCTAATCAGACAGCATTCTGGGAGCATTATACTTAGCCTCAAATTGTTAAACGTTTCAAATGTGTGTAATTTTTATTTTTTTACTGGAACCACAGTCAGCAGTGCAGTGTAACTGTAGGAAGTTGGCTCTGTATGTACTATTTCAAAGTAATAAATAGCATGCACAGAGTCCAAGGGTTCCCCTTAGAGGTAAGATAGTGGCAAAAAGAGAAAATTCGAATGCTCTATTTTGTGGTAGTGTGGTCGAGCAATAGGCTTATCAGAGGGTAGTGTTAAGCATTTGTTGTACACACACAGGCAATAAATGAGGAACACACACTCAAAGACAATTCCAGGCCAATAGGTTTTTGTATAGAAAAATATATTTTCTTAGTTTATTTTAAGAACCACAGGTTCAAGATTTACAAGTAATACTTCAAATGAAAGGTATTTCATTTAGGAACTTTGAATTAGCAAAGTAGCATATACAGATTTCACACAAATGGCAAATAGCTATTTTAAAACTAGACAGTGCAATTTTCAACAGTTCCTGGGGGAGGTAAGTGTTTGTTAGTTTTGCAAGTTAGTAAACCACCTACAGGGTTCAAAGTTGGGTCCAAGGTAGCCCACCGTTGGGGGTTCAGGGCAACCCCAAAGTTACCACACAAGCAGCTCAGGGCCGGTCAGGTGCAGAGGTCAAAGTGGTGCCCAAAACACATAGGCTTCAATGGAGAAGGGGGTGCCCCGGTTCCAGTCTTCCAGCAGGTAAGTACCTGCGTCTTCGGAGGGCAGACCAGGGGGGTTTTGTAGGGCACTAGGGGGGGGGGGGAACAAGTCAGCACAAAAAGTACACCCTCAGCGGCACGGGGGTGGCCGGGTGCAGATTGCAAACAGGCGTCGGGTTTACAATGGAGTCCAATGGGAGACCCAGGGGTCTCTTCAGGGAAGCAGGCAGGCAAGGGGGTGGGGGGTCCTCGGGGTAGCCACCACCTGGGCAAGGGAGAGGGCCACCTGGGGGTCACTTCTGCACTGGAGGTCGGATCCTTCAGGTCCTGGGGGCTGCGGGTGCGGTGTCTTTACCAGGCGTCGGGTTCTTAGAAGCAGGCAGTCGCGGTCAGGGGGAGCCTCTGGATTCCATCTGCAGGCGTCGCTGTGGGGGCTCAACTCTGCCTACTCATGGGCTCGCAGTCGCCGGGGTGTCCTCTCTGTAGTGTTGGTTCTCTGCAGGTCGACCCGGGGGTGTCGGGTGCAGAGTGTAAAGTCTCACGCTTCCGGCGGGAAGCGTGTGTTCTTTAAAAGTTGCTTCTTTGTTGCAAAGAGGTTTCTTCTTTGGAGCAGAGCTGCTGTCCTCAGGAGTTCTTGGTCCTTTTAGATGCAGGGTAGTCCTCTGAGGCTTCAGAGGTCGCTGGACCCTGTGGAACGCGTCGCTGTTGCAGTTTTTCTCGAAGTGGGGAGACAGGCCGGTAGAGCTGGGGCCAAAGCAGTTGGTGTCTCCGTCTTCTCTGCAGGGCTTTCAGGTCAGCAGTCCTTCTTCGTCTTAGGTTGCAAGAATCTAGTTTCCTAGGTTCTGGGGAGCCCCTAAATACTGAATTTAGGGGTGTGTTTAGGTCTGGGAGGGCAGTAGCCAATTGCTACTGTCCTTGAGGGTGGCTACACCCTCTTTGTGCCTCCTCCCTGAGGGCAGGGGGGCCCGTGCCCTATTCCTATTGGGGGAATCCTCCAAAATCAAGATGGAGGATTTCTAAAGGCAGGGGTTACCTCAGCTCAGGGCACCTTAGGGGCTTGTCCTGCCTGGTGGGTGACGACTCCTTGTTTTTCTCATTATCTCCCCTGGACTTGCCGCCAAAAGTGGGGGCTGTGTCAAGGGGGCAGGCATCTCCACTAGCTGGAGTGCCCTGGGGCATTGTAACACGAAGCCTGAGCCTTTGAGGCTCACTGCTAGGTGTTACAGTTCCTGCAAGGGGAGGGTGTGAAGCACCTCCACCCAGAGTAGGCTTTTGTTTCTGTCCTCAGAGAGCACAAAGGCTCTCACCGCATGAGGTCAGACACTCGTCTCTCAGCAGCAGGCTGGCACAGACCAGTCAGTCCTGCACTGAACAATTGGGTAAAATACAGGGGGCATCTCTAAGATGCCCTCTGTGTGCATTTTTTAATAAATCCAACACTGGCATCAGTGTGGGTTTATTATTCTGAGAAGTTTGGTACCAAACTTCCCAGTATTCAGTGTAGCCATTATGGAGCTGTGGAGTTTGTTTTTGACAGACTCCCAGACCATATACTCTTATGGCTACCCTGCACTTACAATGTCTAAGGTTTTGCTTAGACACTGTAGGGGCATAGTGCTCATGCACCTATGCCCTCACCTGTGGTATAGTGCACCCTGCCTTAGGGCTGTACGGCCTGCTAGAGGGGTGACTTACCTATGCCACAGGCAGTGTGAGGCTGGCATGGCAACCTGAGGGAAGTGGCATGTCGACTTAGTCCTTTTCTCCCAACCAGCACACACAAGCTGGCAAGCAGTGTGTCTGTGCTGAGTGAGGTGTCCCTAGGGTGGCATAAGACATGCTGCAGCCCTTAGAAACCTTCCCTGGCATTCGGGCCCTTGGTATCAGGGGTACCACTTACAAGGGACTTACCTGGGTGCCAGGGTTGTGCCAATTGTGGAGACAATGGTACATTTTAGGTGAAAGAACACTGGTGCTGGGGCCTGGTTAGCAGGGCCCCGGCACACTTCTCAGTCAAGACAACATCAGTATTAGGCAAAAAGTGGGGGGTAATTGCAACAGGGAGCCATTTCCTTACAGTAACCTTAAAACATTTATTTACAGCGCTCATCCTAATAATAAAGGCTTTTCAATAAGTAACCATAAATACACGTTTGAACACCATTAACATACAGACATGCAAATTACCTCATCTACAGACACTCCCTTCTCTGTAAACTGGCAGCAAAAGGGTTTGTGCTACAGGGGGTTGGGCCTACTTGTCCCAAGGACAAAGTAAACATGAAAACTTGTTGCCCTTGACCCCAAACAATATGTCCTGGCGCTGGGTGACAGGAATTCCACATCCCTGCCAAGTTACTAATAGTGGCCCACTGCAGGTCAAGTGGTTTACAGAGAAGCCCCTTAACCCCTTCGCTGCCAGGCCTTTTCCCCCTCCTGTGCCGAGCCTTTTTTTGGCTATTTGGGGCAGTTTGTGCTTAGGCCCTCATAACTTTTTGTCCACATAAGCTAGCCAAGCCAAATTTGCGTCATTTTTTTCCAACATCCTAGGAATTCTAGAGGTACCCAGACTTTGTGGGTTCCCCAGAAGGAGGCCAAGAAATTAGCCAAAATACAGTGAAAATTTCGTTTTTTTCAAAACAATGGGAAAAAGGGGCTGCAGAAGAAGGGTTGTGGTTTTTTCCCTGAAAATGGCATCAACAAAGGGTTTGCGGTGCTAGAATCACCAGCTTCCCAGCTTTCATGAACAGGCAGACCTGAATCAGAAAACCCAATTTTTCAACACAATTTTGGCATTCTACTGGGACATACCCCATTTTTATGATTTTGTGTGCTTTCAGCCTCCTTCCAGTCAGTGACAGAAATGGGCATGAAACCAATGCTGGATCCCAGAAACCGCAACATTTCTGAAAAGTAGACAAAATTCTGAATTCAGCAAGGGGTAATTTGTGTAGATCTTACAAGGGTTTCCTACCGAAAATAACTGAAAAAGAAAAATATTGAAATTAAGGTGAAAAAAACATCAATTTTTCTCTTCTTTTTCCTGCAATGTCAGATTTTCGAAAACAATATACTGTTACGTCTGCTGGACTACTCTGGGTGTGGGGATATATAGGGCTTGTAGGGTCATCAAGAATCCTAGGTACCCAGAGCCAATAAAAGAGCTGCACCCTGCAGTGCGTTTTCATTCTATACCGGGTATACAGCAATTTGTTTGCTGAAATATAAAGAGTGAAAAATAGCTATCAAGAAAATCTTTGTATTTCCAAAAAGGGCACAAGATAAGGTGTTGAGGAGCATTGGTTATTTGCACATTTCTGAATTTCGGGGTGACCATACTAGCATGTGAATTACAGGGCATTACTCAAATAGATGTCTTTTTTTACACACTCTCTTATATTTGGAAGGAAAAAATGTAGAGAAAGACAAGGGGCAATAACACTTGTTTTGCTAATCTATGTTCCCCCAAGTCTCCCGATAAAAATGATACCTCACTTGTGTGGGTAGGCCTAGCGCCCGCGACAGGAAATGGCCCAAAACACAACGTGGACACATCTCATTTTTTTGAAAGAAAACAGAGGTGTTTTTTGCAAAGTGCCTGCCTATAGATTTTGGCCTCTAGCTCAGCCGGCACCTAGGGAAACATATCAAACCTGTGCATTTTTTAAAACTAGAGACCTAGGGGAATCCAAGATGGGGTGGCTTGTGGGGCTCTGACCAGGTTCTGTTACCCAGAATCCTTTGCAAACCTCAAAATTTGGCTAAAAAAACAAGTTCTCCTCACATTTCGGTGACAAAAAGTTCTGAAATCTGAGAGGCGACACAAATTTCCTCCCACCGAGCGTTCCCCCAAGTCTCCCGATAAAAATGATACCTCACTTGTGTGCGTAGGCCTAGCGCCCGCGACAGGAAATGGCCCAAAACACAACGTGGACACATCTCATTTTTTCATAGAAAACAGTGCCTACCTGTGGATTTTGGCCTCTAGCTCAGCCGGCCCCGGGGGGGCAGAAATGGCCTAAAATAAATTTGACCCCCACACCCCCCCCCAAACCTCCGCACCTGCCCTGGAGCGACCCTTGCCTACGGGGTCGCTCCACCTGCGTGACATTGGCACCAAAACAAAAATCCCCGGTGCCTAGTGGTTTCTGCCTCCTTGGGGGCAAATTGACCTAAAATCGGAATTGTCTAAATACAATTTGCCCCCCAGGTGAGCGACCCTTGCCTAATGGGTCGCTCCCCATCTCTAAAAAAACGAACAAACAAAAACAAAAACACAAACAAAATTTGCCCTGGCCCCTAGAGGTTTCTGCCCCCCTGGGGGCAGATCAGCCTAATAACAATAGGCCGATCTGCCCCGCGGGGGGGGCAGAAATGACTTAAAATAAATTTCCAAACCGCCCCTGGGAGCGACCCTTGCCTATGGGGTCGCTCCCCCTGCGTGACATTGGCGGCAAAAAAAAATCCCCGTGCAGAGTGGTTTCTGCCCCCTTGGGGGCAGATTGACCTAAAATCGGCCAATCTGCCCCCAAGGGGGGCAGAAATGGTCTAAATACAATTTGCCCCCCAGGGGAGCGACCCTTGCCTAATCAGTCGCTCCCCATCACTAAAAAAAAAAAAAAACACAAAAAACACACAAAAAAAAAATTTGCCCTGGCTCCTAGAGGTTTCTGCCCCCCCCTAAGGGCAGATCGGCCTAATAACAATATGCCGATCTGCCCCCGGGGGCAAAAATGGCCTAAAATAAATTTACCCCCCAAACCCCACCCTGGGAGCGACCCTTGCCTATG
Source organism: Pleurodeles waltl (assembly GCF_031143425.1). Taxonomy (NCBI): domain Eukaryota; kingdom Metazoa; phylum Chordata; class Amphibia; order Caudata; family Salamandridae; genus Pleurodeles; species Pleurodeles waltl. The sequence goes on from NC_090439.1 coordinate 69,108,520, forward strand.
GGGTCGCTCCCCCTGCGTGACATTGGCGCCAAAAAAAAAAATCCCCGGTGCCTAGTGGTTTCTGCCCCTTTGGGGGGCAGATTGACCTAAAATCGGCCGATCGGACCCCAAAGCGGGCAGAAATTGGCCTAAATACAATTTGCCCCTCCAGGGGAGCGACCCTTGCCTAAGGGGTCGCTCCCCATCTCTAAAATAACAAACAGAAAAAAAAAAAAAATTGCCCTGGCACCTAGAGGTTTCTGCCCCCCTGGGGGCAGATCGGCCTAATAACAATAGGCCGATCTGCCCCCAGGGGGGGCAGAAATGGCCTAAAATAAATTCCCCACCCCCACCCGGGGAGCGACCCTTGCCTACAAGGTAGCTCCCCTTGCGTGACGACGAAAAAAAAAGATCCCTGGTGCCTAGTGGTTTCTGCCCCCTTGGGGGCAGACTGACCTAAAATCGGCTGATCTGCCTCCAAAGCGGGCAGAAATGGCCTAAATACAATTTGCCCCTCCAGGGGAGTGACCCTTGTCCAAGGGGTCGCTCCCCATCTGTAAAACAAAAAAAAAACAAAAAATCCCTGGTGCCTAGTGGTTTCTGCCCCCCTTGGGGGCAGATCAGCCTAATCACAATAGGCTGTTCTACCACCCAGGGGGGCAGAAATGGCCTAAAATAATTTCCCCCTCCCCAGGGAGCGACCTTGCGTGAAATTCACGTAAAAAAAAAAAAAACGCCCTGGTGTCTAGTGGTTTCTGCCCCCCTTGGGGGCAGATTTGCCTCATCAAAATGGCCTAAATATAATTTGCCCCCTAGGGGAGGGACCCTTGCCTAATGGGTCGCTCCCCACCTAAAAAAAAAATAAAAAAATCCATGGTGCCTAGAGGTTTCTGCCCCCCCTGGGGGCAGATTGGCCTAATAATAGGGGGGGGCAGAAAAGGCCTTCCCAAAGAAATGACCCCGCGGGAGCGACCCTTGCCCAAGGGGTCGCTCCATTATGTCGATGTCAACAAAAAAACAAAAAAATCCCTGGTGTCTAGTGGGCTTTTGAAACCCTGGGAGAGACTTCAAAGGGAAGGAAATACCTTCCCTTTGAAGCCTCTCCGGGCCTCCTCCATGGGATTAAAGAGAAATGCTGAGCATTTCTCTTTCAATCGCGCTGGAAGCAGAGCTTCCAGCACGATGGGGGAGACCCAGTGACTAATCAGCACGCACTTGCGCGCTGACGTCACAGGGGGTGCTGGGGGGGGGGGGGTCGGGGTGGAAGGGGAAGGGCTTCCCCTTCCATCCCTGACTTGGGGGAGGTGGGGGGTGGGAACCCCACAGAGGGAGCGCTAGCGCTCCCTCTAGGCTCTGTGACCAGGACGTAATGGTTACGTCCTGGGCACAGAACAGGTTAAGCTCTTAAGAGGCCTTCACTGAAGAAATCATAGAAAATAAATATAATTGTTATTCTAAAATAGCCTTACAAAAATGTGATACAAAAAAACTTTAGTTTTAACAACTTGTGCACAACAGAAGTTTCCATTCATTCCCCAGCAGTCCAGATTGACAAACAAAGCACGCTAAATCAGCACTCTAAAACTTGTTAGAGTTAACCTTTTTCTAGATTGGAAACAAAGACATGCAAGAAGGAAACAAAGTTGGGCAGACCTGCTTCTTCTGCTACGCAAAACGATCTGCAACTATGTCAGTCGAGATCCGACAAGCTCCACACCTCAACACATCATCCAATTCCAAGAGGAATAGAAGTTTCATCAATTGATGCGTCCTTGTACTAACCCCTTACTCTACCTCCAACAGTCCCCCCCAACACAACTTTCGCCTGCGCTTTATGTGCCACATGTAAATGCACAAACAACTGTATGATTCCTCCATAGTATCATCTTTACGCTCTCTCTGTACTCTTTGTCTACATGCCTACCAAGGAACATTGCTTCCGTGCTTAGTGCTAGGTAATTGATACATAAGTACTTACATTCACAAAAAACGACCATATTTCTGCCCACTTCCTGTGTTCTTCTATTGTTTTGTACAATCAGTTTACATACAATTGGTATTCATTGTGTGCTTCATCCATACATTTTTTAGATGTACATTAATACTGATGTCCTCCTGTTGGCGGATAACATAAAAGAAACAATGATATATGAAATTAACTGTGCACTCCAACACTGATTTTTAAAAGACATCCAAAAAGCAGGTTAACTCCGAGCACAATTTTCGGGTAATTATATTCCAACAGTAAAAAGAGTGATGCTTATCTCTGAGCCCAGGAGAGTCAAATATGCACTGACCTATTATTTGTGTTTTAAAGTATACCCGTTCTATAATCTGCTACATTACAATTTAAAAACGAAATAATAAAAACATACAGCTGCATTCTGATCAGGGTGTCAATTCGAATACGAAATGGGGTTACTATTTCAAAGACCTACTAGTTTTCTGCTTACAAATTCTGCCTGTGAAAAGCTGACTAAATTTGTGGATGGGTTCCCCAGGAAATTCCGAGCTCAGTAGTTCACGAAGGGGGGTTGTGAACAACCAAGTTATCACCTATTCCAAACAAGGAGCTCTAAATAATGTTAAATTACTGTATTCTTGAAAAGCTAAACCCTATGCTAATATTTTTATTTGTTCTTCATGCACTATTACCACTTCAGTATAAAAGACCCAGTAAGAATCAGGTACCTTTTCCTAAACGGCCGTTTAAAAGTACAAAATAGTTCTACTGTATTTCTCCGATGCCTCCTTTTGTTCATGCATTTTACCACAATATTTCACTTGGCTAGCGTGCTCACAGAACACCTAGTTGTTTTTTTAGCAACAATCGCCATTTACAATTAACCCTATTTTTACTGTGGGCTTTCACCACCCCTTTTACACCGTGAAAAACTCCTTCTTCTGAACATTAATTGTAGAAATATTTGAAAACACTATATTCATAATTTGGACTGAAATATCCGATTAGGTTTATCTGCCTAGATACAGTTTAGTAAACATTTCTCCAAATATTGAAATCTGAACTAATGGCCTATATAGTGCCCTCAGCTGTTTGCCTTATTTTGTAATTCTCTTTAATTAAGACAGCAAGACGTAGGCCCTATTCATTTCACTTGCAGTTCCAATTCTTGAGTATACCACCCACTTTCTAGGATCTTCTCTCTCTTATCACTTGGAAAATAGAATACAAGATGTGGTAGATGGTTGAGCAGCGGGATCAATAACACTTTCACCATCAACAAAGGTTTTAGGAAAAAAATGTACTAGTAATCAACTGAATTGTAATGAGTACAATTCAGTGCGTTGCAAACTAAAAGTACTAGCCACTCACACAGTAAGTGATATCATTACATTTTCCCTGGAATTCTTGTAATCACATCTTTATACATTTTTAAGCCCTAAAAAGGAAAGTATAACGCTGTCAGATAAAGAAAAAGCACAGGTATCACTCACCCCTCCAGCACTTAATCTAATGTAAGGGCCTTTGAGAAACATGCACCCATATGAAATTCGTTGGTTCTACACTGCCGTCTTAAAAGTAACTAATTGCGGGCGTGGCTTCGGGCATCAAGATGGCTGTCGCACTCTAAGAGTGCTCCGGACCCCTCTGTCATCCGCCTGCTGAAGCCTTTGCCATCCCGTTCCAGTATTCACCCCCGATTGCTCCTGCAAGTTCCCTGGCCAGCTGGGAACCTGGCAACCCTAGTGAGCGTGATGAGACGGTGACTGCGCATCCGCAAGTGATCGAGCCCGGATCGGCGTCCGGAAAATGGCGGCTGGGAGCTGAGGCCGCTCCCCACACTCCTAGCCGCAGCGCTGCTGCCTGGATTGAACACGCCGACCTAGAGAGGCAATAAGTGGGCCGGAGGGGGCTGTTGGACGGGCCCGGCGGACGGCAATCCAGACGAGCTCCGTGAGGCTGCGGCAGCGGCGCCCGAGAAGGCGGAGCATCTGCAACCTCGGACCGGCCCCTTGGACTCTGGGAGCCGGCCCGAGACTCGATGCCCTGACGTGCGGCAGTGGTGGTCCCCCGGGGCAGGAGAACTGGTCCCAGGCCGTGGCCAGAGGTGCAGCCCCCTTGGGTGAAGAAGTGGAAGCAGACGAGCCGACCCTGTCTGCTGCGCTGCAACAAGCGGCCGCTGACGGGCTTGACGCGTGGTGTGCCCGTGAAGCAGCGAATGTGCCAACCCGGGTGATTGAAGCCTTGGGCGACACCAGACCCCTGCGTTGACGAGGAACAAATGAGTCGTGGGGGGCCCTAGTCCTCCCTACCAATTGAAGGATCCGCAGCTGACTTGCCAAAGGAGGTGAGTGGGGCGACAACTTGCCTGGCACCCCCCTAAGCTGGAGGCCCGGCTGGGGCCCTGGAGATGCCGAGAAGGAGCGGGGCACCGGATGTGACATGTGGCTTAGGGCCCGCTGCCTGAGGGGCCAGGTCGTAGACAACGGCGGATGTGAGCACTCTGCCTCCAGGAGGACCCCTCCTCAGGGGAGCAACATAACCACAGCGGTCTCCGGGAGTGAAGGGCCCCTGGCGACACCGGCTAGTTGTGTTTGGAATCGGGTGAGGCGGGGCAGAGTCAGCTGCCCCTTGGACCAGAGAGGGACTGCCCAAGAACCCGCCGCTTCACCTGGGAGCGCTGTCCTGGCGTACCGGGAGAGAAGCCCCGTGGGTGGAGGCCCACTGCACGGATCTGCAGACCAGAGGATTTTCACAGAGACTGTCTGACTGAGCGAGGGGCTTCCTCTCCCCGGGAGATGTCCCTTCTGAGAATCAGCGAACACAAAGGAGGCACTGTATGGTCAGGAGCCCAGGTGTGATCGACATGCGGCACGGTGGGGACCCCGCCTGACCCCTCGTGCCGATATGGGCAAGGACAGATCTGCCAGACAGCCCACGCCGTCCCAACAGAGGATTGACCAATTTACCACACCAGCAACCTCCCTGAGAGAAGGAGACATGGCATCAGGGGGACCCGCCCCGGACGGGGTGAATGCCATCCTTCAGGCTATCCAGGCATCGCAACTAGCCGTAGAAACCAAGATCGGGGAAGTGTGAGAGGACATGGGCCTTATAAGGCAAGATCTCAGAAATGCAGTAGGCTGAATCACAGAGGTGGAGGGTCACGTCTCTCAAACAGAAGACGACCTAGCGGATCTCAGGACCAAGGTGGCCCAACTGCAAACTCAAACTGGCGAATTGCACCGCTGCGCCGAAGATGCGGAAAAACTCTCCAGACGTAATAATCTGCGCATCATTGGATTTCCGGAAGGAGCAGAAGAAAACCGGGCTCCTGAGTTCCTAGAGCACTGGATCAAATCCTGGATGCCAGAACAAACTCTTTCACCTTGGTTTGCAATCGAGCAGGCGCACAGGGCCCTGGCCCTGCGGCCCCCCAGGGTGGCCCGAAAAGACTGATGATTGCACGTTTCTTGAACTTCAAGGACCGCAACAATATCCTTAAGGAAGCCAGGCGTTGCACCGACCTCCACTGGGACAACCACAAAATTCAGATATTTTCGGACTACACTCGAGAGGTCCAAACCCGACGCCAATCGTACGAGCACGTCAAGCAAAAGCTCAGGGGGATGCAACTTTCGTACATGCTCCTCTTTCCCGCGCGCCTGAAAGTCCTTATGGGTGGAAAGGCCTACTTCTTCGAGTCTCCGGAGAAGGCATGGTACTGGCTGACAGAGCAAGGCATCAGGGCTCGGAGGGGCCCTCCTGGACCGGTAAGGGGCTCTCTGGGGCGTGGCTCTGCATCCTGAACAGGTGCACGAAGAGGACGAAGGTGCACCAGGTCCTGACGTGGGAGACAGGGCGGTCCCCGATAGCCCTGTAGGAGATGACGTGAGTCTAAGATCTGGCCCCAAACAGAAAGGGATCCTGCAGATACCTCGGAGATACGGGACCCAGCATGTGCGATGGAAGGGTATCGTCTGAGTCAAACTCCTACACTCGGCTGACTGTAGAGACACGGCTCTTCCCTGATGTACCTCAGGGATGACTGATAATGCCTGGCACAAACACGTGCGGATTAGAGCGGGGTCTTACCTATTGCTTAATACTTTCTGCCTATTGTTTACCACCTATAGTCTTTGGCTTCCATCTACTGATTACAGATGATCCATCTGAATGGAGGGGTCCACCACTCCACTCCAATGAAAGTCCATCTGGCTGTGTTTTTTTGGTTGGATTGTTGAGCGACAGATGCTTCCGGGTTGGAAGTATGGGGTGGGGGCAGTTAGGGGGTGGGAAGTTCATAGAGGGGTTAAGCAACAATGTTTCAATAAGGTTCCTTTATTGTTCTTTTAATTTATCCCTTTGTCTGAGACGGCGCCCCTAGGCCCATTGACAGGCACTCGACATTCCACTATACCACTGTACTCCACGCGTAGCCTTCACTGACACAAGTCCTTTCATGGAATGTGAATGGATTCCTAGACCAGATCAAGAGGTCCGCAGTGTAACACGCTTCGCAGGTACGCCCCCTCAGTTGTTTTATTACAGGAGACCCATCTGCTTGGCACCAAATGCCCCATGCTTGCGCGAGGAGGATATGACAAGGTCTACCACTGGGGATTCTCGAGGGGCTCCAGGGGGGGTGGCTATTCTACTCCATCGTTTATTGCCCATGGTGGTTACTGCCACCCAGTCCGATCCACAAGGACGATTTGTTGTAGTGACTGGTTCACTCCACTGGTTGCCGATTAACATCGTAAGTGCCTACGCCCCCCAACTGTGTTTGATAACTTCTTACTCTCACTCCGCCAGGTGCTCTCTGGACCCCCCCAGGGGACTATTCTAATAGGGGGAGACTTCAACTCGGTCCTAGACCCCAGGCTAGATGTTTCGGGTACCGTATCCGCCAGCCATTCCTGCCGGGCGTCGAGCTTGAGTGGCTGGGCTGAGAGTCTTGGCCAGTGTGAGGTCTGGAGAATCTGGCACCCCAGGACGCGACAATACACGCACACATCAGCAGCCCATCAGACACACGCTAGAATTGACCTCGTGTTCATGCCAGCGTTAGACATCGCCAGTGTCAACGGGGCTGAGATACTGCCGCACGGGGTCTCAGACCACACACCACTACAAATTTGGTTGGGAGGTGCGGACCCTGCCCAGCGCCCGATACGGCGCTTGAACGCTTGGCACCTGCAGGGCAGCGAGTACACCCTAGCCGTTAGAGACCATCTTAATCACTACTTCGAGCAAAACTTAGGGTCAGTGCAATTGCCGGGCACAGTTTGGGCTGCCTGTAAGGCTACTCTCCGGGGACACGCAAAGCATCTCCTTCGCATATGGGAACGTGCACGCAACTCACGGGTGTCAGAGCTTGAGGCTAGGGCGTTGCGACTTGAGCCCCGACATGCGGCCTCCGCCTCAGCCTCCATTTTGAGGAAACTCACCATGGTCAAAGATGAGATTAGACATTTACTGCGGGAAACTGCGAAACATCTCTGGCGAGCATCAGCAGCCCAGGTGTACGGCTGGGGGGGGGGGGGACAAGAATGGGAAACTCCTACATTGGCTAGCCACTCGGCTGCTAGCAGATAGAATTATCTCTGAAATAGCCGATGAATCGGGATCTCTTTCCAGGACGCCAGGTTACATCGCGCATAGCTTTGCCTCCTACTATGCACGACTATATGCAGAGCGCCCCCGGCCGCAGGCCAAAAGGGAGTCCCCTCTCCTGGATGACATTGTCCTCCCAAAGGTTTCACAAGTGACCAGGGAAAGCCAGGACGATGCCTTAAGCCTCGTCGAGATCAACAATGCGATAGCTAAACTGTCACCAGGTCAGACACCCGGCCCAGACGGCTTCCCGGCAGAGCTATACGGTAGATGCAGAGATATCCTGGGTCCTCACTTGCTAAATATGTACGAGGAAGTGGAAAAAACAGGCTGTTTCCCTTCTGGGATCGACCAGGCCACTATTGTGGTGATCCCCAAGACCAAACCTCCTTCGCAACACTGTTCGGCGTACCGACCCATCTCTCTCTTAACCTCCTGGGTGCCCTGGACGAGGTGATCTCGTCCCAGCACATGTTCCTGTGTGCCTGGGACGAGATCACCTCGTCCTGCACCAGGCCCACAGGCGTGGGCCCCCCACCCACACACTCTGGTCGGGGATGGAAGGGGAATCCCTTCCCCTTCCACCCCTGACCACTCCCCTCGGCAATCTGACGATGTCAGCGTGGTTGTTGGCAATCCATTTGTTGTTAGTGAGGATGATGGCTAGCCGCAGAGTGACCGCTCAGCAGGTTGTTGCCATGCTTTTTGAGTCGTCTTCAGACCATGATTACGAGACTGACTATGCATCTGAGGTAGAGGAGGAAGTGAGAGATTCTGGCAGTGAGTTTTCTGTCCGAGAGGATTCTTCTGATGAGGAAGCCACTCTTAGTGCAGATGAAGGACATTGATGTGCCAAGAGTGCAGCAGCCTTGGGCTGAAGGGTTTCCCATTAGAAGACCTGACACCTGGATTGCCCCAAACAGGGAGCAGCCACAGTTACCTGCATTTACTGGTCTCCCAGGGTGTAGAGCCAATACGGAAAACTTTTTGCCTGTCAATTTCTTTCACTTGTTTATGGACAATGTATTTTTGGAAGAGATTGTGGAGCAGACTAATGTGTATGCGGAGCAATATTTGAGGGACAACGCTGCCAGACTTAGGCCTCAGTATAGAGCTACTCATTGGGTTCCCACATATCTTGAAGAGATGAAAAAGTTTTTAGGTTTGACTTTTTAGATGGGGTTGATAAGGAAGCCATCACTGGCTTCTTGTTGGTCTACTAGTCCCTTGATGGCAACGGCTATATTTCCTGCAACTATGACTCGTAATCGCTATTTGCTTCTTCTTCGTATGCTACATTTTGTAGACAATGCTTTAGCCTTGCTACGAGATCACCCTGATTGTGACCATCTTTTTAAGATTAGACCTGTCCTTGATCATTTTGTAGATCGGTTTTCAGAGGTCTATGTTCCAGGCAAAGAGATAAGTGTGGATGAGTCTTTGGTCCTCTTCAAGGGGTGTTTAGTTTTTAAGCAGTACATTCCTAGTAAGAGGGCACGGTATGGGATTAAATTGTATATGCTGTCAGAAAGCGGTACAGGATACGTGTATAATTTCCGGGTCTACACTGGTAGGGATTCCAGTATTGACCCTCCTGGTTGTCCAGCCACTTTTGGAGTTAGCAAAGAAATTGTGTGGGAACTTGGTAGATGACTGTTTAACAAAGGTCACAATTTGTACGTAGATAATTTCTACACTGGAGTGCAGATGTTCAAGGAGTTGTTTAGAGTGGACACGTTCCTTGTGGCACAATCCGTTCTAACCGGAAAGGCTATCCAAGGGAGCTTGTCTGTAAAAAACTTGAGAGGGGACAGTGCAGTGCCTTGCGGAATAATGAGCTGCTAGTTTTGAAATTTTCAGACAGGAGGGATGTGTACATGCTATCTACCATCCATGATGAGAGTACTTCCCCTGTGACTGTTTGGGGCCAGGTTGAGGAAGTGCGCAAACCTGCATGCATTTTGGACTACAATAGGCACATGGGTGGTGTTGATAGAGTAGATCAGAGGTTGGAACCTTACACTGCTCTGTGTAAGTCTTACGTGTGGTATAAAAAGTTGTCCCTACATTTATTTAATCTGGCAATTTTTAATGCCTTTATTTTGTTCAAGGATTGATCACCTGAATCAAGGATGACATTTGTTAAATTTCAGGAGTCGATGATAGAGAGGCTTATTGTGGTGGAACAGGCAAGAGTCCCTAGAGTAGCAGTGGTGGAGGAAGTGGCTAGATTGAAAGATCGCCACTTTCCAGACCATATTCCTCCCACTCCCAAGAAAGACTTACCCACTAAGAAATGAAGAGTATGTGCCCGAAGAGGTATCCGGAGGGAGAGCCGGATGTACTGCCCCGATTGCCCTTCAAAGCCTGGGCTGTGTGTGCCCGGCTGTTTCAGAAATTACCACACAAAAAAAAACGTTTGAGGGAATGCCGTGAGCGTAAAAAGCCTATTTTATATTTTCGTATGTTCAGTTTCGCAGTTGGCATTACTGTCATGTATTTGGTTAGAGCTGTTGTGTTTGTAGTTTTGTACTTGTTTTATAATTAGTTAGTGGTTTCTTTGTTGTTTATAATTGGAATATAAAGTGATGGCGGTGTGCGTGGGGTGACGCTTGGCTGGCGGTGTGCGTGGGGTGGCGCTTGGCTGGCGGTGTGCGTGGGGTGGCGCTTGGCTGGCGGTGTCCGTGGGGTGGCGCTTGGCTGGCGGTGTCCGTGGGGTGGCGCTTGGCTGGCGGTGTGCGTGGGTTGGCGCTTGGCTGGCGGTGTGCGTGGGGTGGTGCTTGGCTGGCGGTGTGCGTGGGGTGGCGCTTGGCTCGCAGTGTGCTTGGGGTGGCGCTTGGCTCGCAGTGTGCTTGGGGTGGCGCTTGGCTGGCGATGCCAGCCAAACGTCAGTCCACACACTCCCATCAGCTAGTGTGACTGCTGTATCAGGTATGTGGGCGTATGTAAGTGATGGGCCCTTGAGTGGCGCTCTCTGTCAATGCGAGTGCTGTAATGTGCTGGGCCCGTGGCTGGCGGCGTGAATCGTCTTGTGCATGTCATGTATGAAAGGTGTGTGAATGGACTGTAAAACGGTTGGTGCCTTGACGCGGCTTTAAAGCTCACGAGCTGAGAGTCATTGGTTCAATTTTTTGGCCTTTAAGTTATTAACAGTGCATTTCACTTTTGTGAAATCGCTTGTTAATAAAATTTGATCTACTGAACCATCACTCACCCTTGTGCCCAATCCAACCAGTATGTGTGGTACAAATGACAAAACCTGCTCTGCTGTAATCAGGCGTCGCAGCACACTTGTGACACTGTAGGTGTCTCAGGTGGGACCCCGATGATGAAGCATGCCACCAACTTGGTTGGTGGGTGAGGGGTCTTTTTCACACAACCTATGTGCGTTTCTTTTCACAATTTTTGGGTTTGGCACATCATGGATGTACGTGGACAAATCAAAATGATATTGCAAAACTACCTGTGTTTGGGGGGGCAGGGGGCACCTATGTTTTTGGTCGTGGGTGCAGCCTTCATCTAGAGAAACCTACCAAACCCAGACATTTTTAAAAACTAGACACCCCAAGGAGTCCAGGGAGGTGTGGCTTGCGTGGATCCCCCAAAATTTTCTTACCCAGACTCCTCTGCAAATCTCAAAATGTGCTTTAAAAAGCATATTTTCCTGACTTTTCTTGGTAGGATCACCGCTCCAGCACAAAATTCCTACTCCCCAGCGTTTCCCTCAGTCTCCCAAATAAATGACACTTCACTTGTGTGGGTCCCCAAAGCAGAGTCAGCCTAAAGATGTATAAAAGAAAAATATGTGCTTATCAACTCGCTGTGCTATCCCCTCTATCTCTACAAGTTTTTGGCCTTATTCTGTTGCAGGCAACTGGCCCACCCACACAAGTGAGGTATCATTTTTATCGGGTGACTTGGGGGAACGCTGGGTGGAAGGAAATTTGTGGCTCCTCTCAGATTCCAGAACTTTCTGTCACCGAAATGTGAGGAAAAGTGTTTTTAGCCAAATGTTAAGGTTTGCAAAGGATTCTGGGTAACAGAACCTGGTGAGAGCCCCACAAGTCACCCAGTCTTGCATTCCCCTAGGTCTCTAGTTTTCAAAAATGCACAGGTTTGGTAGGTTTCCCTAGGTGCCGGCTGAGCTAGAGGCCAAAATCCACAGGTAGGCACTTTGTAAAAAACACCTCTGTTTTCTGTAGAAAAATGTGATGTGTCCACGTTGTGTTTTGGAGTATTTCCTGTCACGGGCACTATGCCTACCCACACAAGTGAGGTACCATTTTTATCGGGAGACTTGGGGGAACATAGAATAGCAATACAAGTGTTATTGCCCCTTGTCTTTCTCTACATTTTTTCCTTCCAAATATAAGACAGTGTGTAAAAAAGACGTCTATTTGAGAAATGCCCTGTAATTCACATGCTAGTATGGGCACCACAGAATTCAGAGATGTGCAAATAACCACTGCTCCTCAACACCTTATCTTGTGCCCATTTTGGAAACACAAAGCTTTTCTTGATAACTATTTTTGACTCTTTATATTTCACCAAATGAATTGTTGTATGCCTGGTTTAGAATGAAAACCCACTGCAAGGTGCTGCTCATTTTTTGGCTCTGGGTACCTAGGTTTCTTGATGAACCTACAAGCCCTATATATCCCCGCACCCAGAAGAGTCCAGTGGACGTAACAGTATATTGATTTCAAAAATCTGAAATCGCAGGAAAAAGTTACAGAGTAAAACGTGGAGAAAAATGGCTGTTTTTTTACCTCAATTTCAATATTGGTTTATTTCAGTTGTTATTTTCTGCAGGAAACCCTTGTAGGATCTACACAAATTACCCATTGCTGAATTCAGAATTTTGTCTACTTTTCAGAAATGTTTAGGTTTCTGGGATCCAGCATTGGTTTCACACCCATTTCTGTCACTGACTGGAAGGAGGCTGAAAGCACAAAAAAAAAATTGTAAAAATGGGGTACGGCCCAGTAAAATGCCAAAATTGTGTTGAAAAACTGGGTTTTCTGATTCAAGTATGCCTGTTCCTGAAAGCTGGCGATTTTAGAACGGCAAACCTCTGGTGATGCAATTTTCAGGGAAAAAAAAACCACAAGCCTTCTTCTGCAGCCCTTTTTTCCCATGTTTTTTGTTAAAAACAAAATGTTCACTGTAGTTTGGCTAATTTCATGGCCTCCATTCAGGGGAGCCCACAAAGTCTGGGTACCTCTAGAATCCCTAGGACGTTAGAAAAAAAGGACGCAAACTTGGCGTGGGTAGCTTATGTGGACAAAAAGTTATATGGGCCTAAGCGAGAACTATTCCAAATAAGGCAAAAAAAGGCCTGGCACAGGAGGGGTAAAAGGTGTAGCAGCAAAGGGGTTAAACACTGAGATTAAGGTATTATCCACGATTCTTGCCACGAGGCAGAGGCTGGTGCTTCCCTCACTGGTACACCCTGACCAGTGCGGGTTTATGCCCACACGAAGTACAAGACACTGCATCAGGTGCCTGCACGTAAACCCTAGTCCACCGCAAGGCCCTAGCCCGGTGTCCCTTGGCTCTCCTCTTGCTGGACTTCGAGAAAGCTTTTGATACCGTGGATTTGTCCTACTTGGATCACGTCCTGCTAAGTAACGGATTTGGGACTAAATTCCACAGCCTGGTGAAGCTCCTCTACTCTAACCCGACAGCCCGAGTCCAGGTGAATGGGGTGATCTCGGGCTCGTTCCCTATCTGTCGGGGCACCCGCCCAGGGTGCCCACTGTCCCCGTTGCTCTTCGCACTCGCGATAGAGCCCCTGGCGAAGCTATTAAAAGAGGACCCTCTAGTTGAGGGTTGGTCATGGCCCGCTGGGCCCGAGGACCGTGTGGCACTATACGCAGATGACGTGCTTATATACTTTTCCAATCCTGCCAAAAGTGGTCCCCGAATTCTGCAAATCCTGGGTCTCTTCTCTGAGGCTTCTGGCTTGACTTTGAACCCCAGCAAATCCCTATTGGTTCTCTGCATCCCTCCAGAGACTGCGTTGAGTGGCAACAAAACATCCCTATTCTGTGCAACAGTTTTAAAGTACCTGGGACTGCAGGTGGCCCTGCTACCGGAGTTGGCATGGGCGCTCAACTTCGTACCGCTTACTCGACAAGTTAAAGACAACCTCCAACGTTGGCGGGCCCTGCCTCTCAACCTGCTTGGTAGAATAGCACTCTATAAAATGATGATCCTCCCCAGGCTCCTTTACCTACTGCAGAACGTCCCACACCCAGTTCCTCGGAAATGGTTAAAAGAAATGGACACAGAAGCGCGTCAGTTCCTGTGGGATGGCACCTGTCCTAGGCTGGCCCTTAATACCTGCCAAAGAGATGTCTATGATGGAGGTTTGGGAATGTCCAATATTTACTATTATCACCTTGCGATGCACCTACTCGTAATAAACAATTGAATGGGTTAGGTTGGACGGACCCAGCATACCAACTGGCGCTCCAAACGATGGGCTACCCCAGGGTCCTTGATGCACTATAAGGTCGTCCAATCCCCTGAGTGACCCCTGAAGTGACTAAGGTGGTCTTATTGGGCTGGCGCGAAGCCCAAAGAGTGTCGGGTTGGTGGGGCTGTCTTACCCAGCAGACCCCATTATGGCAAAGGAGAAGGTTCGCAGAGGCCTCGGAGGGATTTCAGAGATGGGATAACATAGGAATCTCCACACTGGGGGACGTCTGGGGGGGTCACACATGCGATCCTTTGAAGAGCTTCAGCGACTCTTTTCACTGAACAAGACTCAATACCACAGGTACCTACAACTTCGCCATGCACTACTGGTACACGTCCGAGCAGGAGAGACCATAGCCGAGTACAGTCCCATGGAGGCGAAGGTGCTAATGGGGAGCATGAGTGAGGGTGGGGTCTCACAGATTTACCGGTCTCTGATTGCTAACACTGCTCGTCCACTTGATGGGCTTTGCCAGAGGTGGGAGGAGGGGGTGGGCCCTACAGAGGAGGAGGACTGGAAGGAAGCGTTAATAGCCCCACGGACCCTAACCATGACCACCCGATTACGATTGCTACAGACCCTCTATCTGCACACAGCATACCTCACGCCCGTTAAGCTACACAGAGCAGGCCTTCGGCCCCGGGCTGACTGTCCTCGATGCTTGGGCCCAGACGCTGAATTTTACAACATGGTGTGTTCCTGCCCATCCATAGCGACTTACTGGAGGGCGGTTATGAGGGAGGTCTCAGGGGTCTTGCGGGGTGAGGTGGAAGTGGCTCCGCTGCCACTCTTGCTGGGGGTCATGGGGGAAGCGGGATTGAGAAGAGCACACCGAATCTTTCTGTGAGTGGCATGCCTGGTGGCAAAAAGAGACATAATGGCGGACTGGAAGGCCGGGGCAGCGCCAGCGCTGGCCAGATGGAGACGAGGTGTGGACTCGTGTGCCCAGCGTGAAAAACTTGTATATGAAGCCAGGGGATGCCCAAATAAATATTATAAAGTGTGGGGGAAATGGGAGGCCACGTGGTGCACTTAACTTGCTCATGAGCTGCATGGCCTGCTGGGGGGAGCCACCCCCCAGTAGCAACTTGTGGGGGGGTTTCCCCCTCTCCTTTTCTCTCTCTTCTTTTCTCCTTTAGAATATGTCCGTGCAGCTGTATACTGGTTGTAAACATTGTCTACGGTAGCTTGTTTGGGGCTTGGGAGGTGACCGTCTCCGGGTACCAGTTGGTGCCAATGTTGTGTGTATCTTAATCTTATTGTTTTTGCAAAACCAATAAAAGTTTTTTTATCAACAAACAAAAAAAAAGTAACTAATTGCAGTGATTACATAATGGCAGTCACCTCTGTGTAGTTGTGGTTCAGGCACTTTCCACTGAAAAGCAATTAGGCCCTTATTACGAGTGTGGCGGTCTCCAGACCGCCACACTCGCGATGGCAGTCAGAC
Organism: Pleurodeles waltl; assembly: GCF_031143425.1. Taxonomy (NCBI): domain Eukaryota; kingdom Metazoa; phylum Chordata; class Amphibia; order Caudata; family Salamandridae; genus Pleurodeles; species Pleurodeles waltl. The sequence goes on from NC_090439.1 coordinate 69,124,009, forward strand.
TGCCACAGACAAGGCGGTCCGACTGCCCTATTATGACCGTGGCAGATGTGCCACTGTCCGACCACTGGCACCGCCTGGTTGCCGCCTGTCGACACCCTGGCAGTCTCAGCTGTCGCAAACCGCCAGGGCAGCGCTGCCCTGGGGATTACGAGTCCCCTTTCCACTAGCCTTTGCATGGTAGTCTGACTGCCATGCAAAGGCTAGAGGAAAGGGGGTGTCGGGGCAGTGCAGGGGCCCCCATGGACAGCTCCGTCACACATTTCACTGCCCAAAATAAGGGTAGTGAAATGCGTGACGGGTGCTGTCACACCCTGTGCACCACAACATTGCCGGTGGCTCGATTACAAGCCAGCGTCAATATTGAGGTGAGTTTTTCCCTGGGCCAGCGGGCAGAAACTGTGTTTTCGCCCGCTGGCCCAGCAGAAAACTCCTAATAAGGTGGGGAAAAGAAGTCCATTACTCGCGGTCTTTTGCCTGGAGCGGCTTCGGAAGTCGTAATGTGGCCCTTAGTTTGTTTGCCCATAACTTTTGACCCAGTGAACGGACAAGTAAGAAATTTGACAAACAAAATGTTTTGCCAGCGAAGGTTTAACATGCCAAATGTTTTACTCTTCCTTGTAGGGGTAAAGGAAAGAGCCAGGTGGAGGTTGAAAAAAAAACAGGTGTTTGGTCACTTCCACAATCAAAAACAGCCGAACTGGCTGACTCCAAACTCAGCAGTCAAGTAGAAATTTACTCAGAAATTGTGCTTCCATTGGCTTGTTGTAACTAGAGGAAATAATTTTGAAATACAAGTGTTTTAAAGGGTGCTTGAGGGCTTGCAAAAGTTCACATTTTTGTAAATCTTGCCAGTTTCAATTGCAGAGGATCTGCTGATCCAATCTGTGTATAGCTGTGAATCCAAAAATGTTAAAAACATAATGATAATAAAAAATGAAAGAATATGATTGGACGAGGGAGCATTTCTCCTGCCATCCCTTTCAAATCTGCAGTTCTGAGTGCTCTGACTGGCTGCAAGTGAGTAATTTCTCTCTGCTGCCATTTCAGGACAAGGGGCACAGTCCTCAGGTCCTGAAACAAAATTCAAAGGCCACACATAAGGAAGCAGTTTGAGCGCCGCCTGACCTCAAAGAATTAGTGGTCAGACCCACAAAAGGCCCTCCCCCATGGTTTACATATAAGAAAGACAATTTTCTGGATTCACTGTACCTTGACACCTAAGTTGGCATCTAAAGTCTGCAGTTCTGAAAAGGGTCACAGAAGCATGCCCTGGGTTTGCGGTACCAGGGCATGGAGCTTGCCTCAGGTTTGTGGAACCCAAAAAACAAGGAAGGCCTGGCCAAGGGCCAGGCTCTGTGTACTTTTCCCTAAGTACAGTGGTGGGTGGCTGACCACTACAGGATAGGTGAAGGCCTTGGTCTTTTACCGGACAGAGGCTGACCAGGGGCTGCAGGATTGGTATAATACCTGGCAATAGGCCACACCTTGCGCCCCGCCTGCTGCACACGGCTAAAAGATGTGCGTAACAGGGGCTGCTAGCCCACTTTGAATGAGCTCCACCAATGCACACAGCCAATGGCACAGCCCACGTTTGGTGGTTTGGGAACAGGCCATGTACTGAGGCTCAATCCTGTGCGGCAGGAGTTGGAAATTAAGTGCATAATAGAAAAAACAATTACATTCACTGAAAAAACAAAGGCAGAAACGGAGTTGTGGTTTTGGCTTAAATGAGCAAAATTAATGACATTTGTCATTTATGGTATGTCATGCACAAAAAGCATACAAAAACTGAAGTTGTCCGGCAGGCACAAAATACCTATTAGTAAGTGTCATCAGAAGAACAGGCGATCTAGCAAGAGTTCAACATGGCTGACAACTTCAGTTATGGTGTGCATTAGATATTGCAACTCATGAATTTCAGTGGTTTTGCACAGTTGAACTAAAACAATAACTCAATATGTAATGTGTTTTTTTCCATGAATTGCTTATAAAAGGTGGGTTGTACAACTTGTCAATGGTCATTGTGGTATGAATGCTGGGCTAGGCCAATAATGTTTCTCAAAACTATGACATATAGGTTTATTTATTTTTAAAACTAGTAACTGTTTTAAAAAAGCCGGACCTTGGCCATAGCCACTTCTCATTACAGTCCTTTTCACAGAGAAGCTAACGTCTCTTTTCTGGCCCTCAACTCAGAAGTTTGTCGAGATAACCACTGCCCAATCGACATCTCTGGTGTAGTTAAACTACAGGGCAAAATCAATCCAACTCAACTGCTCACTTTGCCAGTGCAACGGACAAACAAGTGCAGACAGCTCCAACTGGTAAACTAATAAAAAGGATTTTCTATCCAGGGATCCTTATGTCCCTCGTACAGGTTGCTAAATTGGTTTCACACTCCTTTCAGAGCTAAGGGAGGTTTAGAGTTTACTTCAGCAAAAAGTCATCAAAGAGGAAGATGTACCTGGCTGTGTCCAACAAACTTAACATAACTAGATCTGCCTACAACAAAAGGGCTGCCCTGCTAAGTCAACTGTAAAGTATATGAGACCAGCCACCCCAGACATGAGACAATCAACTACACAGGGGTAAGTGTTGTTTCTCCAATTAAATGAGCCACATCAAGCAGAAACAATGAAGAGAATTAGGAGAGGCCAGCAAGCCATCTAGGTTCTTGGAAATGCTATGCTGGATTTCCAAGAACAAAAATGTCTTGCTGCCTTCTCCCAATTTCAGGCTCCTCTAACTGAAAAAGAAAAAAAAAGAAAATTCAAAGGCCACGTAAGGGGGCAATCTGAGCACCCTTTGATCTCACTAGAAGAGTGGGGTCCCAAAGGGGCTGGTTACAGAAGATAAACGCCTTCACATTCTTCATAAGCGCATCATAAAAATAAAAATATATTACTTGAACAACAAAACCTTGCACCCAGTTAGTGGGAGACCCCTAAGCTCGTCTTAGATTGTCTGCTGATTGAACACTTTATAGGTGGACCTTTGGAAATTCAAATCCATTTAAGTGTTTACCTATTTGTGTGAGTCACCAAATCTTGGATTCCAGACAAAAATGTCTACAGTTCATGCAAGTATGTAGTGTGTAAGTATATAGTACGGTCCTCACCACGAGTGTGGTATTCTAGCCCCACTTCAAACTTTGCTGACCTACTCCAGAAATGCAGCTGCATAAGTATTTGTGACTAATATGACAAGTGGCACCTTACTTTCTCTCTCCTTTCAGGTTAATTTGATTTTGTTATTTAATTTGCACACCCCTGAAATCAAGTTAAACCATGTTTATTATTTTCGAAGTTTTAAACAAAACCTAGAATGTTTACATTTTATAATAAACTACCATTTTACCACTGTTTGCATAACCTGGCTAACATTCATAATTTTGTTGTAAAACACAGGCAAAATAGTTTTGCATCTTAGTGCAAACAAGCAACACAACTTAAAGATTTAATAAAGCCACTGCACATTCGTCATACCTAATCATCAAATTTCCCATCCTTGTAGGCGCTTACCATTCTGACTTTCCAGTTTGATACTCATGTTAAATTATCTAATTTCTTTATTTTATCCTACAAGGCTGCATGCACCAAAATCCACCCAACAGCTGTTCCGTTTTGCAGGCAGTGCTTTGGTTTTGAAATGCTACTCCTACAGGGCTCAGAACAGTGTTAAACTGACTTGTTAGAATTGGGAATATATTATAAAAGTCAATGTGGAGACACCCACAGCTGCTATTTTTAATTTATCGGTAATTGATGTAATATTTAAGAGAACATTTCAAAAGAAGTGTTTCTCTAGTGCTCTTTTCAAATAAAAGTACAGAACAACTATGTTTACTTGGGAATACATTTAAATTGGACAATGAAACAGGCTAATTAAGACCTTTACATATGAAGTATTCAACAGCAATGCCATCCAGATGTATATTAGGTGGCATAAAATATATTGCTGCCCTGTTAAGAAAACAAAAAAATTAAGTGATCCGGCTATAAGGAGGATCAGAAAAAGTCTGAATCAAAGATTGAACATAGAAGATTAATTCATTAATTCATTCAACAGCATTAACAAATGGACAGAAATATTACCTTAACCTCATACAATTCCCTTCAGTGCTTCATAATGTTTTACTGTAAACTGGCAGCCAAAGGGTTTGTGCTGCAGGTGCCTACTTGTCCCAAGGACAAAATAAACATGAAAACCTGCAGTCCTTGATCCCAAACAATATGTCTGGGTCATCAGGCTATAGGAATGCCACACCCTGTCATTTTACAGGGGTGTGTCACTTTTCTCACAGAAATGCTGTCTCTAGTTTAGAGAAAGGCTACAATAGTGTGAATGAGGGCAACGTAATTTTGTGTGTCACAAGAGAAAGTGGATGGGAGAATGTCAATGTGGTTGAAAACAATACTGAAATGAATGTGGTGAGCAATGTAAGAAGGAAACCACAAACTTGTGACTTACGCATAAATGGCATAGTGGCAAACTCTGGGTCTCTATTTGCAATAATTGGTTCTGAAATGTTTAGGAGATTCTATCCCCTCAAGTTGCTACCATCTACTGTGAAGATTTTCGCATACGGAGGGGGCGAAAATTAAAGTGGTGTGCAAATTTGATGAACAACTGGAATTTGGACAGTATAAAACGTTAGTATACGTTGCGGAGTGTGGGTCCAATTTATTAGGATGGGATGACCAAGGGGATCTGGATATGACGTTAGACCCTAATCATCGTGACAGGGTTGTATGTGAAGATCAGTTCACCAAAGGTGTGAGTTTTGCATGAATGTGTATGTAGGTGAATGCTGGGTTCAATTGTTTCCAGGGGTGTTTAACAGTAAACTAGGTAGCTACGTGGATTTCAGCACAAAATTGTGTTGAAGGACAATGCCAAATCTGTGATTCATAAACTTTGGAAAGTACCACTGTTTGAGGGGTGAATTACAAACTGAGTTGGAGCATTTGCGTGATCTTGGGATTACTGAACCTATTAAAAGTTCAGAGTGGCCTTCCCCAATTCCTTAACCCTAAAAAAAAACTAAAAAAAACAATCAAGGTTTGAGATTATGCATTGATTTGCATGAATTAAATCGCAACGTTTAGAAGAGATGAGGAGCCGTTGTCTAATATTAATGAAATCTTGTGCACTTTGAGGGGTGGTACTGTATTCACTATATTAGATATGTCTGTGGCTAACCACCAAATATTGCTGGCTGAAGATTCCAAATACCTCTCTTCATTTATCACGAGAGTTGGGGAATTTCAGTACAATCAGACGCCTTTTAGCCTGGCATCAGCCTTGTTTATTTTCCAAAGACTTATGAAATTGATGTTTCAGGGCTACACAGGAGTTTCTTATTTCAAAGATGCAGTGCTTAATTTGTAAATAAAAACGTGCCAGTGCCCAAAGCTCTCCTCTGAAACACACGGCTGCTGTAATTAAATGAGCGAACACAGAATACTGAGGCATTGCCGGGACTCTTTAATCCATTTAAAGCCATTTTCTGCCCCTTCAGCTCACTTTTGCACCTTTCTGCTTTCTCCCATTGACGCTTTTTCGTTTTTCTCTTCCTCAGTCTTTCCCATGTGTCTTTTGCTCGCAGAAAATGCTTGAGGCAGAAAAATATGCGCCAGTCCTCATAAATAAGTGCTGGTGCTCCGCATCGGAAACAACAAGCACAAATTAAGCACTGCTAAGATTACGTTTTGGTGTTCAGAAGCAGAGTGAGTGAGCACAAGGAGAGACTGAGCAATGTGTTATCTGTTTTGCAAGAAAATGGATGAACATAGCATTCTAACAAATACAGCTTTGAAGCAAGTGATGTAGATTATTTTGTACGTCATTTAAGTGCTAAGGCCATTGTACCTAAAATGAAAAAAATTAAAGCCACTGAAAATGCCCCATACCTGAAAAACAAGGACCAGCTTACATTTTCATGGGTTAAGTGGAGAATTACGAAAAGTTTATTCACTAGTTTACCTAAAAAACTGTACCGTTAAGGAACTTACTAAAAAAACTAGTCGATACGTATGGTACGAGGATTGTCAAACTGCTGTGGAACAATTAAATCAGACGTTGTGGGTGCCCCTCATTTAAAGCTGTTTGAACCTGGGAACTAATATTGTCATCACTGATATGAGTAATGATGGGCTTGGGGCTGCCTTGTTACAAATCAGGATGGCTGGCAGAGAAGATGTAAATGCTTTTGCCTCAGAAGTGTTATGGGGAATCAGAACTGACTTATTCAATGATTGATAAGGAATTGTTGGCTTTGTGGTGTAGCACTCAACATTTCAGGACATTTATATGGGGTGTCGCAGTAGTATTTCGTACTGATCATAAGCCACTGGTTGATCTGTTTAGCACAAAAGGTGGAGGTAGCACCACACCGAGAATTGCTAAGTGGCAGTGCTGCCTACAAGGTTATCATTATAGCGTAGAGCATGTGCCTGGAAAGAGAAATGAGATAGCACGCTAACTGTCCAGAATGCCGTTGACAGATGAAGATGTTTTTGATGCAGATGAGGCAGTGGTATGTACTATCAGACATGTCAAAGAATGCCTTTACTGTAAAAGAATGGAGAGATGTCCTTGAATTAGATACTGTTTGTCACAAGGGGTTATGTGATTAATGGTTGACCCAGTGAAGTGTGTTGGCTGTGTTGGTGCCATATTTGCATGTGGCATCAGAATTGGTAAGTGATGAGGGTTTGGTGAGGCAGATTGACCAGTTGGTTGTTCTGCTAGACTTAAGACAGAGGATTCTACCAAATACCACACAAAGGACATGTAGGTATAAAGGCAATGAAGTGCAGGGTTACGGAAGATTTTTGGTTGCCAGGAGTTGATAAGTCTGTAGAAGACCTTGTACGTGGTTGTTATATTTGCATCCTGAGTGAAAAGTGCTAGGTTACCAAATTGTCTCCAGTTATTCCATAGAAACTGACATGGTGTCATGGGCTGAATTGGGATTGGACACCCAAATGCGGAGGCGCGCCATAGGCAAGCCCGTCTGCGCCTGGACCGCGCCCAGCACCACCCCCCCTGGTCCTCACGCCCCCCGCACCCCGTGCCTTCGATACTCGGCCAGCGAACTCCACGCCCTCAACCCTGGTCCCTCCACAGAGTGCTTCCAGGCCACCCCGAAGCACACCAAAGGACCTTTTTCCTGCCGCACCTGCAACTTCTCCTGCAACAGAACAACGAAGCCAGCAACAACCAACACAAACCACCTGCACTGCATCCTCCTCAACACGCGCACCCCCTCGGCCTGGAACGACTCTTGGTGGCCCACCACCCTCAGCCCCCCACCCACCCCAGCCAGCCACGCACGAAACCTCGGCTTCATCCTCGACTCAGCTCTCACCATGTCCAAACAGGTCAACGCTGTCTCCTCTTCCTGTTTTAACACCATCCGCATGCTCCGCAGGATCTTCAAGTGGATTCCAACAGGAACCAGAAAGACGGTGACCCAAGCCCTCGTCAGTAGCAGACTCGACTACGGCAACGCACTCTACACAGGCATCCCAACAAAAGACATCAAACGACTCCAACGCATCCAGAACGCATCCGCCCGCCTGATCCTCGACATACCCCGCAGGTGTCACATCTCCCCCCACCTGAAGGACCTCCACTGGCTCCCCGTGGACAAGAGGATCTCCTTTAAACTCCTCACCCCCGCACACAAGGCACTACACAACACCGGACCCTGCTACCTGAACTCCAGACTCAACTTCTACGTCCCCTCACGCCAACTACGCTCTGCCAACCTTGCCCTCGCCATCGTCCCCCGAATCCAGCGCAAGACCTCTGGCGGCAGATCCTTCTCCTACCTCGCCGCCAAGACCTGGAACTCTCTCCCCACCTCACTACGCCAGACCCAGGACCTCCTCACCTTCAGGAGATTCCTCAAGACATGGCTCTTCGAACGATAGCAGCAACACCCCCCGTCCCCCCAGCGCCTCGAAACCCTAACGGGTACATAGCGCGCTTTATATATCTATTGATTGATTGATTGATTGCAGGCCTGCCTAAGATTCCTAGTGAGACTCCCAAGTATGTACTGCTATTAACAGACTACATGTCAAAGTGGCCTGAAGTTGCTTTTGTTAACAATATTAAGACACGGACAATGATTGAGTTTTTGCTAAATATTTTTAGCAGAGAGGACTATGCCAACGAACTGGTTACAGATAATAGGACGCACTTAGTGTTTGAAGACTTGGAAAGATTATTTTCTGAGCATCATATGATTCACACCCGCACCTCATTATGTCATCCCTGGAGTTATGAGTTGATGGAGCTTTTCAATCGCACATTGAAGGGTTAATTGCAGCTTGCTGTTGTCAATAAGCTAAAATGCAAAAGAGCTGTAGGGGACATGTTGTGGGCAATGGAATCCACACCCTATACCACAAAAGGCATTGCACCATTTGTGGTGTTAAGAGGACGTGATCCTTGGTCTAAAATGAATAGGAATTGGATGGGTCATAAAACCATTGGCAAGTCTTGGGAAGGTGATTGATCCCAGAAAGAAGGTTAAGGCTGCTAACGGGGAAAGGTGTGTAGAAGGGTACGGAGAAGGTGGGAGACTATGTTAGAGTGCAGAAACCAGGACATACGGTGAAGAGTGAACAGAAATACTTTTATTGATAGGTGTAGTAAGTCATGTCACATGCAGTGTGCATTAGTGAGGGTCCTATCTAAAACAAAGATTGAGTTGGTACTTGTTGATGTGTTGAAACATTTGGATGACTCTGGAACTGAAGTTTGTGACGAGACTCCAGATTTTTAGGGATTTGCTCATATGACACATTCTTAAAGTTCCAGGAGTTTGCTTGACCACTTACAATATTAAGTTGTTGAGTGGCTGTTATTTTATCGTTCCTCTATGTATTCATTGTAAGGTTTCATATTTCTTATACCACCACGCCTTTCCTTCTCGCTTATTTTTAAATGCTACTAATGTGCTTATCAATTCTGTGACGTATTATTTGTTTATTAAAGTGTTTGGATGTGTTAGGTCTGGAGATGGTTTGATCAGAATTGTGCATTCAGTGGAACGTGAACGGCCAGGGGTTACAAGGGTTTCTGTTGCGACAGCTGGAGCGAGGGAACTGGCGGTTGCATAATGTGTGTCCTTCATCTGAATAAATGACGTTTGCTGAAGTTTGGTTCCTCCTCTTCTTTATAACCAGTAAACAGAAAGCAAGCAAATGTATGTTAAAGCGAGGGATAAGCAATGGGCGGAATGCATTTCCAGGGAGGCTTTCCGAATGTCTCCAAGATGTGGTTAGCAAACAAGTACCTTCGCCTTCAAAAATCGTCTGCGGAGACATAGAAGGAGGTAGACTAACAGCCAATTAAATGTATCTGGATAACTGGTACAAATACACAGTCAGATTGCAGGACTTTAAAATTATTATAGATGCAGCATACTCTATCCCAGTGCAAGGTGTTCACGTGAGACTAGTCGTCTTAACCGTGGCATATGTTAACTACCGTCATCTTAGAAACTGCAGAAAACAGAATCGCAGTCAATACCTTAATATACACAAATGGGTACCTGATTTGAAATAAATAAATAAAAAACGTCAGCTCTGCCTAACAAAACTTCAGCACCTCACCTGCAGTATGGTTCCCATCACCACGGATTCCGCCGAATTGACTCGAACTTCTGGGCACGCGCAGTCGGGCGCGTGAGCTACCAATGAACCCTTAGCTGCATAGTAATAACATAGACATAGAAACATGACAGGCTCGAAACGTCATTACGAACGAAGCAATTAACTTTAGCAACTATTTACCATTGGATTGTTTTCCGAAAGATAAAACTCTTAAGTATGTTTACGTGTAATTTGTTAAACAGGTCTTGGTTTTCCATTCCTCACCTGAGGTAATACCAAGACCGTATGGACTTTACCCCTTTAATTGTATTTAATCCTATATATTTATGTTTGATTTCGAGGAATTTTGTCTGAAAACAAATGAGTTCAGTCAGCTGGTCCCTGAAAAATTAGTAATGCAGCACACTGTAACTGCGAGTTCTATCTCTTTGTGTTGAATCCAATGAATCAGAGTTTGGAAATCCCTTTTGTGGCACTGGGGTTTTCCGGGTTTTGCTACATTACGTAACCTTCGCGTCATTTATTGAGCACTAATAGAAATTTTAAAGGAGAAAACCGAAGAAGGACTCATTGCGCCACTGAATATAAAGTGGTTATTACGGCGGCCATCTTATAGTGTTACCTATGACCACCATCCGGTAATTTTTAAGTCTAGGGGTCCCTTACTTCATGGTTTTTGGTCAAATGATGGCGAGAGATAGTCGAAAGTCACGGCGTAGGCATCTACTCCCCCCGTGGGTTGACTTGAACCACCAGCCTTAGTGCCGTCGGCTCTTCAGCCCGTAGTACAGTATTGGCCTTACCAGGCGGCACCCGGAAGTGTGAGAGGAGAGTGCAGGCTGAGCGCGGAGCAGCGCCTAGTCACTGGTTGGGCGGGGAACCTCAGCCGCTTTCACGGGAGCGCTCAAACCTCGATCAGAGTTCCTACAGCGACAGCATGGCCTACCAACAGCAGTATCGCCCCCAGCCCGCCGACCAGAGCTTCTTGTGGAACGTCTTCCAGAGGTAGGGGCTAGCCCGCGGCAGTGGAGACAACAAGCAGCAGCCGGGGCACCCACTAGCCTGCACTGTCAGAAAGTGACATTTTGATGCTGCCCTCTTTCTGTTTATGGAGTTATAGAGAGATTGCTTTTGGCACGTATCCAAATCTCTGGAAATGGAATAGAATTTAGCAGCTATAACCATGTCACTCATGCCACGTACACTTTTTTCCAATTATATACAGCTGCAGTTGTCGACCAATTGCCTAAAATACATGAATCGGTACGCCGCCTACCATTCAGTGCCGGTTACTAGAGTATGTAACGTGTTCTTTTTTTTTTTTTTTTTTTTTATTCTTATTTTCAGTTGTATGTGACAAACTCGGTGCTCGCAAGGGTGCCTGAACATTGTGAAGATATACATGTTTTGTTGCTAAGTAGCGCAATGCTTTCTTTGGGTGCAGTAGGGTGGATTCGGCCTGTTGACCCCGAATTGTTTGCCTTCGCTATAGTGGAACAAACTGTTTGAATCTTAAACAATTTGTCCTCGTTTGTCAACTTTGTGTTACTTGGTACTGTAGTTGTAAGATTGAGGTTTCTTAGTAGATCTGTGTTCTCAAGATTTCCACGTGCTGTCTCTCTGTAACTATTCATTCTGTTGCGTGCTATATTTAAGGATAGAGTTTCGTTAAAAGAGTGTTTTATTTCGCCCGGCACCTCTCTCGGAAGCGTTTTGATGCTGTGCATAAGCGACCAGGGAGGTGCTGTTCTCTCTTCTTAGGTCACTTGTGCTTTCTGCACAGCGAGGAATGCTTGGGGTATATATTCCGAGGCTATGTTAAGAGGCTGTAAGTGTTTCTATGGGACATATTTGAGTCAGATGAGGATGAGCTGAATTAATATTGACATCCTACTAGATCTTAGGTGGGGCTTTGAATACACTTGTGGCATAAGCATTGTAAATAAAGAATATTGATTTCCATCTTCAAACATGACAGAGTGTAGATATTAGCGCAGTCCCTCCTGTCTCTTAAGTCATCAGTCTGTGACAAGTTGTACTTTATGAACTTAAAGACTGGAAAACTAACTTAGAAAGGTGCCCTAGTGCATTTTAAATGTGCAATTTGCTTGTATTTCAAAGTTCAACATAGGTGCCTTTTTAATTAAATCACATGCTAGAAGGTTAAAGTTGATGTTAAAATGTAATTTAGACTCTAAATTAATAGCCCATATAGAAATGATATTATATTTCTTGTGTTTTATGAAAGAATAATGATTTTGAAAATATCTACAAGTTTTCTGTTATACCTAACGTAATCAATATAACACAGCTTTTTCATGTAAATGAAACTTTTTACTTATATTGCTGCAATATTGTTAATGTTTAATTTATACGTTTGCATATTATGTGTTTTACTAAAAATAATTAATCACATACATTTTATATTTTCCTTGTGTTAGCATAACTGTGGCGTACAGAGCTTGCATTTTGCAGTCATGCAAAATGTTGAATTATTTGTTCATAATGTGAATACTCGCGTGAATACATCACCAGTTTTTATTATTGTTTTACTTTGGAGGCCGTGGGCCTTCTAGCGACACACCCGCTTTCATTTTCACCATCGCAGGTTGTTTCCTGCTTGTTGCAGCCTGCTCTCCCTGTGTCCTCACTCATTTTATTGGTGTATTATCTGTAATTGTCTGTCCTCTGTGCGTCTTGTTCCCTGCCATGGCGATTTCACAAATGGTTCCTTTTGGTCCTCCCGCAGGAGGAGACAGTGCCTTGTTGGTGTGGGCCGGGCTTCACACACTGCTCTTCGGAGCTTAGTGCAGTGCTCAGCAGCCTGTGTACTTTAGGAGCTGTGTTTGTGTTTTGTTGGTCATCTTCTCACTGATCACTAGTGCAGCCATTTTCTGTGCTGTCACTTAATCTCCTAGTGCCATCCCCCCTAATCCCTCTCACCCCTCCCACAACACTGCTTGTCTGCCCCAGCACCCCTCCAAGCTCTCTGCTTATTTTTTTTCTTTTTCTTTTAATGTAATATATATTACAGCTCCATTTGCAGTTCCATCACCTAACCTCGCTGTGATGTCCCCCCCCCCCCCCAACCACTCCCTCACCTCTCACAAAACTGCTTGTTTTAGGTTTGTTCCTCCGCTCGTGTATCAGCACAGCACACAATTCCATGCTTAGCTGACAGCATTATTCCTTCTCACTTGCTGAAAGCCATGACTTCAACAAACAGCTCTTACCCTCTCTTTCCTTTCTTTTCCTTTACTTGTTTCCCAGTGGATCCTAAAAAGAAAGAAACACTTTGTCTGGAAATGTCGAGTATTTCTCCTTCCCTTTATTTGTTCCCCTGTGAAATGGATCCAACAGAGAAAGAAACACTTTGGCTGACTTTTTCCTATTCCAAAGTAAAGCCTCTGCACAGAGGAAAAAAATAAGGATTCAAAATACATACAAAAGAGGGCAGATTGGTTTTATTCAGTTCTCTGAACAACATTGGGGCTTATTTTTAAGCCCCTTGCGCTGCTGGTACGTCCCCTTTTCCCATATTAAAAAAGTGACGCGCAAGGGGTTTTTAAATACCCCACATTGTTTTCCCTGGGTGGGAAAATGCGCCATTCCTGGAGGTACTGCAATACCTGGTTGATGCGTACAGTGGAAAACTATTAACATGATCCTTATAATTTTTTTTTTTTTTAATAAAATGTGTACCGCAGCTCTGTGTTTAGGGATGTGGTCTTTTTAAACCATACTGCTTATGTTTTGTAAGGATATAAGCAGTGGACATTGAAACGGGTCCCTTCTGGGCCCTAGAGTCATGTCCTTAACTTTTCAGGCAAAACACTCATGCATTTCTGAATAAAATGTGTAAAAGCGTTAAGGTAACCATGTTGTTCCTGCTTACATATTACATGCTTTACTTAATCTTGCATTCTCTACGAGTGTGTTTTTCAGGACGTTGTTAGTTTTCTTTTCCAACCACTATATTACTCTTGTCTCACCTCCCTCATAAAGTATTTCCAATTTTCTGGTTCCCCAGCACCTCAAGGTCATACGAATGGCAATAGCACTATGCAAATATCATCCCTCCACTGCATACAAAAAAACAAAAGTAAGCAACATTGTAATTTTCAACGGCAAGAGCTCGAACTTTCATAAATGCGAGACCAATTGCATTGCAAATGCTTATTGTATTTTACCGCATGTGTTCCTCCCCACGCATGTGTTTCTCTAATTTGGTTAGCTGTAGGGTTGACCTGTGTATTGCCAAAAATCATTGACTCTGCTAAATTTGAATTGACTAATTGTGCAGTCTGAGCATGGTGTGACTTCTGTGTCGCAGATATTTCTATTGACTTTATGTATTTTTCTTGAATGCTTTCTTTGATTGATGTTAGTACGCTTGAGTCTATTTTGTTGCTTTGGGCATCCCTTGCGATTATGTATTTCTATAATTTGGTTTTCCGCATTGTCCACATGACTTTAAGCTTGTGTTTGTAATACATACTTTAACTTTATTCCTGATTAGAGTTTTCCTTCCATGGTCACATTGATCATGGTGTCTAAATTGTTGGGGTGGTTTGGATTATTGTTGATGGTTCACCACACATCTTTCTGGGTCCAAAGGTCCATCAGTCTTGTTGCACATTTGAATACTATGAAGGATGAAAAATGTGTCCACAAACACCTGCACATCGGTAGTCTCATGGTGTGAAGAAAAGTAAAAAAAATAATGCAGAAACCTGAAGGTGCACAGAACAAAGAGACATCAGAATAATCTTAAAGAGAAGAAAACCCCCCACCAGTACATTTGAACAATGAGGCAGCACAGTTAGCCGTAGAAAACTGCAGCAAAGGTTGAGAAAATACGACCAGCAGCATTGAGGAGGCCATGGTACCGAAGGATCAAGTAAAATCAGATCAAACAGTTGTGAAAACAGCACATGCTTCAATGCCAGATAATACAATTATTGTTGTATAAGAAGGCCAGGTACTAGTTAGACACATGCCTCCAGTACTGTGGTTTTATAAGATTCAGCTTGAAGCTACTGTAGCAAGAAAGACAAACAACACTTTAATGGAATTAGAGTCTATATACAAGTTTATAGCATAATCTACAGTCCAAAGGAGCAAGAGCTAGACCATGGTTTAAAGTCGGAGATTGCAGTCCAGGTGCCTCTGGAAAAATTAACTATTCATGGCAAGCCAAAGGTGCAAGGATCAACATTTGAGTAGTGTCCCACAAATGCACCATAATGCGTTAGCTGATGCTGCTTAATACAAGGTACAGTTTTAGAGGAGCAACAACTGGGATGTTATTGTTGTGACAAGCCTTTTGGGAGTAATGGGATTCTCTGTTTAGTTTGCCTTGCATTTAATGCTGTTTTTTTAATTAACATGGTTCTAGTACTGTTGACTGTAGTGGGCATTGTACATTTTTAGTTTTCAATAAGTAAATACAACTGTTGGGGTAGGGTGCATTTCTTTGAAGAGGAAGAAGTCTCATGTTCTGTGATGGGAGTTCTGTTTTCACCAGTGGCACATGGTTTTCTTCCCTAGGGAGATTTGAAGGGTTTTATTACACGTTGCCTTGTCTTCTGTTTGTGTTGTATTTATTTTCTTGCACCACAGGGAGTAGAGAGAAATTAAAATACGTTTTGGAATTTCAAGACAATGAGACAATGGATTTGGAGATTAGATAGGAGTCTTTTTTTCAGCTGCAGTCCACGTCATTTACATCTAAGAGGAGTATGTTTAGCAACATATGGGTGCCAGAGTTGTTTGGGTGCTTAATGTAAATCGTCGGAGAAAGGAAACCTGGTCAGCAAAGTAATGAGATGAAAATAAATGAAATTGTGCATCTGCTACTAGTAGTATACATATTACTTTAATTCAGGTGGCACCCACAGAGAAAATTAAGTACGTGCTGTGTCAATGTGAAAGGTGTCTATCACCTGTACGTCTCACAAGTCATTTGTTTCTAATAGTTCAATTTAGTAAAAGTAATTTTCTATAGTTGTATTTATCTTTAATATGTACAGAAAGTTCCAGGTCTGTGGTCCGATTACTTTGAGGTATTTTACATGTTAAAGGTTTTGAAGTGTTGGCCAGTGGAAACCAACAAGGTAGTTTTCAAACAAATAGCAAAGGTCGATCTTTGTCTGTCTATCACCTGGAAAATGCCCAGTTGCGGTTATCAATATTATCGTACTACGTACGCGGTTATCAGTTACATTAATCTCAACCCCAGGATTATCTGTTAATATCTGTAAATAAGAATTTGTTACATCTACTTTGATCATGTCACTCGGATGTTAAAGGATAAATGACAGTTCTCTATGAGCACTAAAGTGTCTTACTTGGTCAACTGTTTTGGACTATTAGGCAAAATGTTGTCCAAGGAAATCTCACTATCTCTTTTTTTTTTAAACTACACAGGTGTGATATTGTTTGTTTAGTAGTTGTTTGTTAATAAAGTATATTTTATAATGAAGTAAATGAGAATATTCCTCCTAATTGGTATATTTTCCCCAGTGCCTCACTAAGCACCTTGTTGTAAAAATCATGTTTTTACTACAATAATTCTGTTTTCATATAGTGTTGCACTAACTTTTGATTTTCGCTTATGTGACGGATAGGGAGCATCACTGCATGAGCTTGTTTTTATTATTGTAATTTAAAGTAATGTTATGTTGTATCAAATTAATAGTTTAAGAACAACAGATCTGATAATTTTGGCTGGACTGGAAATGTTAGTGTTCTGTAGAAGTGAAGCTTGCACACATATGACACTATGAATCGATTATATACGAGCAGCAAAGTAAGGTATGCCGACTGTCCTTTAATTGCATGGTGAGTAAGCACGTTTCTGGAAGCTTCTGAATGTTGTTGTGATTAGCAGGTGTGTGAGGAGCTGACATGTTGTGTAATCGCTCCAACCATACAGTTTCAATAGTGTTGTTTTGTGTAATAGAGTTGAAAAGTGTATGATGTTCGCAAAGATGCTTTCCTGCTCGATGAGGAATGCTTGCACTGTATGTTGAATGTGTTTTAGGTGTGAAAAGTTCCTTTGAAGAAAATAGTCTGATTGAGAATGGGTGAGCATTGAATAACCACATTTGACGATGGTATGGTTTTCACGTGGAATTGATGAAATAACGCTTTTGACATGGAGACCAGAGTTTCACACCAGCCGAAAAGTGAGTGTTTAATATTGGCTAATTTCATCTCTGTGACAAATCCCGTAGCTACATAAAAACAGCGCTCTGAACACCAATAGCTGACTATATAAAATAGGAAAACTAGAAATTGTTGAAGGGTCTTGAAGTTTTCTTAAGCCACTTCTAGTGGCACCATATGTAGTACTTAGTTGCATCAAGCCTCTCTCCAATTCAGACAAATGAAGACAAAAAGTAATCTTGAGAGATATGCTGAAAATTGCTGTGTCAAGAAGTTTTATTCTTTTTTTATAAAATGTTGTATTACGTTTTTATCATGGAACAAATCGCAGCAGCCATCAAGCAGTGCACCTGTACTAATAGATCAATTAAAGGAAAATGAAGACCTATTGGTACATAACTTTCATCACTGGTGTGCCCTTCTCTATTATATGCCCCCCCTTTCCTTTTAAACAGTGGTTATTTCTAAGGCTCAGACATCAGTGCCCCATCGCCAGTCCTTCTGCTGCCAGGCTCAAGCTGAATACCCCTGAAGAGTGCCCAATCCTTCTATATTTTACTATTCTTCTAGGGGAATCCCCAAGCTACGCATAAGGGCCGCTCCCTGCTGAGACATCAGTTCATATCCTTTATCCAAACCTCCAAGGGTGGTGCCGGTTTGTCTTTCTAAGCAGCTGCTATTTCCTGTTGGCTATGATCAAACTGAACCGTATTAGTGCCCTGCTGTAGGAAAATGGCTCCTTGTTGCAGTTGCCCCCACTTTTTGCCTGATATTGATGCTGATTTGACTGAGTGTGCTGGGACCCTGCTAACCAGGCCCCTGCACCAGTGTTCTTTCACTAAAAATGTACCATTGTTTACACAATTGGCACACCCTTGGCACTCAGATAAGTCCCTTGTGAAAGGTACCAGTGGTACTAAGGGCCCTGTGACCAGGGAAGGTCCCTAAGGGCTGCAGCATGTATTGTGCCACCGTAAGGGACCCCTCACCTAACACATGCACACTGCCATTGTAGATTGTGTGAGTTGGTGGGAAGAAAAATTGCACAGTCGACATGGCATCCCCCTCAGGTTGCCATGCACACAAAACACTGCCTGGGGTATAGGGAAGTCACCCCTCTAGCAGGCCTTACAGCCCTAAGGCAGGGTGCACTATACCACAGGAGAGGGCATAGCTGCATGAGCAATATGCACCTACAGTGTCTAAGTCCATTCCAAGTGCAGTGTAGCCATATTAAGTATATGGTCTGGGACTTTGTAAAAACGAACTCCACAGTTCCATAATGGCTACACTGAATACTGGAAAGTTTGGTATCAAACATCTCAGAATATAAACCCACACTGATGCCAGTTTTGGATTTATTACAACATGCACACAGAGGGCATCTTAGAGATGCCACCTGTATTTTACCCAATCCTTCAGTGCAGGAATGACTGGTCTGTGCCAGCCTGCCACTGAGAGAAAAGCTTCTGACCCCTGGGGTGAGAGCCTTTGTGCTCTCTGGGGCCAGAAACAAAGCCTTCACTGGGTGGAGGTGCTTCACACCTCCTCCCAGCAGGAACTGTAACTCCTGGCGGTGAGCCTCAAAGGCTCAGGCCTAGTATTACAATGCCCCAGGGCACTCCAGCCAGTGGGGATGCCTGCCCCCCTAGACGAGACCCCACTTTTGGTGTCAAGTCCAGAGGGATAATGAGAAAAACGAGGAGGAGTCACCCCTCAGCCACGTCCACCCCTAAGGTGACCAGAGCCGAAGTGACCCCGTCCTTGAGAAATCTTCCATCTTGCTTTGGAAGAGTAGGACCACTAGGGATAGGGATACGCTCCCCTCCCCAAGGGAGTGGGCACAAGGAGGGTATAGCTACTCTCTGGGACAGTAGCCTTTGGCTAGTGCCCCTGACCCTAACACACCCCTAAATTTAGTGTTTAGGGGCAACCCTGAACCCAGCTCTTCAGATTCCTAACAACCTCACAAGAAGAATAAGGACTGCTGAGCTGAAAACCCCGCAGAGAAGCGGAGACGACAACTGATTTGGCCCCAGCCCTACCAGCCTATCTCCTGCTTCAAAGACCCTGCAACTGAAAACAGACGCATTCTACAGGACCAGCGACCCCTGAAAGGCCTCCAGGGGACTACTTGCATCACCGAGGACCAAGAACTCCTGTTGGCAGCTGCTCTGCCCAACCAGAAGAAAAGATATCCATCTTTAAAGGGACTCCCACCTCACTCCAGAAGCGTGAGTCCCCACTACTCTGCCCCCGGCCTGTGTCCAGAGAAACCAACTATCCAGAGAGGACCTCCAGGCGACTCCGACAATGTGTCCACCCTGGGCTGACCTCTCTGCACCCCCACGATGATGCCTGCAGATGGAATCCCTAGGACCCCCCTGACTGCGACTGCCAGGGACGAAGATATCTGACGCCTGGAGAAGCACTGCATCTGCAGCACCCAGGCCAGTGAGAAACCGACTGCCAGTGCAGCAGCGACCAGCAGGTGACCCTTTGGCCAGTCGGTGGCTTGCCCGAGAAGCCCCTCTATGCCTTGCCTACAGCGCCTAAGTGACCCCCTGGTCCCGCCATAGAGTTCTATTGACAACCCATCACCTTGTTTGCACACTGCACCCGGCCGCAGCCGTGCCACTGAGGGTGTGGTGTTTGTGCCTACTTGGGGCCCCTCCAGTACTCCTCCAGATCACCCTGGTCTGCCCTCTGACAATGCTGGAACTTACCTGCAAGCAGACTGGAACCGGAGTCAACAATGTCCCCATAGGTGTCCATGTTATTTTGGCTCCTGTTTGACCTCTGCACCTGACCCAGGGATGTGGAATTCCTATCGCCCGACGCCCGGGACATCTTGTTTGGGGTCAAGGGCAACCAGTTTTTATGTTTACTTTGTCCTTGGGACAAGTAGGCCCAACCCTCTGCAGCACAAGCCATTTGACTGCTTGTTTACAGAGAGTGGAACTCTCTGCAGTTGAGGTAATGTGTTTCCAAAAGATAATGCTGTTCGAACTTGTATTTATGGTTCATTATTTGAAAGCCTTCATTATTAGGGTGAGTGCTGTAAATAAATGTTTTAAGGTCACACTTCACTATTGACGTTGGTTCCAGTACAAAAAAAAAACGTGTATACACATGTTTGAAAAGTTTAGGCTATGAGACTAAGTATAATGCTCCCGGAATGCTCTCTGATTAGATGCAAATGAAGTGTCATTTAGTAAAATGTGTTGATGCATGCTAGTATTTCCCAAAAATATTTCTAATGGAAAATCAGTGTAACCATTTTCAACACGAGTATGGGAAGCATGAAAATAAACAAACACTGACAAAGCCAACTGATCTGACATATTTGTATAAGTCTTTTAGTTTCATCAATGCGTGTCTTGTTTTGACATGGCTTTTGTAACATTTTATTGTTGTGGGAGCTACCAGGCCCTCAACATTGTAACAAACACTGGCAAAAAAAAAAAAAAGTTTTTGAACTCTAAAAGCACACGTTGCCACCAGTGGCATAACAAAGGCCCCGCAGCCGCCCTCCAGGGGGCCCCTTCAGCACAGCACCTGCCCTGAGTGAGTCTGGAGAGGGGGCTCCTCCATGTTCTTTGCAAAGGGGCACCCTCCAGTTTCGTTACGTCACTGATTGCCACTGTAGTTCCTGACACTGAACAAAACTACTTTGTGTGCCAATATGCTCCTTGTGGAAGAGCAGAATGCGATCACTCACTGTAAAGCCAGCCGAAAGAGAAAGAAATATAAGTATAATAAAAACAAAATGTCTTTGTTAACACCAGATCTAATTAGGGACCAAGACCCACATGTAGGTAGCTTTTTGCATGTCACAAACAGCGACTTTCGCTGTTTGCGACGTGCAAAAAGCACATTGCAATGCACAAACCCAGTTTTGCGATTCGGTAACCTGGTTACCGAATCGCAAAACGGGTTGTCGCAATTAGGAAGGAGTGTTCCCTTCCTAATTGCGACTAGCAGTGCAATGTAGGATTGTTTTGTGACCGCGAACGCGGGCGCAAACCATTCGCAGTTTGCACCCATTTCAAATGGGTATTAACACTTTCGCGTTTTTTCGTTTTTGTAATGCATCTCGTTTTCCTTTAAGGAAAATGGGCTGCATTACAAAAAAAAAAAGAAACTGCTTTATTGAAAAGCAGTCACAGACATGATGGTCTGCTGTCTCCAGCAGGCCACCATTCCTGTGAGGGCCACTATTCGCAAGGGGGTTGCAAATTGCGACCCACCTCATGATTATTCATTAGGTGGGCATTTGCGAAGCCCTTGCGAATCACAGATGGTGTCAGGGACACCATCCTACATTCGGATTTGCAACTCGCAAATTGCGAGTCGCAAATCTGAACCTACCTACATGTGGCCCCAAATTCTTAAAGAAAGTCACAAAAGTGCACCCATGGTATATGTCGTACCCCTATAAAATATTTGTGAACTGTATTTTAGCATGGGTAAATACGCATGTGTAGATTTGCTCATGTGAAAATCTATTGAGCATTTGCAAGTTCATTTTCCCTCCAGCCACTTTCTTCCCAACCCTGGAAGAAGTTCTAATTCTGCCATTGTCAGGAGTAAATGTCCAACCTTTCTTATTATGGGAAAATATTAGAGAAGCTGGTGAAAATCTTTAAAACATGCAGGTGAGTAGGTTTTGCAGACTCAAAGGCATTCCAGCCCTGGAACTATTGCTTACTGCTTCCTCCAGCCCCAGTATGCAGATCTGCAGAAAGGTGGCAAAATAAGGAAATTGCTACAGTAGGGATTGAAACTGCAAGTATTCAAGCCCTACTATGGTAGTAGCCCTGGCATAATCAGAGAGGCTATTATCAGAGCTCTTCATAATGAGATTGCTGCCATAATTTGTCGCCACACTACATGGCACCAAAGGGACAAGTAGATCTTTTTACAGGACAAGTAGATTTGAGAAGCAACCTGTCCCCTGGACAAGTAGATATTTTTAATAAATTCCACACCCCTGTGACCGTCCCTGTGTTGCTGGTGCTGGGTGTTTGGGGTTGCCTTGAACCCACAACTGTGGACTACCTATACCCTGGAGATTGTATTAAACCCATAAGTGTGAAATTTACCTCCCTCCGGAACTGTTGAAAATTGCACTGTGTCCACTTTTAAGATAGCTTTTTGCTATTTTAATGAACTGTGTACAATATTGAGTCTATTAAAAGTCTCAATTATTGCTATGCAAAGTACCTTTCATTTAATATACTTACCTGCAAAATGAATCTAGTGGTTCTAAAAATAAATTAACAAAATAATATTTCTCTATATAAAAACCTATTGTCCTGGAATTAAGTAATTGAGTGTGTGTTTCCACTTATTGTTTGTGTGTGTCCAACAAATGCTTAACACTACCCTCTTATAAGCCTAACTGCTCGACCACACTACCACAAAGAGAGCATATATATTATTGCCTCTGTCAAGCCACTTGGGGAACCCCTGGACTCTGTGCACACTATCATTTTGATATAGTATATACAGAGCCAACTTCCTACAACTGTGATATGTAGTAGAATTTTCCTGGGCCCCTGGGGACTCTCATTCACAGCAACGCCTCCAGGGTGTCGAGTGCTCCTTCTCAAAAGTACATCTCCAAACCATGTGTAGAAATGTTCCCTCGTGTCTACACTGCAAGCATATTGGTGAGTGAATGAACCCAATTGTTCTTAGTCTGACCCTTGTGAGCTATGTTTGGGATAGATATTTCTGTTGAATGCCCTGAAATCAAAAGATTTTGGTGACATCTCTGGGATGCCAGTGTCTCCAGCCAGTCATCATCCATGAGCTCCCTTAGATCCACTAGTGAGTTACTTATGGCAGATATTTTGTTGTTAGCATGATTTATCAGAAATACCTGGGCTTCTACCGGGCTATATCTTGGGAAGACTGTTCACCATAAGCACATGTCTGATCTGTAAATATTGGTAAAAATTTGTCTGCAGTGGAGACCATATTCCACCTGTAGATTGATGAACGACGTCAGTCCATTTGCATGCGTAACAGACTTCACAATGTCTATATGTGTATGAAATCACAGCATTTAAAACCCGTCAGGCCATCCACTTGTTGGTCTTTAGTGCCAAGCGTCAGGACCATCTAAGGGCTTTCAGAGTGTTTTTCCATGTCTCAACCACTACTCGTCGCGGGAGACAGGCCAACCGGGATCTGCCCTCCTTATAGGACCGATGTCTTCTAACTTTGTTGCTTGGAGCCCTCCTGAGCAAAATGTTTTGAAGTTGGGCCCCCTCCAAAACTACTTGGCAAGGATTTGGGAAGGGAAAGAGATAACAGGGGGCAGGGATCATAAGATCATTTCAAGGGTGCTTTTCTGTAGCCCGTAATCCAAAATTAAATGTGGGTCTTATAAAAGAAAAGCTACAGCATTAAACAAGAGCTGAATTCACTAAACACTACTCCCCATATTTGGGATGCTCTAGCCCCAATGCAGCTCCACCTGCTGCACTAATGATGACTGTAGCTCTGAGAAGCAGACTATCTTCTCTTCTTTCACCCCCCAATCCACCTTGCAATATGTCTGCCCATAAATTCAATCTTGAAACAAGCTCTGTCGCTTTCTGGAAAAAAAAAAAAAAAAAAGAAAATGAGGTACTGCATGCTGCCCCCTTTTTTATTGCGCCAATGGCTCTTTTTATGGCCTAATGCTAGCAAAGGAAAATGAGCCTCTGTGTCCATTTGTTCTTGTAAAACATTTATAATTGTGATAAAGTGGGTCCCTAGGCAAAAGTGTCACTGCACCTGTTTCACTAATGATAGCTACCAACTTGCTATTGCCTTTGACCTTTCTTACAACATGGGCTCCCATCTCAGACAATCCCTCTCGTCTTTCATCATTCCTCTCATATCATATCATCCCTCTCAACTCTCTGATGTCCAAATCAAGTTTTCTCCTCTGCTTCATTTTCCCCTCCCTTGGGCTATTGCTTCAAGGCTCAAAGAAACACTGGCACAGGAAGCATACTCTAGGCCTTTAATGCAGCTCCAGCTCCAAATGATACCTAGAGTTCTATGAAGCAAAACTGTCCACTCAACAGGGCCATTACTTCTAGGCCAGATGCCCAAAGCAGACATTCTGCTTTTTTTAATTTATTTTTTTAAACACATTTAGTCCCTGCCCCCAATTCCCCCTTCACTTGTGAACTGGGCCGTAATGCTAGCAAGGGAAATGCACCACATGCTTTTTCATAATAAAACTGTCATAACTGAAGTCCAATGGCTGCTCAAAGTGTGCCGGGAGGGCTTCCGTGATGTAAAGCAGTTAGTAGAGAACTAAAGAATAAACACAACTTTTCACCAAGGTGCCAGCTACCTGAAACAAATGTAAATGTGTGCAATGGTTAATCACCAAATATAAAGGCTTCTTTGGATGCAGTGAGTGTGAGTTTTAATTAATGGAGTCGCTCAGCTTCATGGTGACACATTTTCATTCTTTTTGAAAGGTACTATATATGTCCATGAAAGGAACTGCACCCTTTTAATAGTTACACATAAAAATATGCACACTAGATTTAGCCTGAATGCTTATCACTAAAATGTATATTTTAAATCACTTGTTTCATCTTGGAGTATTTAGCAGCAGTCTTTTTTATTTTTTATTTTTTATTTTTATTAACAGTATGATACAATTTTTAAATAATGACATTCACAGTGCTTTCTGTCACAGACTGGGACCTCATAGCGCTATAAACAAATCACTATTACTCACTGCACCAATCAGGATTTCATTCTGTGACTTTGTGGTCACAGACATCTGCCTTGATCACATTAGCCAACTGCGACTTCATAAGGTAAAAGAGTATATTTCCCTTTGATTATTTTAACTTGCATTATTTTTTAATTCGCAGTTACCTGAAGGCGAACCTCCCCCCCCACTAAAATGATGTTGTTTTTTTGTTTTGTTTTTTATATAGTACTTTTTAAAAAAAAATTACATTTATTTTAGGCCATTTCTGCTGCCCCGCCCCCCCCCCCCCCCTCGGGGGGGGGGCGGCTGAGCTAGAGGCCAAAATAGAGGCTAAAATCCACAGGTAGGCACTTTGCAAAAAAACACCTCTGTTTTCTGTGAAAAAATTTGATGTGTCCACGTTGTGTTTTGGGCCATTTCCTTTCGTGGGCGCTAGGCCTACCCACACAAGTGAGGTACCATTTTTATCGTGAGACTTGGGGGAACGCTGGGTGGAAGGAAATTTGTGGCTCCTCTCAGATTCCAGAACTTTCTGTTACCGAAATGAGAGGAACCAGTGTTTTTTTGGGTCAAATTTTGAGGTTTGCAAAGGATTCTGGGTAACAGAACCTGGTCAGAGCCCCACATGTCACCCCATCTTGGATTCCCCTAGGTGTCTAGTTTTAAAAAATGGGCTGGTTTGCTAGGTTTCCCCAGGTGCTGGCTGAGCTAGAGACCAAGATCCACAGGTAGGCACTTTGTAAAAAAACACCTCTTTTCTGTGAAACAATTTGATGTATCCACGTTGTGTTTTGGGCCATTTCCTTTCGTGGGCGCTAGGCCTACCCACAGAAGTGAGGTACCATTTTTATCAGGAGACTTGGGGGAACACAGAATAGCAAAACAAGTGTTATTGCCCCTTGTCTTTCTCTACATTTTTTCCTTCCAAATGTAAGGCAGTGTGTAAAAAAAGACGTCTATTTGAGAAATGACCTGTAATTCACATGCTAGTATGGGCACCCCGGAATTCAGAGGTGTGCAAATAACCACTGCTTCTCAACACCTTATCTTGTGGCCATTTTGGAAATACAAAGGTTTTCTTGATACCTATTTTTCAATTTTATATTTCAGCAAATTAATTGCTGTATACCCGGTATAGAATAAAAACCCATTGCAAGGTGCAGCTCATTTATTGGCTCCTGGTACCTAGAGTTCTTGATGAACCTACAAGCCCTATATATCCCCGCAACCAGAAGAGTCCAGCTGACATAACGGAATATTGCTTTAAAAAATCTGACATCGCAGGAAAAAGTTAGAGTAAAACGTGGAGAAAAATGGCTGTTTTTTCCACTTCAATTTCAATATTTGTTTATTTCAGCTGTTATTTTCTGTAGGAAACACTTGTAGTATCTACACAAATGACCCCTTGCTGAATTCAGAATTGTGTCTGCTTTTCAGAAATGTTTTCGCTTTCTGGGATCCAGCATTGGTTTCTCACCCATTTTGGTCACTAACTGGAAGGAGGCTGAAAGCACAAAAAATAGTAAAAATGGGGTATGTCTCAGTAAAATGTCAAAATTGTATTGAAAAATTAGGTTTTCCAATTCAAGTCTGCCTGTTCCTGAAAGCTGGAAAGATGGTGATCTTGCCACCACAATACCTTTGTTGGTGCCATTTTCAGGGGAAAAAAACACGAGCTGCCTTCTGCAGCCCTTGTTTGCCATTAAAAAATAAAAAAAATAATTCACTGTATTTTGGCTAATTTCTTGGTCTCCTTCAGGGGAACCCACAAAGTCTGGGTACCTCTAGAATCCCTAGGATGTTGGAAAAAAAGGACGCAAATTTGGTGTGGGTAGCTTATGTGAACAAAAAGTTATGACAGTCTAAGCACGAACTGCCCCAAATAGCCAAAAAAGGCTCGCCACAGGAGGGGGAAAAGGCCTGGCAGCGAAGGGGTTATGGCAAGGGGGCCCCCAGCACTCCTCATAAGCCAAAACGGGGCCCACCTGATGATGAGTGACAGAAGGGGGCGGCACACCCCTCCTCTGTTCTTTTATGGGGGCCCTTCCTAGGGCCAATGTCCAATCTGGGCACCAATTTTCCCTGGGCCCCCGCCACCCAGGGCCATAACTGGCTCTTACAGGGGAACCCAAAAGAAGACAACAGGCCAAGATTGGAGCTTCACGCTCCTGTGGCAGCGACCGGGTGAGGAGGGGACTTGCCCTCGCCTCCCCCACGTCCTGCGCTCCGGGCGGCCTTGGGATCCAGAGGGAACCTCTGATGAGGTCTCCCTCCTGGGGCAGCTGCCGTCCACTCGCCCGCACCCGATCTGGTGCACAAGTGTGTGATCAGCTTCTCAGGCCTCATCGGTGAATCCTGACAACAGTCAGAGCCGGTTGTTGCCCCGGGGGCGCTCTCCGTAGTGCGCTTCGCCCTGGGGACACTGCTAGGAGCGCACTCACTCCAGACTTCCTTTCTTCGTGCCCTTGGGGCACCGGCACAGTGCACTTCCGACACACTTTAATAAGGGGAATGCCTGGGTCGTGGTGGTGATTTTCCCTGGCAACTGCGCTCTCAAGGCGCTAGAATAAATAAATCAAAACACCCTCAAGGCAGAGAGGCAGCTAAAAGAGCGCTACTCCCTGTGCTCAAATGAGGTGACAGGAGGGGCTCCTCAGGCGCTCTCTCAGCGCTCCCCATGAGACTTTAGAAGGCAGTTTCCTAGCACTCACCACACACTTCAGCAATGAAGTTGCAGGGGCCACAGCTCCCAGCCCCTGGGGACAAAAATGAAGCACAGGGCTGCAGGGCCCACAAACTTGCCAGCACAAGGGGGATGCAATCAGTGGCAGTTCTTGCTAGTGATCCAGCAGGTCACTGGTCACACAGCAGCAGCAGTAGTCCAAGGCGGTTCCTGGTGAGTCCCTCTAGCAGCATTTTATGTCCAGTTACAAGTATGTTAAAAGGGTGTGGGTGTTTCCTTTTTTCATGGGGAAAACCCCCTGTACTTATACTCCATTTTGCACAAGGCTTAACAAAGAGGCGGGAGAGGAGGTTGCAACCATTTACAACTGGGTCCAGGAGTGTGTCCCCACTATCGTCCAGGACAGGCTCCAGACATCAATTGGGGGTAAACAAGCCTTTTGTGTGAGGCCAGGGCACAGCCTTTACAAATGCAAGTGTGCCCCGCATCCCCTAATCTCAGCCCAGGAAGACCATTAAAAATGTAGATGCATCTCTGTGACACCTTGACCCTCCCTGTGTACAGGCAGTCCGAAAAGTATGCACAAAGCCCAACTGTCACTCTGCCCAGATGTGGATTGTAGCCAAGCTGCAAAACACCAGAGTCATAAGCACTTATAAATGCTCACTTACTAGAAGTGGCATTTCTATAATGGTAATAAAAAATTCACCCATACCAGTAAGCAGCATTTCTCACTACCATTACAACCATACCAAATATGCCTACGCTACCCCTCTTGAGTCAGGCAATACCCCCTAGATATAAGGCAGGGGACTTCCAATGCAATCCCATGAGAAGGCAGCACTCACAGCAGTGAGAAACCATATAGGCTGTTTGTCACTACCAGGACAGGCCACGCAACCAGGCCCATGTCCTGCCTTCTACATACATATCACCCTGTTCATAGGGCTAGCTAGGGCCTATCTTAGGGGTGACTTACATATAGTAAAGGGGGAGTTCTGGGCCTGGCAAGTAAATTTAGATGCTGGTCCCTGTGGCAGTAAACTGTGCATGCAGGCCCTGCGCTAGCAGACCTGAGACAGTTTTGAAAGGCTTCTTCTGTGAGTGGCGCAAGCAGCGCTGCAAGCCCACTAGTAGCATTTAATTTACCACCCCTGGGCATAGAGATAGCGCTATACAAAGGACTTACAGGTAAATTAAATAAATATGTCAATTGGGTATAGGCCAATCATACTAGCTTTAGAAGGGAGAGCACCTGCACTCTAGCACTGATCAGCAGTGATAAAGTGCTCAGAGTCTTAGAGCCAACAGCAAGAGGTCAGAAAAAATAGGAGAAAGGAGGCAAAGTCTGGGGATAAAACCGCAAAAAGGGCCAGGTGTGTTTTTTTTTTTTTTTTTCTTTTTAATGCCATATGCTTGCAATACAAAAATAACAATTGCACCAGCTTGCCAATACCAGGCTTGTTGACTGTGATAGTGCTTGTTGTTTTTGCAAAAGCAATTAGCCCTCGCATAAATATATAAGGGATCTCTCTGGAAACCGTGGACCAATTTACTTCATACAGTGCCCTTAGGGCAATGTATAACACATTGAATATGACACATTTTTCTTTAGATAACTATTGCAGAGATTCTTTAACAGGACTGACCCAGATAGATTTCCATTGAGTGGTGACCTAGCCATCTTAGTCTGGACTTCATAAAGGTTGGCAGCATCATACAGTAAGTGTGTGTGTTTTTTTTTCTTCTGGAGCCAAAGTATTCACCTCTCAGTGTGCAGGTGTTCCCGACACTGTTTTTTGTCTCTAGTCTGTATGTCTTCATCTACCTCAGCTACTGTAAGATGTATTTTTCTGTATGTTGTTGTGATTTTGGTGTGTCTATCCTAGTTCTAATGTAGGTGTCTCCCTGCTCAAAGGTCTAACGTATGGTGTTCCTTGACTGAGTTTCAGTACGTTTTCTGAGCCTGTCCCATTGTATAACTTTCTGTGTCTGCATATATTTCTCCTGCTCCTAGTGGGTTTCATTATTACTTGTTGGATTGTCTCCGTATTCCTTTCTCCTGAGCATTCCCGTTTTTGTGTTTCATTGTCCATAATGTTTCCCATCCCTCTGCCTGTGTCTTATGTTATTAAGGATCCACAGCCTTTCTCCCCACCTTAACCACCTATCTAGTGGTGGAAGGTCCTGTCACAGTACGTCCTTGTGTCCTTCTCTTGAGTGTTCATCTCCACTGTTCCCAAGCACCTGTTTTCCTGTTACATTCTAGAAAACACCACAAAAATGGATAGAAAATTATCTTGTTCGACATGGGTATTCCTTTGAATTTTAGCAGCAACAATTGGTTTGTTCTATATAATCAAATCTAACTCATATAGTGCACATGCTTGAGGGACGCCTTGGAGGGAAGCTCTGTGGAACCATAACCCTACTCCGCTCCTGGAGCACACAACCTCAGCAGAAATGCTGTAACTGTGCATCCTTGGACAACAGATGGCTCGGTGAGGCACCAGGCAAGGTTGGTACCATGGAGGTGGTGCAGCAGAACGAGTGGTGTAGCTCCAGAGAAACATTACTGCCTGCCACGCTTCTCCAGATGGCGCTTCGGAGAGTGGATGACAGAGTGAAATCAAGCCATGGAAGCTAAAATGAGAGATGTAGAGGAGACAAGCCTAGTCACTATGACCTACTGAGCTGCTGTCTGGGTCAGGGACTGGACCGGCTGCTAATCTCAGTGCTTCAGTGAGGCCTTAGAGTGCTTGTGCACTTCAGCATATGCTGGGAGCTGGCTGCAAGCAAATTATTGCACAGTGGTGATCTGAACCCAGTGGCCACATAAAGCAAATGGGCCTTATGAGAAACCCTGCTTTCCCCACAAAGGATAGTTGGGCAGGAAAAAGATGACAGAACAAATATGCTCAGGAGTTGGCACAGAATACACTGCTTAAAGGAAAGCTTATGAAATCTGTGATAGAGATCCAACAGTAGAGAACAATCTGTTGTTCATGGTACATACAGTGTGTCATTCAACTGAATATGGATCAGTACGACTGTCAACTGAAGTTAGTAGCAGAAGGCATGTATATCCGGGAAACGCCTGTTTGGGAAGATGAGATACTCATCTGATAGATGTACTGGGGATGAGAAAGACTCAGCCACCGTAAAGAGACAGAAACAGCTTTGACAGGAGGCAGAGATTGAAAGACGGACAGAAAAGACGCTTCACCCTTTGCAATGTTAATTGGTTGAGGGTTTGATGTTTGCAATGATCATGAGGAGAGCAGGGGCAGAAGCAAGAGATACAGGGGTCCATCCCTACTGGTTCAGTTAGGTGAAAGGCTGGAGTCATGGTTTAATGAGAGCTTACCCGACAGACGAGGAGATGATTCTCTTGGAAGTGCTGGAATGAATATGGTTTACTTGCTCCTGTACGCCCAAGAGCACAGTACATACCTTGTTTGTGTATTAGTTTGTTGAATGGCTGTCTGTATTTTTTGAGTATTATGCGGTTCATATAATCGAAAATGCTTAGGCCAGAGTCCATGGCTTCCAGTAATGACTCATTGGGGGCCCCGAATTCCAATAATGATTAAGTAGGGGTACACAAGTCAAAGTGTTAAGAATCACTGTCCTAGACCATCTTTCTACTTCTTTCATTTGATCAGACGTCCATATCACAGATTGCGACATTCATGGTTCCCTGTGTGATACAGCGAGTAGCTGAAACTGTTTACTTGTAGCTGCCTGTATGAGCTGGGCTTTTGTTTCCTCATACCTAAAACGTTTGTCACATGGTTTTCAATAAGCTTGCGTGGAGCCTAAATGATTGCCATGGCTGTAACAAACATTACAAACCAGTCCTCCTAGCCTGTTGCCAGGAGTTGCAAAGCCCACACTTTCGTCTGTTGTGAACAAAATGGGTGGCAAATAAGTTCATGATTTACTTACCATCTCTTTTTTTTATTTTGTATTTGCCTTTATTGGCTGGTTTATTTGTGATTTTATTTTTACCAAGGAATTGTCGAATGTCCTTATTCAGATAGCCCTGAGTGTGAGTTTCTAAAGGTGCATTAATTATCCATCACATTTGGCTCGGTGCAGCTATTTTTTATTTATTTTTTCTCCCTTTTTTTTTATTTTTATTTTTTAAACCTTTCTCCGGGCATCCCAATGACATCCAATTCATATAAATCAATTGTGGCTTCTATTTTCTCTTCATATGAATTAATTTTGTTTTTGTTGGAGTTACTCCTTCTGAAGGTGCTGTTTGTAAGGAAGACAGACAACCCTGAAAAGTAATGATCTTTTGGCAGCTGGAGTACTAGAGGATTGAGATGGCATTTGTATTGTTTGATGGTTTTGGTTATGGGAGTTACGAACAGTGAGGTTGATTGGCTCTTCCTATTTCATGTTACTTCGGCTGGAGTATAGATATTATCATAGCAAATGCACTGTAGAATAAATTTTGGAGAGCAAGTTTATTAGTAAAATTGAGTAAAATAGCATTTTATTGGGCCATATGTATTTTCACTTTAAGGCATAAATTGTATGTATGTAAGTGGACAGAGTGTAATATGCTTTTTACCATTTTATTGAGTGTGCGGAAGGTCCATGACTAATGAGAGGTGCAGCCTCGACTCTTACATGATGGTCTAAAGTGCTTCACAGTTTTTCAGGCAGCACCCTAGTGGTATGCAGTCCTGTATACTGGTTAAATCACTCCTTGTCTGTTTTTGGTCTAATTAACCAGCTTCCTTATTAAAACAGGCAACGTCTGTCCCTTGCAGTTTGAGATCCTGCAGGCCTCACAGGAAAACTTCCTGTGTGTCCAGAAGCAGAAATTCCACCATCTTTCACTTTTTTCCAGTTATTTATTAAGGACTTAGCTTCAAAGATGGTTTTTAACAGTTTAGGTAGTTTATTAGATAGGGCCCCAGCCAAATATTAAGTCTGTTATCTTTCTTCCCCTCTGTATAATTCCAATCCTACCCTAGCAACAACAATAGATGTTCCCTTCCCAGAAGTGTGTAAGGCTTGATTCAAATAAGGATGAATCTCTACTTTTTTTAGTGTGTGTAGTGTAGGTGCCCGTTCTTGCCTTCAACTCTCCATGGAGCTCTGAAAGCTAAAAGTACATGTTTGGTTCATCTGAAATCCCTATCCAAAAAGTTAATTGGAATCTTGCAGTCCCTTCAAGCGCAAGTTAACAAGGCCCTAAGTTTCACTGGGAGCTCCTGTGCCTGTCCCTTGTAAATATGCAAATCTAACTTATTGCAGCACAGTTCGGTAAATTGAAATTATTAATTCTGTCTTCAGCAAAAGTAATTGTGAGCACATTTGTACTTAGTAGGTCTCGAAGAAGCATCATTTTATATCTAAGTAACAAAAAATGAAAGGAGATAGAATAATCTCCTTTTGGAGCCAGTCTTCTTTCAGTCTGCCTTAGTTACCAAACAAAAGCGTAAACCGTGAGTAAGACTTATGTATCTATGTTTACATATAATACAGGTTATGTATACCCGTGCCACGGTTCATAACAGTTTTTGCTTTTTGTCATCTTATTTTTGCTTTCCCAGCCTCTTAAATAGACCCATTGCGACAAGCCCAGGTCCAGGCTATCCATGGTATTATTATACACTCATCTACGTATTACTAGTTTGAACCTCCTCAGTGTTAGATTAGCACTAGAACATGAAATTCAGGAAACCTGTTCTAACCAGAGTTAAATTGAGAGAAAGAAAACTCACAAAATTAAAAAAAGATCTATTGTGGCCGCAGCATGAATACAGATAACAGTCCCTGCCAAAATACTAATAAACTCTGAGGGAAGAATGCAAAGAGTTAGAAAAGTACACAAAAAGGGTGGGCTTCCTATTTCCCTTAATTCTCCATAGTACTTGTGTATAAGAAGCTCATTATACTGAACAAGCAAATGAGTCTAGTACCAACCAATACCGAGGATATACATAGCATTTCCCTTTCAGGTACCATTTATGTGCTGTGTTTCCTGGTTAATCTCGGTCACAAAGATTATCTGCATTGTCATTAAAACACACCAGTGTTGCATAGTTAATGTTGTTTAACAATTTACAGCAAAAACAGTAGCTGATCCCATCAAATGAATCCGTACGCATTTAATATGGACAGTTGTAACATTTGAGCTGTGCCCACAATGCAGGTAGATGTACACAAGAACAAATGTTCGGCACTGTCCTAAACGAGAGAGCCCAATAGCTTAAAAAAGGAATGTCTTCAGTTTGTATTTCATAGCCTCAATAGTGTTGGCCTTCCTAAGACCCCTTTGGGAGAAGCCCGATGCACCGTGACACCTATGCCTATAGATCATAGCTTGAAGTGCATGTAGTGTACATGGTTATGTTTGTGTGATTTGACCACAAAGAGACCGAGTGTCTATGAGAGGTACCCTGGGACAGCCCATGGTGGTACTTAATGTATTATGAAAGGGCTTTAATTTGAATTCTGGACTGCATTGTTAACGATTGCAGTCAACGTCTAGTATCCAATGTGATCTAATCTCCCCGATAGAAATGTCAGTTAGATGTCCATATTGTGGACTGCTTCAAGCTGGGTAATCCCTTTTTTCCAAGTGGTTCATTGAAGGCCCTTGCCTTGATTCAGGAGTTTATCAGAGCCTCCATCAGCTGAGGGCCAGTCTGTTGTAGCATGATATTGATTTATTTGTCTTAATTTGGATAAGTGAAGCTTGGAGTTTTTTTTTTACCACTCTGTCAATTTGACAGTATAACGTTGATTCATCCATTAACACAGATTTATCACATGCCACCCTGGAGTTAAATCTTGCTTGAAAAACCACATGGGGACGTCGTTTAGTACTGCTTTTAGCTCTGATCTTTATGAAAAACGCCTCTTTCCCCACCCCCTTCTGTGCTTTCAGGATTCAGCATTGTACAGGCAGACATCTAAAGCCTCTTGATTCCATGTCTCTCCTTCCACGCTTGAGTTTAGCTGCATATAACCAGCAAAAGAGTGGAAGGGAAAAGTGTGCCTACGGAAGATGTTCATTAATAGTCTTCCGTACATATATTGAACAGTGTCCACAAGAAAGGAGACACTGCAGATACCAAATGATAGGCGTGATGTAATGGCCCAATTTGGCACATTTAATACTTAAAATGATGTGATCTAATTAGGAGAAATACTCTCACTTCCAGTCCACATATCATGTATCATTAACTTGCGAACCATAGGATTCTTCTCCTGGTCTTCATACAGCCCCATATTTGTATGCGATTTGCAATAGTTATTTAATCACATTGTCTCTGTCTTGCTTGATATTATGACCCGCCAAGTCCTGACTGGCTTGTGATAATTGTTCTATTGTTGATAAAGTGGTCATATTGGAATTCTGCTATATGTGTTGATGACCTTGTAGATAATGAGGTGTGCTGCAGTTGGGTGATAGTTCTGTTGGCCAGCTGCCTGAAAATTAGTTTTCTTAAGGAATTGCATTGTCTCATATGGTTAGTGTGGATTGAGGTAAGTTTCCCTCTTCAAGTTACTCATTTACATGTTTAGTGATAAACTGAGCAAGATTATTAGCAAAACTGCGCTGCAGCTAGTTGACAAACGCTTTGCAGTCTTGTCTTGGACAACAGACAAATCACTTTTCTCCAGTCACCATTGCTATTACTGTAGACATCTACACAGCACTGGCATTTCATTGTTGGATTCGAACAACCAAAATTGATGGTCATTCATTTTCCTAGTTAGCCCCACATTACAG
This sequence comes from Pleurodeles waltl, assembly GCF_031143425.1. Classification (NCBI taxonomy): domain Eukaryota; kingdom Metazoa; phylum Chordata; class Amphibia; order Caudata; family Salamandridae; genus Pleurodeles; species Pleurodeles waltl. The sequence goes on from NC_090439.1 coordinate 69,158,994, forward strand.
GAACGTATTGCCTATGGGGATTTGTTCTTGTTCGAAAATTCTAATTTTTAATAAACGCTTAAATATGATGTTATTTTAAGATTTCCATAATTGAGTTAGCCTTTCCTCTACTTCCATTTGTGGTGTTTGCTTGAGCACCGGAATACTTCTGTGGGAATAAGTTGGAGCGCTATAGAAATTCAATACCATAACATATCCGTGGAAGGTTTAATGCTATTATACCATGCGTGAGGAAAGTATTAGGTTTAGAAGCGCTGGACATTGTTAAATTCAGAGAATATTATATTTACCACTTATCTGATTTATGACCATCAAGGTGCACCAACTCCAGTACAAACTGTCCTCTCAAAAGTGACAGTTTCATGAGGTGAAATAATGCTGTTTAAATTGACGAAGAAAAAACACAACTGCCCTACCTGTTAGACAGCATTTTTTAGCTGGAGCCTTGTCTTCTCTTTGCATTCCAAAACCCAACAAAAGACAAAGTTTCCCATTAACCTTATAATCGGGCCTCTCCCACAGAACAAGATTATTTGTTACGAGTATTCTCATTTTTAGGCCGAAGGCTACCAGACAGCTCACCTGTCTGGTTTGCAGACGGAAAGTTTCCCTCTGAATGCAATCTGCCAATTGCTTACCGTTGGCTTTGTGGTTTGTAACTCACATTTGCTTGCTTTATTTGTTTTAGGCTGTCCATCTTGAGTTCATCCCTCTCATGGCATATATCCTATTTAATGTATTTTTCCATATTGCTTGCCTTCTATAAACAGCCCTTAAATCTTGTTCTTGTCACATTTGCTTTAAAAGACCGAGGTCAGATGTCAGGCTCCACGGGAGCTTGATGTTTACTTTTTTTCCTCAGACGTTACAGTGATAGTATTTATGTGACAATCTTGCTATAAAAGGGAAAAAAAGAAAACAAAAAATAGATGTCTGTGAATGAACTGTACAGATAGTTCAGCATATATCATAACTAGGAAAGCATAAATGAAGCTTTTTTTTTGTAATTCTAAAGTGTGGTGGAAACAAATATTTTATTATCATCAAAACAAATCAATACACTAGGCGATGATATTTCTGCACATTATCGTTTGTGGGCTGTGTAGGTTTCTCAATAAAACTGTATGTCTGTGCAAATGTAAAGGCCATTTCATTTGAAAAAGTTTTGTCTGTAATGGCGGTGCACGACCACACCATGCATACTGCACTCTATGCCACTCTACGCCACTCCACAGCACTCTACTCCATTCTTTGCCATTTCACTCTACAAAACTCTGCCAGTCCACTCTGCCTCTATGATACTTTACACCATATGTCACACTACACCATGTCACTGCACTCTACACCACTCCACAACCCTCATCTCCACTCTGCTCTACGCGGTTCCACTCCACTCTGTGCCACTTTTCCATCCTATTCTGCCATGCCACTCTATTTTGCCACTCCACGCCACTCTTTGATACTCCACGCCTCTCTTTGATACTCCACGCCTCTCTTTGATACTCCACGCCTCTCTTTGATACTCCACGCCTCTCTTTGATACTCCACTCCACTCTTCAATACTCCACTCCTTGCCACTCTCCTCTATGCCACTAACTATTAAGGAGGCTGAGCCACTCGGGTGTATACAACAGCCAAAGCCTATAGCTCTTGTATAGCTGTGACTTACTGGCCTTGCCAATGCTTGCTCATTTTGCGGGTTCTGAAAAGTAATGAGCTTTATTTTAAATAGTGCTGCAGCCTTTGCACGTTAACTCGAATTGTGGCATTGCAATTACATCCGTAGTGTCCTGCAACATTGTGGAAACGTTTTGTGCTCATCCAGTGTTGTGGTGGTGTTGCAATCCGCCGCTAACATAACCACTTGCCGTTATTCTTTCAATGTTATTAAATCACAGGTCTCACTTTTCAAGAAGCATGGCTAGTAATCAAACATTTTCTAGCTTGCGCGACAAGAATTTTCATTTCTATTAAGGACACGGAGGCAAGGATTATGCTTTCTCTTCCTTTACTGACAACACACAGCAGCCAATAGGAAATAGTAAAACTAAACTACGTTTCCCAAAAGTCTCACAGCCTTGTTATGATCCCCAATCAGGGCCAGCCATCCACTATATATAACTCATTCACTATAGTCCTCTTTCTTTGCACATCAGTGCCAAGGATAACTGAATAACGAACCAATTGTCAGGAACACTGAAATCCAGAACCAAACCATGTCCTTTTGATTCAGGGAGCTGAAAAACAAACAACTGGTGCAAAAAGAATCGATGCTTCTTCCTTTATGTCTGAAGAAGACATCCTCTGTATGTCCTTCAAGTAGTTTTTCTTATCTGCAAAAGATAATCGGTAACATCCTAAACCAATAAGTACATCATGTCTGAAAATAACGGGTGGTAGAACCTACATTTCATTTCAATCATATGATATTGACATAATATATATCATATATTACTTATACCTATGGCGGGATAATCCTCGCCTCCCAGTCCTTAATGGAATTGAAAATGATTGTCGCTCAAGCAACAAAAGTTTTATGTCAGGAACAGAGGCTTCGGATTATGCTAGTTTAAAGTTGAGCTATAACTCCAGAAGCCACATCTACAATTGGTTTATGATAGAACAATTTAAAAGTAGAATCTGATGACCAGTCTGCAGTTGTCATGATATCTTCTAGTCTTGACCCTGAATTAAAAGCTTTGGAGGCCATAGCTCCTCATACCAAACAAGACCCAAAAATAGAAGCATCTATGCCCGCTTCTTGCAACAACCATTTGACCCATCTCGCTAGAGTCGCTGATGAAACAGGACCAAACGGCTTTTGCAAGGAAATCAGTAATTGTCCAGCTTGATCTCTACATAGTTCTAGATTAACATCTTCATATACCTTTAAGCAATTAACCACACACAATTTAGAATTGTTCCTAAAACTTGGATAACTAGTACATCTCGCTTTTGATTTCATATGTTTAGAAATACGAAAAGAGACTCCTGTAGGAGTAAAAACTTTACCTGCAATGTCCAAAGCCTTGCCATAAGAGACTCTATGGCATGATATTAAGCAAATTAACATGGTCAATTTTGCCGGTAGTTGTTTCCTTGAAAGACCCTCATTGGCCAGCCAGGCCACCAATTTTTTAAAAATGATATTGACATCCCAAAGAGATTAATACTTTGGTAGAGGAGGTCAAAGCATACGAACACCACGCAGTAATTTGGAAATTAAGGGATGCACTCCCACCGACTTACCATCTATTTGAGGGTGTTTGGCTGAAATAGCTGATCTAAAGTTATTAACTGGTCTGTACGCTAGACCTTGTGCCGCTAAATGGGATAAAACATTTGCTATCATCTGCACTGAGGCCCCCAAGGGATCCACACCCCTCTGACTGCACCAATCCAACCATCTCTTCCAGGCGTAGCCATATCGCTTATGTGTACTAGGAGCCAAGGATTGAGAGAGGAAGAATCTAGTGTCTTCTTCAATCCCTGTGCTTTGTTCTGATCGCCTGATATCTTCAAAGCCATGAGCGACAATTGCTCCTCTGAAATCAGCGGATGTGGATGCTCCATCGGGTCAATTAAGAGATCCTCCAAATGGATTTGAACCGGGCGGCCCAGCATAGGGTCAGTACCACCGGAAACCATGACTGAGCTTTCCAGCATGGTGTCACCAGAACCCATTCTGGCCTCTGAAGTACCTGGAAGAGGACTCGAATCATGGAGAACGGGGAAAGCATTGTTCAGTTCTTTCATCCAGGATTGAAGAAAGGCATCCAAGCTGAGAGCGCTCAGATCTGGTCTCCAACTGTAGAAGCATGGAAGTTGTGCATTCAGGCGGGATGCAAACATGTCTACCATGCACGGGCCCCAAAGATGACTCCGGAACCGAAATACTCTGGGGTGAAGACGCCACACACGCTTGTATCACTGAGATATCTTGAATTCCAATCTGCCACTACATTCACCTTGCCCGGGATATATTCCGCTGTTATTGAAATCTAATGTTCGAGACAGAAATGCCAAAAATCTTTTGCATTTTCCGCCAGCATCCGAGACCATGTCCCCCACCAACTTGTTGATGTATCTTACCGCTGATATGTTGTCCATTTTCAAAAGGATACAACACTTCGATTTGAATGGGGACAAAGTCTTTCCTGAAAAGGAGCCCACCCGAAGCTTCAAGCAATTGATGTGTAGTTGAAGTTCATCTGGGGACCACCGTCTTCTACCCCACCCCGTCCTCATTTGTCTGCATCTGACTCCCCAGCCCCAGCTGCTGGCATCTGACTCTATGGTCACCTCCGGAACCGAGGCGAAAATAGCCTTGCCATTCCAAGCATCCATATGAATCAGCCACCAGTGAAGCTTCGTCTGAGCCTCCTGTGATGGAACAGTCAATTTGGAATAAGTCAGGCCTCTGCGAAGGTGGATAATTTTCAATCTCTGAAGAGCTCGATAGTGCAACGGACCTGGGAAAATGGCCTGAATAGATGATGCTAGAAGGCCTACCAATCGGGCAAGTACCCTCAAGGAAGTCGAAGGAACAGACAATGCTCTCTTTAATTCTTTCTTGATAGCCAGTCTCTTGGTTAAAGGGAGCTTTAATTGAGTCAATGAGGAACCTATCTTGAAGCCCAGGAAGTCTATATTCTGAACCAGATCTGACTGGCATTTTTCTGTGTTGATAATGAACTCCAAATTCTGGAGGAGTTGATTTGTCCTGATCACAAAATTAAATGCAGGCTGCGCAAAAAGACGTAAGACCTTCACTAATTCCTTATTTACTGAGTCCTGCACATGAAAGTCAAGAGCTTCTACAAGGTGCTCCTCTATTTGCTGGTCAATATTTCCAGCATATTCCCTATAATTCTTGTCTTCAGTATATTGGGCCATATTTGCGGTGTAAATAGTTAATTATGTCAGAGGTCCCGGGGGGGGGTGGGGGGTGTTTCCTCTTTCTCCTTCTTTCCCGTATGTATCTTTTGCTCGCGTCAAATGCTTGGAGTAGAAAAATAAGGGCCGGCCCTCAAAAATATGTGGAGCTGCTCAGCACCGGAAACATCAAGCACAAATTAAGCACTGGGCAGGGCAGGCCATCGCCATTACAAGTACAGACATATGTGTAATGGCGATGGCCTGTTCTGCCTGATCATCACACGGGCAGCAAGGCCCTTGTTTAAACGTACGCGAAGGCGTACTTTGTGTACATTTAAACAAGGGCCTTGCTGCCCGTGTGATGATTAGGCAGAGCAGGCCATCGTCATTACACATGTGTATGCACTTGTAATGACGATGGCCTGCCCTGCCCTGCCTAATCATGACACAGGCATCTAGGCCCTTGTTTAACAGTAAAAGGCCTTAATCCCCGTGTTCATTAGGCAGGGCAGGCCATCGTCATTGCCAGTATGTACGTGCGTTTGTGTAATGACGATGGCCTGCCCAGCCTATTTGCCTGGGAAGAGAAAGGGGGCGAAGCAGGGGTAGGAAACCATATGCTACCTAGATAATGTTCTGTGTCAGCCCTTATAACTGATGTAGGAGGTAGTTGGGACAAGTGGATTTTTCAGGACATGTAGATCTCATTAGCATTTTGTCCCTTGGCCAAGTAGATTATTTTAAAAATTCCACACCCCTGTTTAAAATGACACCTGGGTAGCCACTAAGAATGGTAGAAAGGTGTCCCTAGGCTCGTATTTCAAAAGAGTACCAGTGTCCTGCAGAAAGACGGCATGCGAGGAGTCAGAAGGGGTACTGCAAGAACCTTGAGACCCGTGGCAGAGCCCAATGCCTGCAAAGTGTGTACAACAGATAGCATCACTGAAAGAGAAGGTAGTTTGAACCCTGGCGACAGAGGCTACATTTGACAGAAGTGGATTGAGCAGTTCCTACATCACAAAGTGACCTGGCTCCTGCACGCCCCTCCAAAACCCAAACCTCGCAGAGTAGGAATGGCAGCACTTGAACCTCCAGCACACAGAAGCAAGCAAGAGAGAGTGAGGGATGGCCGTTATCACAGCAGCAATATCAAATTGGATGGAGCAACATGGATTCCTGGCAAGATGGGTACAATGAGGAGCTGACCACGCTGTACCGTAAGGGCATAAACCAGCTTTGAGATGGTTCATTTGTTACTGGCTCATTCCTGGATCTAAAGGCATTCTGTAATTAGTTGTAATGAGGGGCTAGAGGTGACCTAGAAGACCCCAGGTTACACACTGTATTTGAAGTTAACTTGTACACATGACATTGTGCAGAGCAAAGGATTGCATCAGGACCTTGTACCTAAAGGAGGTAGGACACAGAAACGTGTGTAAGAGAGTGATTGCTGTAAAGCATCATAAACAGAGTGTGAGATGCACTTGGATTCTACTCAATTGTGCCAGCAAGAGCAGAATAACTTCAAGCAGTGCACAAGGACCTCGAGTGTCGGCATTGTAGGAGAGGGTTGGGGGGGCTGGTCTGGGCTAAAATAGACCACTACAATGTGCACTTTTTGGAGAACCATATGAACGAGATAGACCGAAATCTACTTTATTTTTCCAATACCTGAATTACAAAGAATTATCAAGCAGAATGGCAGCGAGAAACAAACACGCATTGATAGAGGAAGACATAAAACTATTTCGAGCCTCATTGACAGTCCAAACATCTGCAACAACTTCTCTGAACTGAAGTCTGACGTGCAGTCCATTAAGCAGTGCATCAAGATAAAAGAGTCAGCTTAAGGGAAATGTGGAGGCAGACCAGTGGCACACCCAGAGTGGCAGCCAGGACTGCTAGTAGAAAAATGAGAAGACATTGAGAATAGATCTAGGAAGGGTTGCATAAATGTATGAAATCTGAAAGAAAACAGGAAAGGTGTTTATGTGTATGTGTGTGTGTATATATATGTGTGTATGTGTGTATATATATATATATATATATATATATATATGTGTATATATATATATATATATGTGTGTGTGTATATATACACACACACACCTTCCCTGTTTCCTTATATATATTTATCTTGCACAGCTTTTTGGGAGTACACTTCTTGTAACGTCTAGGGAGAATGAGGTACTAACCTGCTTTGCTATTTTGAAGTACTACCATGCAGCACATCTTAAGATGACAGCAAAGCAGACAATCAAGAACTAGGAAAAGAGATGGCTGCTGATGAATCCGGTAGTAGTGAGCATGGCAAAGCTGGATCTAGTCTGACCAACAAAAAAAAAAGATACATACTGAAAATACATAATTAACCACACTGCTCGTGAATGTTTTGAATACCCTGAAAACTCAAGGGCAATTATCGTAATTTCTCTCCCCTAACACACCAATTCATTGCATTCCAAACTTCTGACCGGCCCCATTGGAGGACTCCTGAGAGAGATGGAAAGCCAGGATTTGGAAAATGTTGCCCAGGAGCGGTTCAAATCATTTTATGAATGAAGGAAGTAATGAACTTGGCAAGATGGACTATAACAACTTTGGAAACGGCCAAAACAACGTGGGCTCACCCATGTGTGCCGTTTGTCCGCAAGCAAAACAATGCTTGCCTGAACCACGCATATGCGTGCAGTCAGCCTGAACCTTGCATATGCCTTTACCACGCATATGTGTGGTTGAGGCAGCAGTCTAGCTGTGTGGATGAGCTGGCGTGGATCAGAAATAGGAAGAAGAAGAATCGGGAGAGGTAAGTGAGGCTGAGGCCACGTTTGGGGCGAGGGGTTGTTTTTAGGTGTGGGGCAGTTTTAGGGCTCAGGGCGGGCAGGGGGTCAGGGTAGGTTTTTGGATTTAGAGCTCAGGCGCATCAGGGTAGTTTTAAGGTCCGAGGGTGTTGGGGTATTTTTTTTTTTTTTATATATGGCTCAGAACGGGGAGAAGGGGAGAGATCAGGGTAGTTTTAAGGGGGGGTGGATTACACGGCAGGTGTGTCTGGTGTTAGGGGGCAGGTCGGGGGGGGGAATTCACCACGCATATTTCTTTACCACATAATGCTTTTACATTGAAATTCATTGTAAAGACACGGTTGTGGTTCCGACTGTGTTGTTCAGGCATGCATTGTTTAGGCATGCTTAGTTGTCATATAACCCCTGAAGGTTTGTCATTGAGGTCTGTATCTAGCTAAAAAGACGGCTGCCACCAGGCAACTACGAAGTTCGAGACCTGCATGAGGGATTACAATGGCACCTCAGGATTGATCTCTGACATAATATAAAATTCTTCAAACCAGTCATCCGGTCATGGGGATACCAAGCTAGATAGGGGAAATCCTTAAATCAGGCTAGGCTATTGGAGAGGAGGCATTATTTGAGCTGTGGGGGCGACCTTATGCGTACACCTTCTCAACCATTTTATACTTGGAATCAGTCTATAAATTCAAATGCCAATGGTTCTTGACCCCATAATCACTATTTATCATTTTCCTTTCTAAAATAGACAGAGTTTGGAAATGCCCTGCTAGAGAAGGCTCCTTCAGACATATCTGACTGTTATACCCTTGGATTCAAACATTCTCGTAGGTAGTCCTGGGGCACGTTATGTGGGGTCTTGGGGATCTCAATTTGAATCTGGTTTTGTTTAAAGTGTGACACCCCCAAGTAGAGGATTTAAGAAGAGCAATTTGTATGCTGCTGGTGTAAATGGTGTGTTGATAAAATATTGATAGATTGCTGCTGGAACACAAATGATGTCCCAGGAACTGCACGATGATTTAGTAAACTTTAGCAGCTTGTTCACAATAAGAAGCCTATTATAAGGCTATTGCTTGGAACTGAAAACATTTATTTTCTTGATATTACGGTTGAGAACATATTTTAAGTCATGAATAGAAATGCTGCAATTGTTTGTTTTTCACTCTTTCTTCTCGCTTGTGGGAATTGCTGATAATCAGCTCGGAGGTCATATGTTCTGGTGGTAATGTTGTGCATGTGTGTGGCTTATGGATGTACTTGCGGGGGCTTAGGGATGTTCTCTTCTGTAAAAGACTTGAGAGTATCAAACAGTGGCTCTGTATTAATGTTTCAATAAAACTTTTTCCATAAAAAATAACATGTTTTGTCTCTTGTACTTCGAAAATGCTTTGTCAGGCTCTTAGGCAGAACATGTACACTCTTCCAAATCACACATCTAACTTTCTTCCAGCACAGCTGCCATACCTACTGCCAAACTAAACTACTACACTCTAAGCAGATCTGAGTGATGATCATTCCTCCATTTAAAAAAAAAAGTTTTCAGCTGGTGGCAGCTCCTTCTCAGTTCAGAGAGCTAAGATATCTAAGTAATTTCCTTCTAGAAAACCCTAGCTCTTAAACCCAGATCATTCTGTGACATAGGTCGCTGTAAGAAAGTGCCCTTGTTGGCATGGTTACCCTCCCACTTTTTGCCTGATATTGAAGCCAACTTGACTGAGTGTGTGCTGGGATTCTGCTAACCAGGCCCAGCACCTGTGTTCTTTCCCAAAACCTGTACCTTTGTTTCCACAATTGGCACACCCCTGGCACACAGTTAAGTCCCTTGTAAAAGTTACCCATGGTACCAAAAGGCCCTGTGGCCCAGAAAGGTCCCCAAGGGATGCAGCATGTATTATGCTACCCTGGGGGGGCCCCCTCACCAAATCGACAATGCCCACAAACCACTGCCTGTGACATAGGTAAGTCACCCCTCTAGCAGGCCTTACAGCCCTGAGGAAGGGTGTACTATACCACAGGTGAGGGCGTAGCCACATGATTAATATGCAACCTACAGTGCCTAAGTCCATTCTGACATTATGAACTCCACAACTCCATAATGGCTTCAGTGAATACTGGGAAGTTTGGTATCAAACGTCTCAACACAATAAATCCGCACTGATGCCAGTGTGGGATTTATTGAGAAATGCACACACAGGGCATCTTATAGAGCTAGCCAAGTCCTAGTGCAGGACTGACCAGTCTGTTCCAGCCTGCCACTTTAAGACAAGTTTCTGGCCACCTGGGGCGAGAGCCTTTGTGCACTTGGTGGTCAGAAACAAAGCCTATCCTAGGTGCAGGTGCTTCACACCTCCCCCCAACAGGAACTGTCACACCTGGCGGTGAGCTTCAAAGGCTCATGCCTCTTGTTACAGTGCCCCAGGGCACCCCAGCTAGTGGAGGTGATTTTGAGCCAGTGCCCACCCTGAGGTGACCTCTCCTGTTCTCCATGACGACACCTGCAGCCTGAATCCAGAGGACCCCCTGATTGCGACAGCACGGGATGAAGATACCCGTTGACCAAAAGGTACACTGCACCGCAACCCCCTGGCCTTGGGAATCCGTCCTCCAGTGCAGCAATGTTCAGCAGGCGGCCCTCCTCCTTGTCCAGCTGGTAGTTTTCCGAAATCGACTCCTTGGACCCAGCCTGCAGCATCTAAGTGACCCTTGGGGTCCCCTCATAGGAAAGCATTGGGAGCCCAATGCTTTGTTTTGCATCCTGCACCCAGCTGCCCCTGCTCCGCTGAGGGTGTGTGTTTGGTGATGAACTGTGCCCCCCCTCCGTCCCACCGGTGCTCCTTTAAACCCCCCCAGGTCTTCCCTCCGAAGACGCAGGTGCTTACCTGCAAGCAGGCCTGAATCTGAGTGCCCCAGTCTCCATAGGAGCCCATTTTAAATGAGCAAATTTGCCTCATCTTTGGCCTGTGCACCCAGCCGGCCCCGTGTTGCTGTTGGTGGGTGTTTGGGGTTAATTTGAACCCCAACCTCTTGAATTCCTAACCCCCGGAGACTGGAATTGTAAGTTTTGTACTTACCTGCAAATCGTACTAACGTTTCTTCCTCCCCCCGGAACTGTTTCTGAAAATTGCAGTGACAACTTTTAAAACAGATTATTGCCATTTATTCAAAAACTGTACAACTTGCCAGTTCTAATCAAAGTGGTATTGATACATATGTGAAATATTTATTTATGTACTTACCTGCAACTTGAATCTTCTTGTTCTAGAAATAAATTAACAAAACATAATTTTACTATATAAAAAAAACATTTGTCTGGAGTTAGTCATTGAATGTGTGCTTCCATTATTGCCTGCATGTGTACAACAAATGCTTTGTACTACCCTCAGATAAGCCTAACTGCTCGACCACACAACCACAAAAGAAAACATTAGTATTATCTACTTTAGCCTCTAAGCCTCTGGGGAACCCCTGGACTCTGTGCACACTATATCTCATTTTGATACATTATATACAGAGCCAGCTTCCTAGGTCACTCTCTCAGGTATGTCACACAACATGTTTCATATAGGCCTCCGTACAACCAACACCCGATTAACGATGAACCCTGAAAAGGGGGTATCCAGAATCGGAGACTAATCTGAGTGCATGGCAACCTCGGCAGGGAGATAAAGTGCTCTGTAACGTCTACAGTACAGTTCTAACTTGTACCTTACTTATGGTGGACTCCTGCAAAATAACTCTTTCAGTGCTTTGTCTCAGATGTTAGCGCCTTGAGACCCGCACGGGTGAGTAGCGCGCTTTATAAATGTTAATGATTTGATTTGATGTTCAGAATTTCATCTATCTTGCCACCGTACATGAAATTCTACATTGTAGCCTGATTATTTTGACTCTCAAGAGATGCACGCCTGCTTCTGCTCTTGTGTACTTTTGTTTAAACGGCCAATCCTTTACTCGTAAGAATATCACAGTAGTAACAGGAATGATGCCTGAAAGAGACAACTGACTGATGGCATGACTAGATTTTACCTTTTTACTAAAAACAGTGTTACTTTATTAAATCTTCTTCTAGAGTTGGCACCCTATGAGATCCCATGACAGTAGTTATTTGGATTAGTTCTTGAATGAGGCAAATCAAATGAGGCACATGGCAGCAGAAACTAGAGGTATGGTAGGAAACCCACCACAAGAATGCTCTTACTCTTTCTTAGAAAGCCTGGAGGAAGACATTTTCGGGTTCTTTATTATGATAAGGCTGAATATACACTTTGTAAATAAAATATACACTTTATGAGGGATGGGAGGGCTGGAAGACTACTATGTATATTATGGGTGATGAATTATCTATCACATGTAGAGTATAACATGAGAGTAGGATGGGGGCAGAGGCATAGGTGATAACTTTGAGAGTTCTGTGAGAAACTATTCCCTGAAAAACTGTGAATGATACTGAAGCCCAGAATTATGTATAAGAATCTCACCATCTCACCTGCCTAAAATCTTGAGAGAGCAGTGTCGAGCATTGGAGGCCTGCTGCAAGCTGATAAAATCTTTAAGGGGTTAAGTAAGCTGAAACCTCCCTGGCCCAGAGGGGGCTAACTTGTGCAATTCTGCAAAACCTTTGGACAGACCCTAATCTCCCTACTAGCAGTGTTGTTCTGCTCCTTCTTACTAAGTTGCTCAGTCACGGCTGCATAGTTTGAAGCCTCTATCTGCATTATCTCAATACTGGATAAGGATCCTGAGAAGTGTACCTCTATCATCCAGTCTTGCTTGTCAAACTAGATAGTAAAAAACTACATCTTTGTCTTGAACCGCAAGGTTAGAAGGCCTGGTTCTTCAGATCTTAAACCAGAATCAACCAGGATTTATTAAAACACAACAGGGCAGTGACATCACTAAAGAGTTTATACACATCATTGGTAAAGTGCAGCAAAATCCTCTCCTGGTGGTGCTCATGAGACGCTATGCAGAAAATTTATTCGACCATGTGAATTGCCAGTTACTGGACTGGACTTAGGTAACAGGGTTGTGGACTACTTAAAGACTTAGGTGTTGGTTTGCTACTAAACCCCAGTGGCAAAGGTGAGGGCTAACTTAGTTCAGTGCAGTCTCATTCATATTACAAGTGCAATGTGGCAGAGATGTCTACATTTTCCTTTTCAATTTCCTTTCTTAGCGTAACCAGTGTGGTCTTTTGTTGAAAACGTAAAGAGCTCAAATCATGTTGCACAGGGCAAGACCAATTAAAATTGGAGCTTAATCTGCAGATGATAACCTTCTGTCTCTGTACTGTTCCTTCCTTCCCTGGATGAGAGTAGGAGTCATTTAGGAGGGTGTCCAAGTTCAAAAGAAACATGCAGAAAGAAACCCGAGGTCATAAACCTGTCAAATCATAATGAGATGACAGCAGATCTGTGCAAGCTGTTTCTAAATTAGATGGATGTTCCATGCGATTACATACTTAGGCATCTAGCTAAGTCTCACAATCAAAAGTATCATAAAGCTCATTTATCCCTTAATGAGATAAGAAGCTTAAAATGATTCACCAAACTGGCACACCAAAGCCTGGTCTTGACTGACTAAGATTGCTAAATTTAAAATTATCCTAATATCAAAAATTATGTATGTCTTCCAGGCATTCCCACTTATTGTTACTCCGGGTACCCGATGTTCATTGCCAAGACAAAGAGATAATTTTATGTGGGCCTAGAAACAGAAGGGTATCGAAATGACAGATGACATTGAACCCAAGGAAGGAGGACACAGTTACCTACATCAATGTGAGTGATTCCATGGGCTGCACCTTCTTTGTACCTCCGTTCAGTCTGCTGTGAAACAACTCCTACTTTACTCTGAATCTGATTAGCATGGGTTTTGATGATTTAAGAAGGAAACCGTGAACAAAAGTGGCAAATCTCTTTGAGGGGAAAGAGGGTGTTCTGGCCCATTATATCGTTTTAACAGAAAAATGTCTTTAGTCTGTTCGAGTCCGAAAGGGTCTGTTGTAGCTAGCTGTGCCACTGGGTGTCATACCCTTCAAATCACTTGTCTGTTTCACTGTTACATATTATTTTTTTTAAAATGGTTTATGACTAAGGCGGGTATTAAAAGACTGATAACTGACCTCTGCTACCTGCTGACTAGAAAGTGTGATTCAAAAACCCATTCGTGAGGAATTGGGAGAGAGTGAGCATCCACTTGACTGACAGCCAGTAGGGCAACATTGTGATTTGGTCTACTTAGATAGCTAGGAATGATGATAGTAGGAAGTCACAATATAAACTTATCTTCTGTTGGTACAGTATGCAGGCCAGATGTGCGAAATGTAAGCAGAGATGATAATCGAATGTTGGGGAACACTCCTACACATATTTTGGAATTGCCCTAAATATGTATGAGATTGGTGGCCTGTACTTGACATTATTGACAAGGTATACAATATTTTCCTTCCTAGAAACCCCCCCTCCCCCGTAACATGCATGGGCTGTCTGGTATGGCATGTGTCACCACTATTCTCTAAAAGGTGGCTGTGAATAGAGTGTGCAGTGATGATAGCCATGCAAGTAATAGTGGCTTTTAAAAATGTTGCACTGTTTGCCATGGAAAAGCTAATCAAGGTGATGTTGGGACAACCAAATCAGATTGACATAATATGCAACTTTATGCTACATTTGTCATCTGAATTCTTCAGACTTGCATATACCGGAAACTGCAAGGCAGCTTGCGCCATCCTCCTTGTACATAGTCAGTTGTTATAACAAGCTAACTGTAGGGAGCACTATGTAGATAAATATAATGGATGCAAGATCTGTCTAGTGTGCCCAAGACTGTAGAGGGCCTATTGGCTCTTAATGGGGCTTTGCTATGCCAGGCTCTCATTGTGTTGGATGAGGAAAAATACAGTGGTGGAGGCTATCTATTAAAGATGGTGACAGGATTGAGAAATTTGGGGAGCTGGGGACGTTAGACGAAAGTGCCAGAGTTGTAATTTAATTTTTGCTTATTAAACAACTCAGTAAATAACAATTAAATCTTAATGTTCTAGGAGTAAAAGATCAGCTCTCAGCACCCCATATGTTCTGCCTTTGTGTGATTTTTTGTCAAACTGAAAGACCACATCTAATTCAATTGTAGTTAGGAATGGAATCTCTTGTACGCTAGGTTAGATGTTTGTCTTCTTGGTGGTGGAAATCCTGTACCTTTTCTGACTCCGAGAGGAAAGTATCTTTGCCTGTGTCCGAGTCCCTATTGTGACTTTACCTCTGCTCACCTTTGGTACCTGAGTGTAATGCTCTGAAAACCTTGCATTAGTGCCTTTGGGGGAAGTGTCAAGTGACTGTAGGTCTTAGTTATGAATTGGTATCTTTGTAACTCATAAAAAACAGTTAAATTGGACAGGACACTGTAAGGGGCACCTTTGAAACTTGATGCCTCAGTGTGCTTTCTATTCCATGAAAGGCTGTGTACAGGAGTAGAAACAAACCTGTGCCTACAAACTCTGTCCAAAGAAATACAGAATTTAAAAGCCCAGGAGAAGTTCAGTTAAGAAGACAATTAAGATAATGTGTCAGAAGAGAACAAAATAGTGATCAGTTGTTTAATAGTCAATCAAAACAACTGCTAAAAAGAATCAAAGGGTGCAGCTAGCAGAGTTTAAAATAAACAAGGAAAAGGCAGTTGGTTGAAAAACTTGTCACCTTTTTGCACACATCAGAAGACGTCAGTATACCTTTACCTGCAATCCTGATTGAGACCTGTTTCCTTGTAATTGGCAGATGGAACATATGTGCTGTCTGTTCTTGCGGGCCCACTGGCAACTCCCATAACACTGCTTGAATTGGAAGTTGCTTCTATGACCATGAGTCCACTACTCTACTTGTACCTTTGTCAGAAATGGAAAACTGGGTGGGGAAAGTGGTGCAAGGGATGTTATACAACAGTTACTGGTAAGGGTGGGGTGGTGGGCATCAGAAAGACCTTCCCAGCGGTGGAGATGCCTTACTGTTATGATCTACTCCACTGTTACATCCAAATTATTCTTCAGATCAGGGGTGGGACTGTTTGTGTTTGTTATTGATTTGGCCAAGATGGATGCCTAGTGAGTTCTGTCACTTGGTGGTTGGACTATTTGGAAGTCTGCTGGAAGGTACAAGCCTTCCTGAGAAGGACTTGGCTGCTTGCTCCAGCTGCCAAATCTACACCGACTTCAGCATCTGGCATCAGCCTTAATGGAGATGACACTCAAGTTCTGGCAAGAGGTCTCAGACAGCTGAAAAGCAGAAATACCATACTTATCTTGGGAAGGAAAAAAAGCATTGTGCTGTCTTTATAAGTTTTGCTCCCCACACGGCTTAATTTAGCTATGTACAATTTTATAAGCAATTGAGATAAGTTTGACCATTCTTCTTTTATGTACCGCTGCCTTGTGAGACCCCGATTTGTGTTGAAATAATGAGTATTTTATGCAAAATTCAATAGACTGGTTTCAAGTAGTGTAAATAAATGTTATGTGACTGGGGCGTGGCCAAGGCGTTAAGATGGCGGTCACACTTAAGTGCTCCCGACCTCTCCGTCATCCGACCTCGCCTGAGCCCAGCAAACCCATCCCAATGGGTATTCTAGGCACCTCGCATGAACGGGGCAGCCAGGGACATTGACTGCAGAGTCTCCGGGGGGAGCAGTCCCCCGGCGAGGCAGAGGATTGAAGCGCCCTAGCGCAAAATGGTGGCCACCAGCCGAGCACTAAGACACGGCCTTCTGGTTCGGGCCACGTGTGCAGGAAGGAAGCGCAGGAACGGTGCAGAGTGGTGGCTGGGAGAGGCGACCAGTGGGCCCCCAGCTGCCTCAGGAATCTGGACGTGGCCAGGAGAGGGGCCCCCATGGAGGGAGCTTCGCCGTCCCTAAGGCTGTGATGGTGAGAGGAGCGTGCTTGGGGAGCAAGTCGCTGCCAGTGGAACAGAGAACTCTGAGGAGTGACCGGCGGGCCCCATCTGCCTCTGTGGCCTGGAGGGGGCTCTAAAGGAGGTGAGCTGCCGTTCCTGCTGTGGTGGCGGTAGTGGGATGCCACACGGGGCCCGCCCGCCTAAAAAGAGGGGCCTGATTGTGGTCCGCAGTGGCTGGTCCCCCTGACCCAGGAGGGAGAGGGCGTCAAGGACACCGCTGTTCGATTGAGCCCAGGGAGGCGGTGGCCTTGGGCTAAGAGGAGGGACCTGTCTGGCGGTTGCGCAGTCCAGTCAAGGACCGAAATGGAACTGGCCACGTGGCTGCTGCACCGGAGGGGGGCTGGATTGGCGGCGAGGTTGCCCCCGCAGAAGACGAAGCAGCAGTGTCTGGAGTCTGGGCCCAGAGGACTATGGACTTACCACAGCAATAGAGATGGGGGGGGAGAGGGGTTGGAGCTGTAGACTGAGGCTGAATGAAAGACTGTTTGCCCCCCACCCCCAACCCTACTCTCCCCACCCTCCTGAGTGACCGGGCCGGAGTCGCCGGGGGGGGGGGCTACAGATATCAGTGCCCCGGACAAGAAGCTAGTGGCACTCCGAAAGGAACTGGAGCAGCCTATTATGCAGATCTGAGGAGGGATGGCAACACCCCCATGGAGGGGCGAGTGGCACTGTGGTGCGGACCTGCTGGAGTCTGGTGGAAGTAGGAGAGGGTCCCGGTGGAGTCCCAGAGTGACTTCCACCGAGGCTGCACCCAGCACCATCTGCAGTGGAGCATGAACAGAAATACCCCACGGAAGGATCTCAGTATGCATGAGCTGGCTGCAGTCTGTAGCCGGTAAAAGGATGAGGTCTATTTTAGAATGTGTTTGGTGTGCGGCCGAGGTGTGCGTGAACTGGGTTGGTCGTGGGTGCCAGATTCTTCATGCATCACATAACCCTAAGGATGCCGTCCAATTCGTGAGGCTGGAGGCCGCCGCCTTCCTATGGCGCAGTGGAGGCCCGACACGTCCCGCTGGGGGTCAGGGACCACATTAAAGTCTCACCCTATCAGAGTAGTCCCCCGAGGCAGATCCTGGAGCATTTTGGTAAGGTTGTTTAAAACTGTGCACAGAGAGGCTGGGGGGTGTGGGGCATATAACATGAAGTACAAGTCCCTCAAGGCGATCGGACAGGACCAAGAATTGCCCTCCGGGATCCCTCTGCACTTTGGTGATCATCATGGGAAAGGATTGGTGCAGTAGTACCAACACCTCCTTCGACCCACGAGCAAACCTGGAGTGATAGACTCTATCAAAGCCTTTTTATGCTAGAAAAAGACATTGGTCCCCAAGTAAGTGAATCTCCTCAAACAGGAGCAAATCAGCTCAATGGCGTTGGGAATATGTGAGGACTGATGTGCACCTAATGTTATCCAGGGGTCCGTTAATATTCCAGGAGAGAACTTTTACGGGTCCCACCATTTGTTTGCAAAAGTCAATGGAGCATTACGGCCAGGGGCCACTCCACCCGCTCCGTCATGTGGGGTCCTCCATATCCATCCACGCTTCCCACTAAACAATGTGTGTGTCTTAGACCCTGTGTGTCAGAAGGGAATAGTAAACAAATAAAAGAAAACCAATACCAATTCTCCACAACAACGTGGGCTACCACTTGACCAGGAAACCCTTGACCACCACCCCAACACCCACCTCATACTCTTCTCACCCCCCCCGAAGCATCTGTTGCCCTCATACAACAGTGAACTCTAGGAAACCCTAACTCAAACGTAAACTAACTAGCACTGGTGACCCCTCCATAGAGCTGGATTCGTTAAACATAATTCAATACACGGTTGCATGATACAAATTAGGCAAGTGTTGAAATGAGCTCGCCCTTCCCCATTCCTCCTTAACACTTAAAGCGTCGGGCTCCTGGACAAATCAGAGTCATTGGGGGATGGAGGGTTGCAACCCCATTGAAGCTCCGGCCATTGTCTCTTGAGTCTCTTTAGTGTCCTTCTCTCCATAGGAAGTTGGGCTGGCAGACCCATCTTGCAACCGCATCAAGGGAGAGCCCGGTCGGGACCCCCTACTTCCCCTGCGCCTCCCAGACCTGGTACAGCAGTTCTCTATACGCCCGTTCCTTTGCGAACCAGGATGTGAGGGAACTCGATGGTACCCAAGATTTGAACCAGTCCTCTAGGTATGAGGCAAGGGAGGAAGTCTCTGTGTTCTCAGGAACACCAATTATAAGAATGTTGCTGCGTCTCAAACGTTTTTCAGGATCCTCTGCTCTACGGTGCAATTCGGATGTCCACATAAGAAGCTGGGCAAGCTGCTTTTTGAGGGTACTGATTTCGTCCTCCACGCTGGACAGTCTGGATTCCGCCTCCGTGATTCTTGTCATGGCATTGCGTAGATCTTGACGCACCAGGCCACCTCCACTCTGACTGCCCCAGTTTTTGTCTCTACTGATGTTTGAGAGGAATGTATGGCATGTCGGATGGTGGTTACGTACGCTGGTGGGGGGGGGGGGACTCAATTCACACGGTCCACTGAGGAGCTGGATCGGCAACTCAGGCTCGTGAGGGAGGAGATACATGATCTCTCACTGGCGGCGGCATGGCACTTACGACGTGCCTCCACCACCCGGGTGTATGGGTGGGGAGACAAAAACGGGAAGCTCCTTTATTGGCTGGTAATACACCATCACGTATCTAGAATTTGCCCTGAAATTAGTACCATGGGGGGAACTGGTCACCAGGTTACAAGAGGTTGCAGAGGCCTTTGCCTCTTACTACAGCGACCTGTACAAAGCCTCCTCGGCGATTAATCCCAGAACACGCGCAGCAATTCCTAAACAACGTTCCCTTCCTGGAGCTGCCCCAAACGGACAGTCATCCTTGATGAACCGATAACGGGGGAGGAAATATGTGAGGCGATTAAGGCTCTGGGGGCCAGGGAAAACTCCTGGACCAGACGGGTTTCCTCTGGAATTCTACAAATTGTTCCAGGAGGGGTTACCTCCTAATCTGCAGGCCCTCTATGAGGCAGTGGCCCAGGTGGGGTCCTTCCCTAGAGGAATGGACACGGCCACGATAGTGGTGTTTCCCAAGACTCAGCCGCCGACCAGGTCTTGCGCGGACTACAGACCAATTTCACTTACTAATAACAATGTTAAAATTTATGACAAAATTCTTGCAACATGTCTCAAAAGGGTCCCACCACTTCTGATTCACCCAGACCAATGTGGCTTCATGGCCAACCGGAGTACACGTCATTGTATATGTTGTCTTCACGTAGCCTTGGCTTGACGTCACCGTTTCCCTCTGACTTAGCGCTCCTTTTTATTGATTTAAAAAAAAAAAAATTGACACAGTGGACTGGGAATACTTATGCCTGGTGCTCATCTGGGCGGGCATGGGGCCCAGATTCTGTCGAGTGGTCTAAGCTCTCTACATCAATCCAGTAGCCCGGGTTCGGGTGAACAATACGTTGTTCCCCACCTTCTCTGTGGGCTGGGGGGGACGTGCCAGTGCTGTCCCCTACCCCACCTACTATTTGATTTGGCAATCAAGCCTTTGGCTTGTCTGATTAGGATGGATCTATTGTATCGCGGGTGGCATTGGAAGCGGATGCATGAAGATCGTGTGGCGTTGTACGCAGGTGACATCCTACTGTACATGGCGAACCCTAGTGAAACCGGCCCGCAGAGCCTTCACTTGCTTTGTGGAGGCATCGGGCCTGCGAGTGAACCCAGCTAAGTCTGTGCTGATGCCACTGGGCCCCTAACTGGATTGTTATGACTGGCAGACTCAGATTCCCATCCACCGACTGAGTTTTAAGTACCTGGGTGACTCTTCTCCCAGAACTAACATGGGCTTTGCACATGACCCCACTGGCATACCGGCGAAGGCGGACTTGGCAAAGTGGCAGTCCCTGCCATTAAATACCTTGGGCCGGGTGGCTTTATCTAAAATGATGATCTTGCCTTTGCTCTTCAGAACTTCCTGCTTCCAGTCCCTCGCTTGTGGTTTCAGGCCCTAGATCGGGCGGCAGCCTCCTTTCTTTGGCGTGGCACGAGACATCGCATTGCACTGCAGTACTGTCAACAGGGTATTTACGACAGGGAGATGGGCATGGTCAACCCACAATTGTACTACTGGGCAACTCAACTGTTGGTCATACATGCCTGGTTCAATGGAGGTTGTGTGGACCCAGCTTACCAGCTGGAGCTAACTGCTCGGAGTTTTTCCCAGATACTACCATTCCTCTACGGATCCCCACTCCCCTTTGATCTGGAATCAGTAACTAATGTGACTTTTCTTGCCTGGCAGGCAGCTTTGCAACACACCTACTGGGAGAATGTAATTACCCAGCAGACCCCCCCCCCCATGGCATGGTACTTGGCTGAAGGAATCGGCGGCCTTGCAGGGGTTTGGAAGGTGGGATCTGCAGGGCATATCATTGCTGGGAGACGTGTGGAGGAGGGGAGCTATGAGAACCTTTAAGGACCTACAGGAGGTCCACCAACTTGCCCACACACAGTTCTACAAATACCTCCAACTCTGACATGCCCTTCATGTACACTTGCCAGAGATGCTGATGAAGGCTTTGGGGAAGGGGGGGTGTTCCCAGCTCTACAAAATGCTAATCAACAACACTCCGGATGACCTTCACGATCTGCGGGCCCGTTGGGAGAGTTGGTTGGTCCCCTGGAGGAGGCGGACTGGAGGGATACACTGATGACACCTAGGTTGATAGCGATTTCATCCAGATAGAGGCTGATATAAATGCATTTTCTGTATGGGGCATATCTCTCTCCGGTGCTAATGCATCGGGCTGGGCTCCGATCTTCCTCCCACTGCTCCAGGTTTAGGGAGGGCCCTGCAGATTTTTTCCATATGGTATGGGGTTGCCCCCAAATTATGATTTATTGGCAAAGGATCTTCTGGGAATTACATGCGGTTGTGGGCTGGGGGCAACAATTATCTCCCTCATTGGTCTTCTTGGGGGTGAAGGAAGGGACTGTGGATTCGAGGGCAGAAAGAACCTTTGTGAGTACTGCACTGATAGTAGCAAAGAGAGACATTGCAGTTTGTTGGAACTCCCTCAGCACAACATCCCCTCTGAGGTGGAGGAGAGGGGTCGACTGGTGTGCCAGCCTACAAAGATCAGTTTATAAGGGGAGAAGGGTGTCCACGCAACTATGTCAAGGTGTGGGGGAGTTGGCTGGCTCTACTGCCATGAACTTTCAGAGACATGAGAGACTTGGGATTGGCGGGTGAGGGCCATCTCTGAGTTTTTGGATTAAGTCTTGAGATGCGAGTTTATCTACATTCAATGAATCCTTCTCTCCTTGTCGCTTTGTCTTTTACCCTGTGGTGTCTTTTCATGTATCTTCAAAAAACAATAAAATTGTTTATTAAAAAAAAATGTTATGTGACTAACATGATGATTACTTTATGCAGTATTATGAGGAGTTCTCAATTTACTTATTTAATTTGGTCTGTAATTGGTACTCTGAGGCTTTCCACCTATATTTTTGGTTAGCCTGTCGATTCCAGTCATAATTTGCAAATGCTACAGTATGTTTCTCAGTCCAGCTGAATCTTCCAGTACTCGTATACATATCCCTCAAAATATTGCTTCAGTTAGGCTTGGTCTGCAGTCCCCGGCTTCATTAGTTTGCCCAGTGGCACTCCTAGTCAGATTAGCAGGACTTCGCTTAGAGCAACTCTTTTATACATCTGACATTCAGCATGTTTAAGGATAGACTTTTACTAGGTAAATGGCGAATCTCTGTAGTTATATATTTATTTAGGGAGACATGACCTGAATGCTCTGTGTTATCAGGTAATAATTTATTCATGCTGTCCTAGCAGGTTTCTCCTAACCCTTGGTTTTGTAAAGAGTTTTTGAGAGTACCTGAAAATCCACTCAATCCCATGTTTAGAAAGAATAACTTATAACTATGGGATTCTCATATGTTTGCAAAATTATACTTTTAGGTAATCACTCATATCCTTGTTGTCTGGAGAGGCCATATTTCCCTATAGAAATATTTCTCTAAAATATGCCTTTTTTTAGGTATCGCTTGTGATATCACATGTGCTCTTGCTTGTGAGGGATATTGTTTATTAGAAGGTTGTTGGAGTCTGCCCATTGCTTGTCAATCGTGGACTTCGTTGACACTTATTTGCTGCCTCATAATTGGGCAGCGCATGCTGGCTTCCCTTCCCTTTCTTTTGTCTGGAGCATGGACCAAGTACTGAATCCTCCATCTTGTCCTTCTGCATGCTAGCGTTGTGATTCAGGTACTATTTTTGTTCTTCCCCTGTCGTCCTTGTTGCTTACTCCCTTCCACCCCTATTGTTGGTGTTGCTTCTTTAATTCCCCTACCTCACGCCACCAACCCTCCTATCCCCTGGGGGCGTGGCCTGCTGAGCAGCGAGATGGCCGCCCTTTGAGTGTGCTCCGCCGGCCGGATTGAAATCCTTTAATGATCCTTAACATCGGGGCGAGCCCAAACTGCCAAAACCTGTATTAATGTGTGGAGGATGATGCGCTGCAGATGGCGACATGTGAATTGCTTTATTTTATTGTCTGCGTGGACTTGGGGGATAGTGCGGCCTGAAAGCGGAGCCGGCGGCGTCGTCTGACTGAGCTTCTGGTGGGGGAGCCTGGGCTTGGGCTGGGAGCGTGTGCCGGTGGCGGGACCAGAGCGGTGGCGAAGCCGGGGCGCAGAAGGTCCCGGCATTGTCGGGCTGCCCAGGGATCTCGCCGGAGCTGTGGAGCTGAAGCGGCCCCGGGCTGCCTGGGAGGTAGGCTCGCGGAGCCGCGCTGCTGGCGATGGCTCTAGGCGCGGGACGCAGCTAGAGAGTGCAGACGACGCCTACAAGATTAAGGACCCCAGGCGGCGGCAAGAGGGGTGAAATTTGGACTGCGCCTCGACGAGCAGAGACGCTGGGCCTGCGGAGGGGATCGGTGAGGCGGACACTAGGAGTGGCGACCACCATTTTGGGGCCCAAAGTGCCGAAAACAGGATGAGGTGGCGCGGGGACTGGCACGAAATCCCGTAAATGCCGAGGGCGTCCTGTGGAGGAGTTGGGAGCGTTTGAAAAGGTGGAAGTGTTTGAGCTACCCTGAGCCATGAATAGAGCGCTCCGAAGATGCAGAGGTGAGGCGCCTGGGTGCATGTGAGCAGACACAACTGGGCAAAAGTGGACAGTTGTCAGAAGAGACAGGGTCTGCGAGGACGTGTCCGATTGCCTCGGGTGTGCTGTGGTGCGAACGTGGGGCCCCCACTCCGTCGACCTGCGCTAGTGAACGGCATAATGGACATTGGCTTGCACCCTGGCAACAGTTTGGGTTAGTTGTGGAGAGTCAATTTAAAGGAACCCAGCGGAGGTACAAGCGGCGACACAGTGACTTGTTAAAACAAAATCGGTCAGCGCGGGCGCGGAGAAGGAAGCAGGAGTGCCTGACTGTGGATGCGAGGGAACGGAGGTGGCTGTGAGACTCAGCTAAAAACTAGTGGCAGTATTGGGTGGATCCCTCGCTGCCATGGGAAAGCACGACGCTAAACAGCCGAAGCTGAACTTTGATCATAAGCGCTCCACGCGCCAGGGAGAGTTGGTGCAGAGGCCCCAGGCGACAGAGGAGCGCGACCTAGCCGCAGACGACCAGGGCGAAGATTTGCGCACGTTGATGCTTAAGATGCGCTCCAGCCTCCGTAATATAGATACTAAACTAGATAATCTCGCCAGTCAGTTAGACTCTGTTAAAACCCAGATGGCCACACACGAGACGAGGTTGGACACGCTTGAGACCCGCCAGTCAGAATGTCATGAGTTTCAAGTAGAAACAAGGGACCAGCTCCTGCACATGGATAAATTATTAGGAATAATCCATGCAAAGAATGAGGACTTGGAGGCACGGTCCCGGCGCAATAATCTACGCATCACAGGAATTCCGGAGACCACTGCCATAAATAAAATGGAGACATATACCACTGAACTCCTACGCGAACTGTTTGACCCCAGCCTCTCGGCGGTGTTTGCGGTGGAGAGGGCGCATAGGTCATTGGGTCAGAAGCCCCCCGTGGGTGCGCCGCCCCGACCCATAATTGCGAGAATCCTGAACTACCAAGACAGGGATTTGATCCTTAAGATGGCAAGAGAGAGAGGATCCATCACACACAAAGGAAATAACATCTCCTTCTACCCTGACTTCACCCCAGCAGTCCAGGCTGCAAGCCGAGAATTTCTGCCCGCGAAGCGGCTTCTTCTGCAGGCGCAGATCCCGTACTCTCTCCTCTACCCGGCTAAATTGAAAGTGTCCTTCGAGGGGTCTGCCCACATATTCACTGATGCAAAGAGGCGTTGAAATTCGCTAAACATGTGGGGTGCAAATCCGCACAACGCTCCAGGGACACTGAGGTCGGAGGACAGCAGGCTCTGCGACAATGAGTAAATGTCGACCCTACTTAATATCCCCTGTGGGGAACTGCTCCTAGTTAAAAGTTACTTCTAGTCGCTAGAGATGGAGACGCACTTGTGTTGCTCGTTGTTCAATTTTGTCATCTGCTATACTAGATAGATTTGATTACTAGGTTTTGTGCGGGGAGGATCCCCTGCAGATCTTCCGGCCACCCCGTTTTATACGGGGGAGAAGCCGGCATTGCCACACCCCCTCGGGAATGTTCCCTTGCTTATTAAAATGTCTCTTTGGGGATAGGAATGGGAAGGTTAATCTACGACCCGGTTGGGGGGAGGCTGGCTGGGGCTGTTAACTTGTTGTTTATTGCCAATATCTATTATATGCTGCCTGTGCGGTGTCCTGAACGTACAGCCTGGTTATTGTCAACATGTCTTACTAAATGTTACAAGATGTTTATGAGAAATGCCAAGAACGGATAAAACCCTGAACTGTCTCACCTGGAATGTTAGGGGGCTCAACGACCACAGGAAGGCTAGGTTGGTACATGCATATTTGGTGCGGCATAAGGTGGATGTCTGCCTATTGCAGGAAACGCACATGAACACCGCCCCTGCCCAAAGACTGCGTCACACTAGATGGGGTCATGTTTATTCAGCTATTTACTCCAACTATGCCCGAGGGGTGGCGATACTCCTAAGACGCGGGCTGGACTGGCGTGAGGGTGCAGTTCAATGTGACCCAGAGGGGAGATATGTTTTGGTTCAGGGTATTGTGTGCGGTGTTTCGGTTGTATTTGTGGCTGTGTATGGGCCTAACGCAGATACTCCAGGGTTCTTTCATAAGCTCTGGGGGCAGGTGAAAACCACTGGATGCGATACAATTGTATGGGGAGGTGATTTCAATGCTGTACTTGATGACAATGTAGATAGAAAGGGGGCAGCTCGCACATTGAATCCGTTGGCGGGTTCCGCCCTACGAGAGATAATGCTGGATGGCGCGCTGGTTGATGTATGGCGAGATAGACATGGGGACCTGAGGGAGGGCACCTGTATATCGTCCTATAGAGGCGCGTGGTCCCGTCTTGACTTCTGGCTTGTGTCGCGAGATGTTGCACTGTGGACGTTGCAGGTAGAGCACATGCCTCGTACACTGTCTGACCATGCGCCCTGTATGTTGAGGTTGCTGCTCCCTGGGGGTCCTTCCCCGTCATTCTCTTGGCGACTCCCACCCCAGGCACTACTTGATGTCGCATTCAGGGAGGAGATACGGACCGACATTGCGGACTACTTTGAGCGTAATGCGGGATCGGTGGACACGGAGGCGACTCTGTGGGAGGCCTTCAAGGTCGTTATTAGAGGCCAATGTATAGCCCGGCAGGCGGGGGTATTGAAGGCAATACGGAGCACTCTGGTAGAACTTGAAGCCAATATAAAACAACTCGAACGCACTTTCTTGGAGGATGGGGAGTCAGAGGCGGCGGGGCTGTTGAAAGCGAAATTACTGGAATATGAAGAGGAAGCATTGAGGGAGGTCAAGTTCCTGGGGAAATATGCTGAGGCGAGGCGCTACGGCGAAGGAGGGAGACCGGGGAGGGTACTAGCAAATATGGTTAGACCGCCGCGCCACGCGACATATATTCATGAGCTGCGCACAGCTGATGGCAAACTGCTTCATGACAAGGAGAACATTGTAGGAGCATTCTCCAAGTTCTATTCTCGGTTATACACTAACACTCAAGATAAATGTCCGGAAGGGCTTATATCCTATCTAGATTCCATTGCATTGGTATGGCTCAATAATAACCACAGAGAATATATGGACCTTCCAATAGACGCCGGCGATGTGGCACAAGTTATCAGGAGCCTGCCGCCTGATAAGGCGCCGGGACCTAATGGGCTTACAACAGCCTTTTATAAGGCGTACGTAGATGAGCTGTCTCCCCGGTTGCTGGCTGTGTAGGAGGAGGCCCTGGAGAGAGGGGTGTTACCTGCCACTATGCGCGAAGCAATGATTATCACGCTGTTGAAGCCGGATAAACCTGCTGACGATCTAAACTCATATAGGCCCTTATCCCTGATTAATGTAGATGTGAAAATCTTGGCCAAACTACTTGCGAATCGAGTGCAGCCAATGCTGTCGATGGTCGCACTCCCAGACCAATCCGGTTTTATACCAGGAAGGGCGACCTCCCACAACCTGCGAACAATCTTCGCTACATTACATTACCTGCACCCCGAAGTTAAAGCTGCCGCGTTTTTTTTAGATGCAACTAAGGCCTTTGACACTATTAAATGGCCATATTTATTCCATATACTAAAAAGGATGGGTTTCAGTGCGCTACTGCTTAGAAAAATTTGTCTGCTTTACACTTTGCCTACAGCCAGAGTGCGGGTGAATGGTCTGGTATCTGCACCGTTCCCTGTCTTGCGCGGTACTAGGCAGGGATGTCCTCTCTCCCCGCTGCTATTTGCCATAGCTATGGAGCCGCTGGCGGCGAGGATTAGGCAACATCATACTGCAAGAGGTATAGGGTTCAGCTCTAGAAACCTTCTAATATCACTATACGCGGACGATGTGACCCTCTATCTTACAAATCCTGCGGACAACTTGGATCCCATCCTGCGGGAATTTGTTCGCTTTGAGGGGTTCGCAGGCATCTCCATCAACTGGTCTAAATCGGTAATCTTTCCCCTCACGGACGGCACTGCGGAGGTGCGCACTGAATACCCCCTCCGCTGGGAGGCGGAAAAAGTCAAATATCTGGGGATTTGGATAAGCCGGGACCTTCAGGAGATTTGGGGCCTCAACTTTGGCAGGGCTATGGTGTGGCTGAGCGAGAAAGTGAAATCATGGGCCTCCCTGCCCCTATCACTAACTGGGCGGATCGCGTTGACAAAGATGATAGTGTTACCCAAATTCCTTTATCTATTCGTAAATATACCTATACCGCTTACAGCACACTTCTTTGCCACTCTGAGGTCATGCCTGGTTGAGCTGGTGTGGGCGGGTGGACAGGCGAGGGTAGTGTGGGACACGTTGGCGCTGCCACTGCGACAGGGAGGTTTGGGGGCCCCAGATATAAAACTGTATGCTCTCTGTGCTCAGGCTCAGTTCCTACATTTTTGGACCCAACCTGTCCCTTTCCAGCCTCACGTGGCGGTGGAGCGTGATATGGTGGCGCCCATTCCACTTGGAGTTGCGATATGCGCTAAAGCAAGGCGCCCTAGAGGAGATGTAGATACGGCTAGGATGCTGCAGTGGGTATGGGAAGAGTTGCATAGGAGGGCCGGAGTCCCGCTGTTGTATGCTCCATCGCTGCCTCTGCTGCATAACCCGATGCTGCCTTGCGTGGCTGATGGAACAGCTGGCCACCTGATTGACAAGATGAATCTCCGCACCTTTGCTAACCTTTTTCCCAATGGCAAGTTTATGCCCCCCCCGCGCCAGAGGAGGGGGGTGAGGTGCCCTTTTCCGAATTATTCCTGTACCATAGACTACATACGGCGTGCCGGACACTGTGCGAGGGGTTCCCTGACTCGCCGCCGATCTTTACAGCTTTGGAGGCGGTGGTGGGTTCCCCATCTCCCCGTAAACTAGTTACTCTAATTTATCGCCATATGCAAAACATGACAGCAGAGGTAGCGCCTAAATCTATGCTGCATTGGAACGAGGAGCTGCAGCCTGGGATTTCTGGGGAGCAGTGGGAGTTCTGCTGTGGGCAGCTCGCTGAGCTTTCGCCAAATTACAAGCTGCGTTTAATACATTTTAAATACCTACATAGGTTCTACAGAACCCCCATCAGCCTGAAAAGAATGAGGCTTAGAGAGACGGACGAATGCTGGCGATGTGGGTCGGCCTTGGCCTCTTTTTTACATATAGCGTGGTCCTGCCCGAAGTTGAAGGATTATTGGTCTCAGGTTTTTGTATCGGTAAACCAGATAGTGGGCCGCTCGGATGTCCCTTACCCTCTGCTTGGGCTACTAGGATATGTCAGAGACACTCCGCCAGAAATGCACAAGCTGCATGCATTACTTTTGCTGTTTGCTAAGAGACGGGTGGCGATCCATTGGGGTAGGCCGAGGGTGCCCGCGGTGAGGGATTGGCTGGCGGATGTAACTTACGGGCATACACAGCTAACCACATTCTGGGAGTTAATGCCAGCTGCATCTAGACCCCGCGACATCTGGGATCCGTTTGTGAGCTGGGCCCGGGAACAACAGAGTCGGGAATAAGAAGGAGATACCATGAGCGAATGTTCCCTGGGAGGGGGGTGTCGATGGGGCCATATTACACTCCCCGCTTATCACATAATGGAGGAAATGACTTTAACACTAGCATGACCCTAACCGATACCCCTGTTTTATTTTGCAGCCGCCCTCTTTGGGCACTAAAGTAGAATGTTATGACCCTTTTGAGCCCCTGTGCCCAGTTTAGGTGCTTACAATCTCAATGGATATGACATGTTGACTATGGTAATATGTTTTTTTTTATAGGACACCTAATTGCATATTATATGTACACACTAACGATGATAACTGGCAAGTTTGTTTGTTGTATTTACTATAATGTAAAATGCTTAATAAAAAAAAATAAAAAAAAATCCTATCCCCTAGTGTCTGTTTTGTATTTTCCCTCCCTCCCGGTGTCCGTGTTGCCTCTTCCATAACTTAGCCATGCTGCATAGGAGCCGCTCTAATGTAGAACATGTCTAAAAGACATTGTCCAAGGGCAAGTTGTTAAAGAATCATTTCCCTGCATGCAGAGCGATCCCTACAATGACAAAACAATCATATAATGCCTAGTTGGCTATTAGTTTCTTTGTGCACAGATTATCACAAACATTTTATTTCAGACAAAGAGGTTGGAGAAATATCAGGAGGCAAATATTAGTCACATAAATCGTCATTCTCTCGCCAGGGCTAAGCTTACCCCATATTTTGGCACCTTTAGTTTGAACCGGAGTCATTCCGCCAGAGTCTGATCAACTGAAAGAGTCGTCCGGGTTCACGAGTCTGTCATATACTCCCCTCCAACCCTCCAGGTCCCCGCGCACTTTGACATCCCGTCTACTCAACTTTATATGCATTTCTTTTGCTAAGGCCCATATCAGTTTTTACTATATTTATTGTAAGGGTTGCATTAATGTGTATTGCTGGACAATAATACACAAAATTACATCAGACACATCGTAAGATTGCTCCGCTACTTTTTCTCTTCATATTGTAAAAAAAATGGCCCTGACCTAGGTAAATGTGGTGCATGTTTGCTCAAAGAATATAAAGGTTTTCCTGGGAAATAGGTCACTGAGTGTGCTACAGCCGCCGGTATTCCAGTCTTGGAAGGACACTTCCTCCATCAGTTGTCGGATAGGTTTCATTATCCAGACTGGGAGTTACCGGTCAAACGGGGCCCTCTTGAAATCTCTCTCTTTTCAAATCTCTTTGAACAAAACGTTGCCAGATGGAGGCCATGACTCACACTACCTGTGGGACAGTTGGTGGTAGTCCAGCCCCCCCCCGCATAAGGAGATCAGGTAGGTGCCCAGCTGCTATTCTACCCACCAACAGGCACTTCTCCCAATTATCCTCGGGTTCCCTGCCAGCAGGCCTTATGTTGTAGGTGCGTAGTAATACAAGGCAAGGCTCAGGCTTCCAGTTCCCCTCATCATGGATAATTTTGAGAGTTGATAGTGTCACCCTGCAACGCTTACTGCCCATAGTAGGGAAACCAGCGAGGAGTCTAATTGTTTGAAGACCTGCACTGGAAGGTGGCATAGAGAATTTTGCAGCATATACAAACATCTGGGAAGCAGCACCATCTTAGAAATGGCCAAGCGAACCATTAGTGAGAGGGGCAGGATGTTCCACAACAAGATGGAGGGTCTGAGGCCATCTATGGCCCTGTCGAAATTTAGGCTAAGCTAGCTATCCGCTGTGTGCCCCACTTTTACGCCCAGGTATCTGAAATTAACAGTTTCCCAACGCGGGTCCAGGGGTGGCAGTTCCTTTCCAGCATCCCTGATAACATAGCACACGAAAATAGCAAGGACTTGCTGCTGTTAAGACGATGTCCAAAACTAGTGGTGCCTGGTAATGTTAGGAAGGAGGGGGGGCAGGCGGAAAGCAGACTCACACTCACATTCATTCACACATGCACACACATCCATTCACAACACTGATCAACATTCAAACATACCCACATGCACCAGACATTCATTTAAAAAAAAAAAACACACACACACTTTCCTTCAGCCTCGGAGGTCCCATGAGGGTTGGGACTGCTGCCTTCCCATAGGAGCTGTGACCTCTTCAGCCCAGCAAAGTTTAGCTCAGACAGCCAGGAGTCTGCGCAAATCGCACATGTCTTGCTCCTGGCTGCTTGAGCTGAACATGAAGAGTGTCCGGCAGGCTGACATTTGTTCAGCCTGACAGGCACTCTTCATGAGGGGCAAAAGGTGGGGGGGCGTGGCCCCTCTTCCCGAAAGGACGAGCTGCGTCTGCTTTGTGTCCAAATGCTTGGTAAGTTTTTGCTGACACAGTAGAAAGTTCTGAGAGGTTGAAGGTTTCTGGATGGGTGTGCTGAGTGAGAGTGCAGTGTCTGAACAGTGAAAATTAGGGGATAGGGCAGTGGGGAGAGTTTGGAGAGGGGACAAGTGCAGGTGCGATTACATGAGAAGTATGTGTCGAAGAAGAAACAAAGTAAAAATCTGCACCCTCAACAGTTTGCTTCTCGTAAGCTGAATAGGAGGCGCATGCTGTGCTCCAGTTGCTGTGCTACTTTGTGTACATTCAATTGTCATCTAGGCCCTCTCATAAGCATGGTTTATACACATGTTGCAATACTGACAAGTGTGACTTGTGCTCCTTTCCTTATCTAAGTCATTCCCATGAAGGCTAGGAATGCTCTCGTCTAATGCTCTCGTCAAAGCATCATATAGTCTGCTGTAATTGTATATGTGCAGACCCCACGATTCTTAAGTAGTGTGTGCTGAGGTCTGTCCTCTCTCCTGGAAGTAGCACATTAGAGAGTGCGTATGTAAAACCTCAGCCGAGGCTGTTCTTAAAAGTTCTGCTCCTGTGGTTCGTCCCCACCAGGTACATGACATGGAGCCCTAATGCCACTGGAGATAGTTTAATTTAAGTGGGTGGATTTACAGTTTTATGGACTTTTAGTTATGATTAATAGCAGTAAAATGTTTCTGCTTTCTCCTGTTTATCCATCAAGGTTCTAAGCAAGGGGAACTCTGTATCGACTGCCAGTTTGGGCACAAGAGGCCACAGTAGTAGCTAAACGTTCTATAACTGGATAATTGTATTCTTGCCTTGAAAAAGTATTCGGTTGTACTAGACGTTTTCCAGACCGAGATCTGCATTGCAAGTCATGGCTTGTATAAACTGGAATGTGTAAATTCTCTTCTGAAGAATCACTCTTCAGTCTCCTTTCTTTGTGAAAAAAAATGATTTTAGTACACGTAGGACAATTTATTGATTTGCTTGTGAGGCTAGTATTTTGTCCCCTAAGGTTGCACAAAGTTAAATGAATAAGAGTGATTTTTTTTTTCCACCTCAGTCCAGTTTTGCTTTCAGAAGCAATTCGCAAGCCTCCCTCCAGCTCTCTCCTGTGCAAAAAAGCTGACTAAATATATTACCATTACAAAGCATATCACAAATCCATTTATGTGCCTGTCACATTACATGCACATAACAGTCGCAATATGAGGTGTGGTGGCATGGTACTACAGAGACTGGGTTCTTTTCCTTCTCTGCTTGCATCCCAATATGAGGGGACTTGTTACAAACCACCTATAGGAACCCGCTGAACAGTCCGTTAAGCATCCTACTGCTACTCCTACTCCTGTATCAAACACAAGAAATCTGGGGATTCTTCTGGGCAACCAGTTAACCTTCTCTGCACATATGACAAATGTGGTTTCACTCTGTTTTATTGGCCTGTGCATGCTATGTAATACCTTATCCTGCTGCCTATCACCTTGAGGAAGATGGTTGCCCAAGTGCTGATTGGATCGCGATGGAACTGTGGCGATGCGCTGTATCTGGGCTTTTTGCAATGTTTGTGACAAGGACTGCAGATTACTGACAGTGTAGTAGCCAGATTAATCCTTTGTGTCCCTAAATGCCCATTGATATAAAAAAAAATCAGGAAAATTGTATTGGCCACCAGAAAGGAAGAGTATCTTGTTGAACACCTTGTGGATTGAAAATGAAGCTACCTTAATTCAGTGCGTACCTACCTTAGCAGATAAAGTCAGCACTATGTCTCGAGAAGATGCCTACTTTTGTCAGATATAGGGTTAGTAGCAGTGCCAAAGACAAGCTTGCTAGACAGGGAGGCAGAGCCTTCTATAGCACAGCTTCTATTCTTTGGTCTAGTATCTGATGGTGGAATGTACTTACTGTGTATTGCATTTAATTATGCGAGTCTCCTTCTGGCATTGCTGGATATTTCTCACAGCAGTTGCAGAGCATTCTCCTATTGCGTGGCTTTAACATCTACCCCACAGTCTGTTTCCCTATACTTGTCCCACTGGCAGTGTCTTTCTTCCTATCTGCTTGTATCACTTTATACTGTCTTGTGATTACTTTTCTTATTCAGCTGTTACCAGTAATTACAGCGCTTATGATGCTTGTGGGAGTTTTTTGTGGCCTAAGATTTTCTGACAGCTTTACACATAACACATTATTACAAACGCTGCATTATTCTTATTTGAAGACTTCAACAAAATGTCTGTTAGTGAATGCCTTAGTTACATATGATTTCCATGCTGTTTTATCCCCCTTTCTTCCAGTTCATTACAAAAATATTTTTCCCTAAATGTTTGAATTCTAGTAATATCCAGTGATAATTGCAAGGCATATAACAACAATGACCACCATTTAGAATGGAATATTGCTCATATAGTACTTATTATGTTTCAATGTTGAGTATTTGTGGGGGTCCCCATTCAGTCAGATCGATTGATCTGGAGTTCTGTTGTATTTAAAGTAGTATCCATTAAATCTGATTATTTGTATTTCGTCTCCAGATTGTCCTGCTGCAAATGACAGTTGTGCCACTCGGTAATAAACCTCTAAATGCAGGCAATTACAGGCCCCCTTTTTCATTCTTATATTGTATTGCGCCCATGTTTACCCTTCATTTTTTGCTATATGTCAGTGTTCTCATTGTACATTTCAGTTGCCTAAAGAACGTTTGCGGACTTGAGTACATACATAATTGGAATTAAAATAGACTACCCAGCCCGCCCCCACCTCCCAAGATCCTCCATTATGCCCAACAGTGCATTCCCACTACCTGGTCTAAAGTGTATATGATGTTGTTCCAGTAGGCCTGGATAACTGGGTATGACCACACCATGTGGAAGGAGTCGCTTCTAGGGTTGTGATACCTGTCACAGTCTGGGGAGGCTTGAGTTCCCACCCTCCATAGCTGGAAGGTTGTTAAATAACCCTGATTAAGAAATTTAAATTGTATGAGCTGGAGCCTCGCCAACATATCCAGTGTGCAGGAAGCCATGTAAGCATCTCACCAATTGACCTAGCACAAGGCCCCCACTCACTCTTTACACTTCTCTCGCAGTGTGCCCATTAAATCCAGGGAGTGCAATGCCAAGGTTTTGTAAATCAGGGAGATACCACAGTTCCCCATATGGCCCATAAGCAGGCTGCCCTCGAGTGGGCTGTATTGGGGTATGTCTTCCAGCTCCCTTTTGTATACCAGGATGGCATGCATGTCAGAGTTGTAGATAGTGATAAAACTGGGAGGCTGGCATGTGGAAATCCGCGTGGGGTCCTAAGATGATTGCGCTCCCAAACACCTTCTAAGTGGGACATCCCTATACAGTCCCACTGCTGGAAGCCTTCCAAAGACTCCACCTCAGACATCCAGCGGCCCTCCCACAAGGGGGTCTCAGGTGTGAGTTTACAGTCCCAGCCTGGCGCGCACCTCAGTGCGCAGCCCTCCACACCCAGAAGACCACTTGTGTATTCCATGATAGAAATTGGAACTTGTGCCAGGTAAAGGATCACCAGTTCCTGTTTTAGGTCAAGTAAGGATAGTTATTCCTGGTATTTTTACCCTCACCCCAACAGACCACCCACCCACATGGTATTTTAGCCCAACATGGTATTTTTAACCCACACACCCCTATGTTATTTTTAGACACACACACACATACGCACTTTCTCTTGCGCGCTCTCTCTCGTGCTTGCTCTCTATGGTATTTTATATTATACACATTTGCCAAAAGCCACCCTAGGAGGTTTGTGAGCCCAAATTGACCTATGTTCCATGGCCGCCAGGGATATAAACCAGTTCTGCGGATTATAGAAGGGATAATTCTGGAGGACGTAGAGCAGCCTCAGAAGGATCATCCTATTTAAAAAGGGCTTTTCTACCCATAATATTTAAAGGGAGTTTGTCCCAACAAGACAGATCTTCTCGTTCCTTCTTCACCACATGGATAAGATTTAGACTCCAAGTAAGTCCTGGTCCCCAGGAAATGTGACTACTAAGATGTAAAAAGCGTAATAATCGTATAGGGATGCTGTGATTTCACACTTGTCCTGACGGTCACCCCGTATGATTACCAAGAGGTACTTGACCCATTTGAGCTTCAACCCAGAGACTGCCCCAAATATGTGTTTGGATGTGGATTAAGCTAAGCCCCGTCTCAGCGGGGTGAATGAGGAATAGCAGTACGTCGTCTGCATACAATGCTATGCGGTCTTCCATCGCCAAGTCCCACTCGAACTCTCAGACCTGCAAGTTGCAGTGGACCCAGACCGCTAAGAGCTCAATTACAAGCACAAAAAAGAGGGGGGTGGAGAGAGGGCACCCTTGCCTAGTGCCCTGCACGATGGATAATCTGGAAGACAGAACTCCATTGACACGCACCTGTGCCTGTGGGCAGCAAACTATACTTTAACATGGTTTTGAAACTTGGCCCTCAGCCCCACTTTGGTTAGAGTTTCCTCCAGGAACAGGCAGCTTAAGGTATCACATGCGTTTTCAAAATCTATCAGTAAAAAGGGTGCAGCGACCGTCCTGGATTTAATTTGACTTAATTACAGGTGTACCCTACTGATACGCTTCCTTGTACTGCGGCAGGGGATGAATCTGCATTGGTCCAAGTGGACCAACTGGAGTAACACCTAAAAGAGGCAGTTGGCCAGGACTTTTGTGTATAGTTTAACTTCTGTGTTAATAAGTAATCTGGGCCTGTATGAGGCACAGAGGGACTGTGGATGTCCCAGTTTAAGCAGGGCCACCATGGTGGCTAAGTCAGTGTCATGAGTGGCCTCTAGTGTCAGCTTAATTGAAGAGATCCAGAAGGGAGCATTGGCGGGGGTGAATCTCCGGTAGTATACCACCAGATAGCCACCCAGGCAGCAGAAGATGTGCCGCCAGAGAGTTGGTGGTGTCCCGTTCAGGGCTCGCTCGCTTTGCATAGAGCACGGTGTAATAAGATGCAAAAAACAGCAGCCACCCCTGCGGAGTCCTCCACCATCTGAGCCATCAGTTATTTAGGGTACTACACTAGATTACACCTCCCTCATGGCCAGCCAATGCAGGGGGTTTGGTTGTCATATCGCCTCTTCATACATCCTCCAAGCCATACAGCATTTGCGGGTTTTCTCTATACACAGTTGACGTAGGGTAGTCCTGCCAATCGACAGTTGGTGTAGCAGCCTACTGTTGGCTAGGGTACGATCATTCGTGGTTCAGGATAGATGGCTCTAGGTCTTGTATAAGTTCTAACCCTGGCTACTGGTTTGATGTGTAGCAATTTAACAATCTTGTTAAACATAGGATCAAAAGGTTTTTGCCTTTAACATTGTAATTAAATAGAGCCGTAAGATCATATTGAATGCCTTTTCTGTATCTAAGGCCACTAAGGCCAGTTTTTTTTTTTTTTTTTTTTTTTTTTTTTAATAATTTTCTCCAATTACCGGAGCAAGTCTCTTTTATATTCAGTGCAGTTCTTCAATTAGGAATGAATCTGGTCATGGCTTATTCATGTCTTAGTACCTTTTTGATACCTCCATGTCCACAGATCATCCGGTAAATCAGGTTGTGGTCTCCTGCAGTCATTTGTTGCCCAAGATATATTGTACCTTAATTTTAAGTGTCATTACAGGATTAAAGGTTGACCTTTGTAAAGCATTTATGGTTTGTACAGTCAAAATTATTTCCTTGAAAATTGCTAGTACCTCAGAACACCCCAGTGTAAGCTACCCTAGTGCTCCAAGTTGTTCCCAGGAGACAGATTTTGGTTGTTCTTTCAGGCTAGGAACTTCTAATGCAATTTACAGCTGTGCACCTGACCATGTGATCCCCATCCCTTCTTTACAACCTGGGCTCATAGTGGAAGTTGATGTTGGACCCACATCAATTAAAAGGAAATAGAGCAAATGTCAGTCTTTTCACAATTCTTGCATGTTAACTGTGCCCCCACATAGATAAGACACATTTTCTAGCCTTCCCAAAACATGTTAAGACCTTCTGACTCTGAATTGTCTCATTCTGTTTGTAACCTTGCAATGTTTGGCTGCCTTCTAGTATAAGAATTAGACAATGATGGTTTTGTAGGAAATTGTTAATTCTTCTTGACAGGCATTCCATCACTAACGGTGAACATTAGAAGGTCAGTAAACAGTCAGTCTGAGAGCGTTTCCATCCTATAGAGAAGCATAATCCAGGCAGTCCTCACTCCAAGGCTTTGGTAGTTCATGACTGTTCTCCTAAATCCTGGTTTGTTGTCCAGAGTAAACCTTGTCCAGAAAGGTTTTAGATTTTGCATTTGTGTTCAGGTCAGGGATTTTTCACTTGTATTTTGCATGTTATTCCCAGTTGTGGATTTGTTTCTTTAGTTAGAACTCCTAACATAGACATTTGGATTTCTGGAACTCTTTCTATGCGACTCAACGTATGGGTGGTGGGACATAGGATCAAGTAAAAATATTTTACTTGGCAAGCTTTCCTGTTTCTGGTTCTACAGTTCCATACATCCAGATGCCCCTTGCTCTGCCAAAGTTTTGTGTTCTTTAGTGTTCTGCTCTGTTTGGGTGAAGATAAATCAAACTGGCTTTTAGTCGTATTGGTTATGTTGGGGCAATAGCATGGGAAAAGCAGTTACACAACCAGTCTTCTTAAAATGTATGTAAGGCCAGGTAGATGTGCTGAACTTCCTTCCCATATTAGGTGTGTTGTCCCATCCTACTTTGGTAAACGCAGCATTAGAAAACTACCTATTGTGGCATACATCTTGGGTGGTGGTGTTTCATAACATCTGAAAATTAATATTTGCATATGTAAGTAAACCTTGGAAGCAGTTGTGCCAGTTTCTCCACCAGATACACCTTTCCTGCTATGGTGGCGTTAACATGATGCAAGAAACTCCAGCCAAGATAATCAGTTCAAGGATTACCAAAAAGCAAATCAGTCTCGAAGTGTGTTTAAAAAGAAGAAATTCAGGCAGATAGCAAAAATGTTTTAGTATTGTTGCTTTCTAAGATATTTCTAGGGGAGCAGAATATGGATTTAATTTACTCCTTACACGTAGTCCCACAGATGCCAACTGGCTAAGAACATGTTTGTCAAGCCCTGTTTATTGCTGTTGCCAGGCATCCACAATTGGAGATATTTTAAGTGGACCTTAGGTTTAAACTTTTTGCCTCCAAGACCTTTCACCGCTTGCTATCAGTCGAGCAGCAAACTTTCATTTGATTAATACTAGGCATATATGATTGCACTGGCATCTCTTCTCTTAATGCCAACCACTTCCATAAACGTAATGAAGATCATGCCTTGTGACCTTTAGGTCACAGATCCCAGACAACTGTTTTAAAAGTCTGATCTAAAGCCTCAGTTTAGATATCTTGAAACCTGTGTAATTTCTGTAAAGAGTTAAGAAGTAATGTTTAACTATTGTGCCTACTAGTTTCTGTGGTCGGAACGTGATCATTCATTGTTGTTGGATGCAGAATGTGACTTGAGTCTTAACCCCCTGAGAACACAGCAACTCTTTTGTCTTCACTGAACATCACTCCAAACTTTCCTCTCATCCCACGACTGTGCCCCAAAGGGTCCACTCATGTTACAATCGGGGTTAATCATTGAGCAAACATTGTCACCCCTTTGTGTGATGGTGCACCTGTTTCCCAACTTCATCATATGTCTGTTTTGAAAGATACTGGCCTGTCTTCCTGGTCTTCTGAGTTATGAGGAACCATGCTGAGCTATCCCATTTCATAAATAAAATTTAACATAAAAGACTTGGGCTGTAATTTCTGCAGGACTTTTGGTCACTCAGAAGTAGCTCATTCTTACTTCAGTTTATTTTTTGTCTCAGTTGTTATAGTCTAGCTTGACCGCACAACTGCTACGCACATGACATTATAATGCTATTAAAGTGTCTTAGATAACTAGATAATTTATGGAGTTTCTCTCTGGCAAAAGCACAGATGGGAGGATGGCAGTCATGGATTTTTAGGTCTGGTCATAAGTGTGACCTACCAAAGCTGGTTTTGTATCCTTCTTGGAAGGTACCTTAATACATTCCCAGGAATCCAAAGCTGTTTCACCTCCAAATGACCTAGTGCTATTAGTTGTTCTCTGCCTTTCGCTGGACTTGCCCAGCATGAAATTCAACTAATATGGAGCTCAGGAATTCTGGGTGTGAAGTTAATGTATCCATCAATGAAAGACGACAACAGTTATTCACATTATCAGAGATATAAATGTATTAGACATATAGCAAATCTGTCTTCAATCAACCAACATGATTTGCAATGGCCTGTCACATACTACACAACAGAATTTCTGTTTTTGGTCTGATGCCTTAGACATTTTTCTCCAGACTGTCACTTGAAGTTTTCATTAAGTTCAGCACTGGCTTTGCTTGAACGTGCAATGAGAAATAATGGAGTCACCTAAACATAAGGATGCAGATTTGATATAGTTAATTTCTGCTCAGTTTTAACCAATAAATTATTTAAATTAGACTTCTCTTCATCACAGAATAGAGAAATCATCCACATGTTCCAGTAGTCAGTGAGTCCATATTGGATACTTCCCTCTTTCACTGTCTTTCCATCTCTGGGGGGTATATTATTACAATAACCTCAAACCTCCTATCATTGTATTCTATTCTATAGCAGCATTTATGTGGTGATTCATACACCGGATATGACCAGAAAGTGCTTCAGTTTGAATCTAGATCCTGGCACCCCTTTGGAGTGCATGGTTTATTGAGTGTTGGTTGTAGGTTGGCTTGTGCTGTACTTAAATATCTGTTTCAAACATGTTGCGGTGAATGTCTCTATGCACAAGAATGAGGTGTTAAGAGAACAGACAGTCACACATATCGTCTATTCTAGGAGTGGTTAGAATTCTAAATGTGAGACAGTCCTAGAGTGTGTAACACATGGATAGGTGAAGTCCTCCAAGGAATATGTTAAGAAGTACAAGTAGAAGAGACTGAGTTTCAATCGATGGATACACTGAGCCCTCTAACTTGACACAGTATAGTGTAGTTGCATGGTGTTCAGTGCATGTGTACTGTTTCCTTGTGTGTTTGAAAATAAACAAATTCCTAGCTATCGTAACAGAATGTTTCAGTTCTATTAAGGACTTTGAGTGGGATTATACTGTTTAATTTTTACTTTGCTGATTATAAAACTCACAGCAACCATATTAACATTATCTTATTATAAAAAGGAAACTGACAATCCTAAAAGTCAGTGGGAAAGTACAACAGCAACTAATCACGTAAGGGCAGTCATTACATAGTCCATTGTCACATTGACAGGCTGCCTCTTTTCTTTGCCCGAATCCTGCAGGCCTCATTTGCTCACAAATTCTGTTTGGAAGCATCAAGTCCTAAGAAAAAGCAAGACAGGAATGGAAAATGCTTGTAACTGCATCAGAATAGACTCATTTTTCTGATCAACAACAGATGCACACAAGAAATCAAGATTCAATTAAGAATCAAAACCATGAAGATACACATCAGAATAACTCCTTCTTACTGATTACAGGGACGGAAAAGCATCCTAGAAATTTCTCACCTGGTGGGATAATCCTCGCCTCTGTGTCCTTAATCGATTTTAGACTTTCCATTACAAAAGCTAGGAAATCTTTAATTCTGTGTCAGGACCACAGGCTAGAATTATGCCAGTTGAAAACTTGTCAACTATCAGTTGAGCTGTATCCATCGCAGGCTTGAAGTGGAACCTCTTGAAAGTGGAATCGGAGGACGAACCCGCCGCATTCTAATATATCTTCCAAGTGGACACCAAGCTGAAAAGCTTTAGATACCATCGCCCTTATGGCAGGATGCACCCCAAACATCCCCACATTGATTCCAGCTTCACTCATGACCCAACATACTCATCTGGCAATGGTGGGGATGAGGCCACAATACACACAATTTAGAAGAATCCTCAAAAGCTGGGTAAGAGGTGATTCTAGTCTGAGATTTAGTCCTGCTAACTGTAAAAGGTACCCCTTGTGTGAAAAGTACTCTATCTGTGATATCCAGGGCTCTAACATCTGAGACCCTATGACATGACACCAAGCAGAGTAACATGGCCAATTTGGCAGAAAGCTCCTTGCGGTACAAAACAAAATTGGGCTTCC
This sequence comes from Pleurodeles waltl, assembly GCF_031143425.1. Taxonomy (NCBI): domain Eukaryota; kingdom Metazoa; phylum Chordata; class Amphibia; order Caudata; family Salamandridae; genus Pleurodeles; species Pleurodeles waltl. Next base: position 69,200,703 of record NC_090439.1, read on the forward strand.
AAGCAAGAAAAGGTTAGGGACTTGATTGACGTCCCAAAGAGAAGAATACTGCGGCTCAGGCCACAAAGATAGACAAGGGGCATGCATACCCCTCCTCCTGCTTACTATCTTGGAGGAATGCATCTGTCGTCATTGCCAGGCTTTCCAGCCCCCAACTGAAGAATCTGGGAAGCTGAAGGTCCAGGCGAGAGGCAAAAAGATCCATCGACAGTGGCCCCCACATGTTCGAAATCATGGAGAAGACTTCTGGATCTAGTTTCCAAAGATTGCAGTTGTGACAATAGAGTCCGTGCCAATCCACCACTTGATTTGCCTGGCTGGGAAGATACTCTTCTATGACTGAAGCATGATTGTCCAGGTAGCATTGCCTGAAGCCCTTTGCCAGATCTGACAGTACTTCTGACCTGGTCCCTCCCAGGTGGATGTTTTAGCGCACCACTGAAATGTTTATTTTGAGAAGGACGCAAGACCGAATGCTGTCCTTAGTCCAACAACGAACTGCAAAGGAATCCGTAAGGCGCTCCAAGCAGGTGATGTGTAATTTTTGTCTTGTGACCAGTTTCTGCCGGTGGAAAGATCCCCACAACAAGCTCTCCATCCTAATAAGCACCACAGCAACAGGCCGAAAGAAAGTGTGATGAATTTGTACGCCTGGTCCCTCCAGACAAACTGGAGGAATCTGCAGTGGGGCTGAAAGGTTGGCATGGTCCAAGTATGCATCATTAAGGTCCAGTTGCATCATCCAGTCGTATAGTTGGAGCACATCTCGTAGAAGATAGATCCCTTTCATCTTGAAGTGGCAGTACACCAACTATTCGTTAAACTCTGAGGTTGATCACTGGGCCTTGACCTCTGCGTCTGTGAGATCGCTTTCCCCTTATCGGACGTGGGGGGGTTTCTTGTCTTTGGAAATCCGTCGAACTCTGTCTGGAAACCTTGAACGGTCATGAAGGACCCATGCATCCTTCATGAGAGACACTAACCTATCGAAAAATTGTGCCAGACGGCTCCTGCCTTGAAAAGGGAAAGAAGGGTGAACGCTCACTGTTATTGGAAGAGCTGGATCTACCTCTATCCCACCAGAACCACTGGGCTCTGGTGGGATAGAAATTTGCAAACCTGACTTGATCTTGGTACTGTCCTCTACTGGAGCCTTGCTCCCGGGGGAGAGGTTTAGAGGAGAAGTGGCCCCTTTCACGGCCAGTCCTTGGAAAGCACAAGGGTAGAAGATCCTCTAAATAGATGTTTGGGGCTTGTCAAGGGATGAAAAGGTGGCCACAAACTTCCCCAGCTCGTTTATGAAGGGACTACCAAAGATACCCCACCCCTGCCCCGCCTTACAATGTCCAGGAGTTTGTCCTGGCTTGAGTGCCAGGAATATTTGACCCCTTTTTTGGGATCTTCAATGAATTTGGCCAATAAAGTGCCCATCATCGCATCAATTTTGGGTGTAAAAGCTACCGTCCCCTCCAATGACTGTGTAGGACATTCAGCATGCAGTTGACTGTGTGCCTCCTTTTCCAGAGATTTACAAAGCTGACCTGCGACGTAATGCACCACTTTAGTCACTCGATTCCATTTTGCAGAATGTGGGTGAATTATATCATCAGGGTCCAGAACTGTCAGACGTCATGTAAGTAGAGGGTTGACGGGGGTGTCATTGGCAGTTGGAGGGCTCCAAGGCCGTGAGGGGCCTGGCCCCACATCTGAGTCCCTGTGGAAATCGTCATTGTCCCCATTATCTGTAGAAACTGGCTGATTGAAGTCCAACAGAACGTCATCCAGCCCCAGGGCACCAGCAGAGGGCTGAGCTTATGCCAGAAAGGCCCTCTTGAGGTGTGCAAAAGCATCCTTGTCCATCCCAGTAAGCTTCCGCTTAAGGTGAGAAGGCCCAGGATCTGTGATGATCCGAGACATCCTAAAACAATCCTCAAAGATCTGCCTGTACAGGCTTTGATCAGCCGGGGCCATCATTTCTGTCACTGCACTAAAAATGGAGGCATCCACTGCCTAACAGAAGTTGTTGTCCCAAGGTAGGAAGGACAAGGCCTCCTCTTCAACACACATACTCCGAAGACAACATAACTTCCAGGCAATAAGTCAATATTGTGACCAGTATCCCTGTCAAATGTGGCAATGAGTTGGTGTGGTCCAGTGAATATATATTTGGGGGACAGGAGGTCGCCTATCAGTGAGGGTCTAGGCCCCAGGGACACACACTCCCAAATATGTATAGAGTATCAGCCTGGGACAGTGTTCCTAATAGCGCCAGAACGGCTTAATAACAAAGCAGGCTCCGCACAGTGGAGTGAGATATCACAGGGTGAAAATTTGTAAATCTTTGATGTTCGACCCCAAGGCGTAAAGCAAATCATCCTAGATGGCCTAAAATAATGATGCACTCCAGAGGGACATGAAAATCACTCACTGTTATACTGCCAGATCGGGCATCTAAAAACACAGTTAACGCAGTTCTACAGACTTCATGGCAGTGGGGCCTACATCTCCAGGCTGGGGAAGATGATCAAGCCTCCTGCGGTGCGTGTCTCCCGAGTCCGAATGGGAAACTGCCAGACGTATGTCACAGGGAGTGAGGGGGCCGCTCTGGCACACAGTGATGACACCACCTAGCAGATGGAGGAACACATTACAATTGCGGCTCAGGCCTTCAAATGAAATAAAGCACAACTGCATAAGGAGCAAAGGGATGCTTTGTCGACTCGAATAGGCAGGGAAAACCTGCAGCACAAGGCAATTAAGGGCAATATAGGCAGAAAAACGAAATCTGGTAATAAAATATTGGCAAAGGTAATATGCAGAGAGAAGGGTGAAACAAGTATCTTAGCAGCGAAGAAAGGAGGCAGCATGGACAGTGAAAATGGACTCTGTCATTGGTTTCCAACCTGTAGTCCGGGGACTTATGGGAGTCTGCAACTGTTTAGAAAATTAAATAATATTAACAGATTAATAAAGTGTATATAAAGTTGCTAAATATACAATTGAACATTTTAAATCGTACTATAAATGCCAAGGAATTTGAAATTAGAAGGAAAAAATTTAATTAGTATCCTCCGATTGATTTGTGGGAGCAGTGCATGTTCATCAAACAGAATATATTATGGACGATGTGTGGCTTCAATTAAATTTAGAAAAGCTCCAACCATCCTATTAAAGTTGAAACATTTTTATTTGTTTGCAAATAAATAAAACATGTTATAATTTGTGTATGTGTTTGAATGCTTGTTTCTGTATTTTTTTGTGTGTATTATTTTGCGGTTCAAATCATCAACAATGTTTAGGCCAGGGGTTCCCTTCCAGAAATGTGTATGCCTCACTGAATCAGATTCCAATAACGATTCAGTGGGGGTCCCCTGGTTCCTGTAGTGATAAAGAAGGAGTCCACAGAAGTCAAAAGGTTGAGAACCACAGGACTATATTACGATGCCATTACATGCTTGGTTGTTGGTATTGTAATCTCCCGTGGACTTTGGGGAATGTTAGTTTTCTTTCTAAAATAAGCTAATGTTAATATGGCTGTTGTGAATTTCATAATTTGCGAAGTATAGATTATAAAGCATAATCCTGACCTCCAGTCCTGACATAGAATTAGATGTCTAGATATTCTGTTTACTACATCTGCGGGATGTAGGATAGTCCTCTTGAGAGTTGAGGATGTTTTAATTTATACAGCCATCTCCATGCTGCCATCCTAGGCAGATGGAATTGGAGCGGTTTGTGCTTAATGCCAGACGGTGATCATTAGGGGCTCATTAATACAGATGGTAACATAAATAAGATGTGGTGCTGCAGAAATTTTGAAATTACATCAGATGAGTGAAATAACACTTTAAACAGTAATCGATGTTGTAAGGGGGAACAAACAGAACGGGTTTTTACTGGCAGAAATCGTTCCTATTGCTGTAAATGTATGACTTTTGAGTAAAGCAAGAAGTGGATACTATAGTCAAAAAGGAATCCTGAACAGAAATTATGCAACCTATCCCAAATTTCAGCTACTTCTCCTAGGATGAATGTCACCTGCCTTCCTTTCTCGTGCTACAAGGACAAGTCCAAGACAGGTTATAGTTCAAACACTAGCTTAATACTCAGCCAAGCTAAAAAAAACCTAAGCGCTTTATAGTTTGCTGCCTTGACACTGTTAGCTCCATTCTAGCTTTACCCCTCTAAGCAAGCATAATACTTGGGCCGTTATAGTTTACATGAGGAGGCATTCTGTAGCCCCTCCAAAAAAACATGTTTAGTTCCAAGCGATTTTTACTTCCATGCCATAGTGAACTTGTACACGCTCTGAAAAGTTAACTACTTTTTTGGGGGCGGAGGGGGGTTGTTTTCAAAGCCTGTTAGTCTGTTATTGAGCGCACCCTGTCACTGATGTGGGTTTCTTGTTGCCATTTGGTTCTAAAATTGCCTTTTTATCAGACTCCAGCATGTTGCTGCTTTATTTCTTGCCAGTACTTCGATATTTTAAATCCAAACTTAACAGACTTTCGGCAGTACAAGTCCAAACAATTGCATCCAGGTGGGAGGGTCCCAAACCGCACTTATGAAGTGAAGTCTCTGCAGGTTAAGAGGCACAAAATTCAAAATTCAGTGTGTTTTAAAAATTATTTTTATCTCAGTAGTTTCATCCTCTACCACTAGTTCACCTTTGTTACATACGATACATGGATCAAATGTTTTTTTTTTTTTCTTTTCAAGGTAACAGTTTTAAAATCATTTATGAGCTCCACCTCCAGAGGTCTCCTACGATCCTGGTAAAGAGGTATGATATCACTGAGCATGATGCTTGGTGCTGTGCAGGTGTCGTAGTTGCCTACAACTCCAAGTGAAGACTTTACGTGCACTAAAGAGAGACAGTGTTCTGAATCTGGTGCACTTTGATTTGTAGGCCATGTTCTGCTTCCTTATAATTACTTTGTGTGAGATAGAATTACCCCTCTTAATATAAGTGACTGGTGGGAGCGGTTCGGTGTTTTTTTCTAAGTGGCTCAAGAAGTGTGTATAATCTGGGGATCTGGGTAGCCCCTGAATGATCACCAGTGTCAAGCAGTCCTCTTAAAACATCCGTCTGCAGAATGTACTTGAAAGGGATTAACAGGAAATCAGAGTAGATCTCTGAAATTCTAGAGGAAGCTTCACTGCTAAAGTTGCTTTGTTGTGGTTGAGGTACAGATCCCTATCGCCAGTGTACAAGTAAAGCTTTAGACTTCCTTGTCTAGCTGCCTTGAAACTGGTGCCAGATACTACTCACTCATGGTAGTTTGTATTCATTTTAAAAAAACTTTTATTTTATTTATTGAATGTTCAATTTGACTTCATCTGATAAATACAAACAATAGTATATCAACTTCAAACACCAACAAAAATCATTAAGTAGTTGTGAGGTATTTATTTTCCTTCTTCCCTTCTTTACTTGCATTCCTTCTTTCTTTCTTATTTCTCTTCCCTTCTTCCTTTCCTTCTTTCTCTTTTTCTTTTTTAGCAGCCAGGGCAGACCCGTTGTATTCTTTTATGTCTGTGTTAGCCAAGACCTTTTGAGTCTACCTATTGGAGTTTTCAGCTGAACTTTGTCCATTAGTTTGTCATTCACTTTCTTCTTCCACCCATTCCAGCATGCATCAAAGGCAATGTGTCAGCCCACTTCAGCCATTGGCAGACTTTACTATCAGTGATGGCATGGTGCCTTTTCACAGAGAGCACATCATCACACAAAGTAGTCCAGTCAGTGCCGGGAGTACTACAGCATTGTGTGCTTT